>NW_028093985.1:14755714-15229141 GCF_014824575.4 Sturnira hondurensis | reverse complement strand
AAAAAATGGGCAGAGGACTTGAACAGACATTTCTCCAAGGAGGACATACAGAGAATCCAGAGACACATGAAAAGATGCTCGATATCACTAGCTATCAGAGAGATGCAAATTAAAACCACAATGAGATACCACTTAACACCAGTCAGATTGGCTATCATAAACAAAGAAACAAACAACAAGTGCTGGAGAGGTTGTGGGGAAAAGGGGACTCTAGTTCACTGTTGGTGGAATTGCAGACTGGGACAACCACTATGGAAAATAGTATGGAATTTTCTAAGAAAACTGAAAATGAACGTGCCTTTTGACCCAGCAATTCCACTCTTGGGAGTATATCCCAAGAACCCTGAAACACCAATCCAAAAGAACCTATGCATCCCGATGTTCATAGCAGCACAATTCACAATAGCCAAGAGTTGGAAGCAACCTAGATGCCCATCGGTAAATGACTGGATCAAAAAACTATGGTACATTTACACAATGGAATTCTATGCTGCAGAAAGGAAGAAGGAACTACTACCCTTTGCAACATCATGGATGGAACTGGAAAGCATTATGCTGAGCGAAGTAAGCCAGGCAGTGGAAGACAAATATCATATGATCTCACCGTTAACAGGAATCTAAACAAACCAAACAAGCAAGCAAAATACAACCAATGACACTCAAATATGGAACAGGCTGTCAGGGTCCAGAGAGGAGAGGGGAGAGAATCATAGGGGGAAAGGGAATGGACTCACATGAACAAGTATAAAGGACACATGGACAATAACTAAGGGTGGGGGGTGGAAAGGGGAGGGAGGTGGGGAGCATGGGGTGGGGGGCGGGCAGGGTTGGGAATATAAGACAGAAATCTGTACTTGAACAAGAATTAAATAAAAATTATATTAAAAAAAAAACCAGAAAACCTTTCCAGTCATCTGGAAAGCAGATTGAGCAATTAGAATCTGATCACTGGAAATGACTGCTCATTATTACTGAGGAGAATCTTTATAGAAATCTGAAAGTCATCTCTAAGTTTTATCACTCCAGATGAGAAGCTTTCAGATCATGGCTCAGACAGGCAACCTAGATGTTTCTTGAGTCACTATCGTTCAGAGTCTGAGAACGGACTTGGATGCAACATCTGCCTTGAGATCACTAACGCCGTTTGAGCACCAACACCTCAAGTGTGGCGGCAGAATGTCCAGTGACAAATGAACTGCCAGAGGGCTTGCTGATTAACTCCTTAATTGCCTATCAAAAACTGAGAGAATATTTGTTTCAGTGCTGTTTGGCACTGAAAGCTCTGAAAAAGGTCAATACATTCCCCCCAAAGGAGACATAACCCATGTAGTAGTGGGACTTTCTGATCTTTAAATACTTGGTTGAATTCCTCCACAAAACCACTTTGGGAGCTTCTATCCCATTATTTAACTTTTATTCCTATTTCATTTGTAAAAAATTCATCTGTTTTTATACTTTCTGTATCTACAATAGATCTACCAGAATTGATTTCAGGTGGGTTTTTACATTTATTTGCTTAGATTTGCACAAAGAACTGTCCTATAATTTTCAGTATTTTCTTCCTTTGAATGATTATTCCTTTATTTTGTCTATTTTTATTTTGTAAAGTTTTTCAAATGAATTCATCCATTCTATTTTTCTGGTTTTCAATTAATTTCCTTCTTATTTCATCTTTATAAATTTAGGAAAAATGCATGCAAACATGATTCTAAAAGCGAGGTGGAAGGCGCAGCCAGAATCCCCTTCTGGGAGGCTCTGCATGCTGTACTACAGAGCTCGGCTTTCTGTGGGGAAGAGGGAGCCACTGGGCAGGGGGTGGCATAAGATGATATAGCTCATAGAATGACAACCCTATCGGTGGCACAAGTAATGAACAGAAAAGGGGAAAGATTTGGAATAGAGTTATAAGTTAAAAGACTGCCCAGTGGAAGATTATAGGGGCCGGCATTGTCATAGACATGATAGAGAAAGAACAGGGAGAAAAGGTATTTAAAAGGGAAAACTGACCAAAACTCAGTGATCAAATATATGCAATAGTTACACAATGGGTAGAGATGGGGCTGACACCCAGATGTCTGGCTTGGTTGACTGATTTTGCCCTCAATCAGGAAGGAAAACGTTGAAAAAGAGCAGTTTTGATGGTGAGGTGGAGGCACTGTCTGAATTTGATTTCAGATATCTGGGGTTGTGTATGTGTGTGTGTGCATCTTTGTGATTTCCTGCACAGTGCAGGTAATTTCAAAGAAAGTTCAAACATAGTAAATACCATTATCAGAATTCCTAAGACTACAGAAAAGAAAATCAAGCAAAGACAAGTTAGAGAGAAACTGCAGGAGTGCTGACGCTGACTGTACCTCATCAAAATGGAGTGTCCCATTCAAAGGACTGAGGTCATCCTTAGCCGTCTCATCTACGGTCCACTGAAGTCGGACGGCCCCTTTTCCTCCTGGAGACCGCACAACTGTCAATGTCACATATGAATTAGGGTCATCAGACAAAAGGGATTCATCAACCATCACCTGAGAGAAAAAGAAATCCAATAAGGTAAGAAGAAAAGAAGAAGTAGTAGGAACAACAAACAGAATCTTATTTCTATTGACAATGATTGTAACTTTTGAATTTAGAACTCTATCTGTGTCATGCTACAATCAAGTGACAGAAAAGATATTTCACCAAGTCCCATTTCCTTTTTGTTCTAGACACAGCTACTTGGTATTTCCTAGCTACTCTGGCAAATAGGTGAAGAAAGCAACTGAATTCTGACCAAAAAATTATAAACAGAAGTAACACATGTTACTAACAGTCTGGCCATCGACTTCCCATACAACCCTCCATATGCCCTTTTTCCCCATTTGCCCGGTGACTAGAGGGGACTTCCAGGACCTAGAAGAAGACAGAGCCATGAGACGGAAAGAGTCTGGTACCCAAGACGGCTGTTGAAGACTCCAACTAGGAACACTGACGTAGGACAGTTGCATGAAAAAAATAACAAAAAGAGAAATACTTTGTTAAGGAAGTATTTGGGGGTCCTTATAATGACCGTCAGACATCCCACGTAGTACAGAGTTAAACTGCCCTCTGAATCATCTGCAGTTTGCCAAGTTCAGTCAGTCCAAATTTAAAAGAGACTTTATTATCATGAGATAAAGAGAGAAGGAATTTCAGTATGTTAATGTCCCTGTACTATTTATTTTCTACATTATATCCTTAGTAAGAGGCCTGGCTCAACTGAATCACATAGATCGACTCTATGAAGCCAAGTCCAAATAGAGCCTATAATGTCCACCTGTTATGTAAATACAGAACACAACACAACACTTTCCATTTTCAAGATAGACACTTATCTAATGCATAACTTAATCTTGTTTTGGTTCTCCAGGAGACTCTGATGCCAAGAGCAGGGATTTAGAGCAAACTATTATTGAGTTTCTATTATGTGTCAGTTCTTGCACATATAAACTTATTGAAGTTCACAGGAATCTGAGGGCCAGCTATCCACACATGTATTTGGAGAAATGGAGCCTGGACTCTAGTTGTTATGTCTGACACCACACCCAGTGTGATTCATACCACCTCTAATAGGCTGGAGACATTTGTTTCTTTCTTTAAATCAGAAAGAAAAAAAACCGGGAAGAAAATCTCCATTATAAACAACTGCACATATAAGTCCTTTTTGTTTTCATAGATAATATTTTCATTTAGGTTTCACAAGATTTCCTTGGGCCTCTGCTATTCCCAGTGCTTCACTATACTTAGCACAGTGTCCTTGTGAGCAGCTTATTAATTGTGACAGATTTATATTAATGATCTTCTCTCAGAGTTCCTCAGTGCTAAATCTAATCTGTATCCTCAAACAAGGCTAACAGAATGTTCACTGTGTGCCCAACTTTATCTTAGATACAAGTTAAAAGATAAACTCCATGTTATTTTGATCCTATGGCAGAAAGATAGGATGCCAGGAGAGAAGCCACAAAGGGCTGGTAACAAGCTAATATTTATACCAGCAACAATAAAAACAGCCATTGACACTACTGACTGTAAAGCCCGGTTACAGGCGCTTCACATACATCAATTCATTCACTCCACACAGCAAGGGTTATGAGGGCTAACACAGTAGGTGGGTGACCCAACTCTCACTGTAAGACAAACTGGAAACCTGAGGCTATTACAACAAGCTATGAGATCCCAGACCAAGACTGCAGTAAAGTTTATGCACTATAGTACTTAAAATAAATGAATAAACAAAAACTATTTATGAATAGTAACGTGATTCTAAATTTCTCCCAACAGTGAAAGACGCTTGTAAGTTGTCCAATATCTAAGTCCAAAAAGTATGACAAAGTTAAAAGCAAAACATTATTATAAGATTTTACCAATTAGAAGTTTGATTGCTAAACCCTGAACCTTTAATCTAACTTCTAGTAGAGACATTTTATAAAAATTAAATTACATATTCATATGTATTACAATACTTCTTTACATATGTGCAAAGAAAGAAAGCCTAGATAACAATGCAACCAAATATTGGTGATGTCTATCTCAGGGTAGTAAAATCATGGATACTTTTACTCTCTCCCCAGACTTCTTATGTTGTCTGGGGACATTCACAGCGACTCTCCTGTGAATCTATAGCTCCTTATGAACCCTAACTTCTACTTGTCAATCTCCCAAGGAAGAAAGTCTCACTAGGCCGCAGCAGAAGTATGATCTGTCCCTCTTACGGTTTCCATTTTCTTATGAAGTTGAAATTTCAGTGATCGAATCATTTGACAATTATTAGGGTATTGATAAATGGGATGCCCAGCACAGATAGGCGAGCAGCAGGTCTACGATTGCATCCAGGGAACAGTAATGGCAATGGGCATTAGAGCAATTTGTTATTTCTTAAAATTATCAGTGGTGACTTACTAACTACATATAAGGGAGCAGTGACATATGGAGCAAGAAAAGTTACTGTGTATCCCAAAATTATCTAAATATTTTTATGGTTATTGAATCTCAAATTTTCTTTGAAAGGTAAAGTCATAATTATGACATAATTATCATACAATTTAGAGCACTTTATTTTATTTCATATTTAAAATGTAGGGATAATTTAGCAGTAGTCACTAAACCTCACTGCACAAATGATTGGTTAAGGCTTTTTTCTCTCTCAGTGGTTGAAACAATAATAATAATTGGGCTCCCTTTTCCAGGGCTCAGAAGTAGACAACCAATGAAAAATAAGAGAGAAGAACAAGAATAAATATAGAGACACATGAGCCAGGGTGATTGTGGTGTTTTGTTCAATATGAGTCCAGAAAGAGTACCAGAAGGCAGGGTAACATTAATGTATATACCTCCGTAGCTAAATCCCCTTGGGGTATAACACCAGATCCATGACAGAATCTGACCTTGTGACCAGGATGGTGATTTGGCAGCAGGGCAAGCAAAAAATAAATGTATGGACAAAAATTTACATCTTGGTCTATTACAGCCAATAAGTAGAAATCTATTCCCCTTTAGAATTGCCTGATATAAGAGTTCTCGTAACTGTCAAACTTCACCGATTGGATGATTGGTCCCTAATTCAATAGTAAAAGCACCTTAAAGAATAGAATCACAACTGAAGGGTTATGAAGAGGTTTTTAAAAAATGAAAGACAACTTTCTACTAAAAATTACACAAAACATTAGCCTGGAGGAACCATGCCCTCCCCCAATATATTTAACTTACAGTCTTTTCTTCAAATCCAAATACTCCAAATGGAGAATCATTTTGTGGAATAACAACAGTTACCACAGTGTCATCCCCAAGTCTGCCACCTCCAGTCACCCTGATTAAGGAAATACTGAAAGTCTCCACAAGTTCAAATTCAGTGTCATCAGTAATGGTGATTTCTATCATGGCAGTAACCTACAAAGGAAAAGGGAGAGAAAGAGAAAGAAGAAGGGAGAGGTAGAGGGAGGGAGTATACAATATAATAGCAATGTTTGAACACATATAGTTTATTTTTTAGTTGAAATTTATAAACATAGTGCAAATGAAAAATGCCAGATTTTTTGCCTGTTATGCTCACAATACCATTTTAAAGTCACATATATTTATTATATTTCAAAGTCAGAAAATTATAGCCTACTATTTTCAAGATATAAAAAAGTATATATATAATAATATATATAGTGCTTTTAGATTAAAAAAAACAGTGAAGTCTTATTCTTGAACAAAAATATTTGAAATGCCATGCAGGCTCTAATAAGCATCTCGCAAACATAAACCTTAGTATACTGAGTATTAACGTTACATTCTGTAAAACGGTACCATAGAGACTACCATTGTGTTCTGCAATTAGAATAAACCCCTTCGGTTCCAAATATTGTCCTTATAATGTAGAGAAAAAAGGAAGGAAACCCAAATAAGTTATTATTAAATGTTTGTGACCAGGACTTAACTCATCTAGGTCTATTTAAAAGTTTTGAGAACTTACAAAAAAGTAAAACTTAGTCCAGCTGGTGATTTCACTATTGGCAATAATAAATATCCCAGCTGTATCTACATAATTAAATATTTTTGTGTCCCAAAGGGAAATTTCAGTACTTTGACACAGACATTTACTAGAAAATGAAGTTATCTACTTAAATCTACCTAAAACCTTTAACTTAATAACAGGTAAAAGTAAGAAATCTGAATGTCCCACTTGGAGAGGCAGAAATCTGAACTAAATTAAATGCTAAACTGAAAGCTAATTAAAATATCTGTACCTCAAATCTGTACTTTTCTATGTGATGTTAAATTTAATAATAACGATTATCTTAAGAATGCTGCTAAGTGAAGAAACTTTGACCTAATGCACAGAATAAAGTGCTAATAATACACCTAAAGTTGGAAGTCTTCTTCAATGAGAAATCAACTTGTTTCTGCTTTTAAATAAAAAGTGCATTTTTCCTACTTTCAGTAAAAAATGTTTTAATTTCTAAATGTGTTAAAAACTCATGATTTCCAATATTAACACCATAGGCCTTTATGTGCACGAACATCTAGATCTGTACACTTGGTTTTTATCTGCATTTACTGCCCACCCGTGGACAACTGCCAAGTTGTTGCGCACTGTGCTCACCTGGCCAGGCAGACTCGGACTTTGTTTAGACAGATACTGCTCTTTGAAGTTAGTTTTTCACATGCTTTTTCTACTTATCAATTTAAAAAGTTATGAGACCTTATTCTTCCATATTACCAAATGCCGTGTTTCCAAAGCTTATAATGCTTGTGAAATATTTTGTAGTTGCTAAGATTAGTTGCCATAAATCTAGAATATTGTCTTTCAATTTTTTCTAGCTTTAAATATTTTGTTCCTTTTCTGTCATTTTAGTCTTTTTTAGTTAAAAAAAGTTTGGGATGTTAACTAATAAATGTGCACACTTTTAGTGCAAGCCCTAAACAGACATCTGTATTTACAAGCATTAAGAAATAAAGGAACCTGCTATTCATAGGAATAGTTTAGTTCATCAGGCAGTTTTTAATATGTTCTTAGACACCTCTAAGCCAATTATTATCTTCTTCTTTAACTTCTATTTAAAATAGGACTTCCAGCCAAGATGGAGGCATAGGTAGATACACTTTGCTTCCTCGCACAACCAAAAGAAGAACAACAACAAATTTAAAAACAAAAAACAACCAGAACTGCCAGAAAATCAGACTGTATGGAAGTGCAACAACCAAGGAGTTAAAAAAGAAACATTCATCCAGACTGGTAGGAGGGGAAAAAATAGAATCAGGTGAAGGTCAGAGAAGGGTGAGATTCTTGACTTTTTATTTCTCTTCCTATGTCTATTAATTAATTATACATTAACAATATTTCTGTTTGGCTTAACAGAAATTTAGAGTATAATTCATTTAGCAATTACTATTGCACAGTCATTTAGCGAATGCCTATAAAATGTTTGAAATAAATCAAAAACCAGGCTAATATATCCATAACTAGCATACTTGTCTATCTGCAAATTCAAGAATCCCATGAGATGGCTTGAAGTCTTCCGGGCCAGCACTATCCAGTGTTGCTTTCCAATAAACATTGACTGTGCCAAAGCTTCCAGCCAGCCGGACTACTGGAATTCGAAGAATGTTCAAGGGTGGAGGCACCTCATAGGCAGTAACAACTCCAACAGCATCCTTTAAGTGAGAATAAAAGTTTAAATGAAAGACAAAAGAAATTCTTATAAGTCATCACTTTCTAAATTCATTATTTGTACTTGTGGTTCCTAAACTTCACCCTTCAAAGTAGAAATCTACAGTTGGATGTAAGTATGCATAATAGGTCTTCAGAACTCTTATATTTAAATGTAGTATGAATGAATTTACTTAATCCTTTCTCCTATCTCAAAGAGAACTAAGAATTAGCTTGTAAGACAAATTTTAAGGCATATTTATAAATATCTTCAAGCAAAGCCACTTGTTTTGGAGAATATATATGATGCTGGCCAAATCAGCAGGTGCAACCTTCTGTATTACTATAAACATGTGAAAGTTCATCTCACTCTGGTAACATGAAACTTAAAAATTCCTCTTGGATCATCATTTTCTTCTATCATTATCTCAACAATTTCCATCCCAGGCCTCCAAACACGGGGCTGGCCTGCAGAGAAGTCAGAGTTCACCAGGTACACCTCAGTGATGTTGACAATGAATCCTTCCTCCAATTCAGGAACATCATCCTAGAGGTGGGCAGGGGGGTGGGGGAAGAGAAATGGCGCTTTATTCTTTTTAAGTAAATTTTATGTGCTTTGGATAGTTGACATTTTTCAGTATGGAACAGATGAGTCTCCACAGGTACGGGAAGCTCTACCATACATGCAAAAAAATTTCTCTTTGTATTTTAATACACTCCTAATGACAACATCAGGATCTTAGGGAATATTCAAGCTTTTCAGTAATGTTTTAACAGAAGCATCATGCTAATATTAGAAAGTAAAATATTTCTTAGAATTCTATCCTGCAGTTTTGACCATACAGTATTGAATATGTTTTACATATACGATACCCACCCCTGAAATTTAGGACAAACGGCTCTACACTTAAGATGTAAATGCTACATCTTAAAAGTGAGAGGCCTAGAGTTGTAAATCTCAACATAATCCTACATTTCAATTGAGTTTTTGAAGATTATTTCCTTATTTTTGAATAAGGTAATAAAAATTTCAAGAAATATAAAGAATACACAGTGAGAAGGAGAGGGAACTTTTGCTCTGTGCCATCCTCCTATCTTTCCTACGTCTTCTCCAGAAGCCACCACCATCCAACACCATTGGTACCATTGTTAGTAACACTGACAGTATTATACACAACGTTTATTTAATAAGTCATGGTACAGTTAAACTTACACATAGTACTATAACATATAAGCACAATATTTAATTATGTACTATTCTTTTTAAAAAATATTTTATTTATTTATTTTTAGAGAGAGGGGACAGGAAGGAGAAAGAGTGGGACAGAAACATCAATGTGTGGTTGCCTCTCATGCGTTCCCTACTGGGGACCTGGCCTGCAACCCAGGCACGTGCCCTGACTGGGAATCGAACCTCGATCCTTTGCTTCACAGGTCCACGCTCAATCCACTGAGCTATACCAGCCAGGGCTAATTATGTAATATTCTTAATAACACTATTAACTACTTTCCATTTTTCAGGATCATTAAGAGACAGAGAGAGTGCCACAACCAGATCTAAACCATCTGAAGACTAATCTTGATCCAAGCGATTACATCATTAAATTAAAATATTGCCCTATCAAACCATCAATAAAATAACCAGATTGATTTGCACATTTTAGGATTTCATTTATAAAATAAAACATTTAACCAACCCACAAAATATTTGATCGAATCAGGCATAGAATCATATTTATTGTAGCCTAGACTCACCGGCAAAATGGCAACTTTGACATAAGTTTTTTTAATGTTTTCTTTCATTATTATTATTGTTTCTTGTAGCACATAATCTTCATTCTCAGTAGCCTGTTTACTGATGGGCAGTAAGAAGTTGGGTTTAGCGCTCAAGTGAATGGCAATGTCTCCACGTAGTCCTTTATTTCGAACAATTTGTAACTGAAGAATGGAGATGTTCTCTGTGGGACAGAGATGCGTCAGGTAAATAAAGTTTTCCATCTACTGTCAATGCTATCCCAAGCACTTAGGGTAGAGTGTTTTGCACTATCCCTTTTACACAGTTAAGGAATGAGAGGTGAAACAAAGACGATGTTTATTCCCAAGGAGTATTTTGTGCTTTGCTTACCCTTGTCCCCAAAGTGCTGAGAATGAACATACACTGCTAATACTATAACCCAGTTCTAAACCCTCACTTCTGGCTTTCTTACTTACTCTGCTATATTGCCTATGTCATGCACTCCAATGGGAACTGCTGATAATCTTAGGAGAGTGTACACATGCAGGTTGAGCAGAGGTTCTAATTACAAATGCTAAGAAGATTCTTCAAAAATGAAAAACTAGACACCAAAGTCATCACTTAATAACTAATCACTAGAACAATTTTGTTTTTATAGTGAGATGCCTATTACAAGGGTCACCGTACTCCATAGCACCTATTTTTATCTCATTTCTTGATTTAAAAAATTTAATTTGCCATATAAAAGGAGAAAAAGCGCTCGTCAATCTTCCTTACTGGCCTGTGAGTTTCTAATAACCAAATACTGTCTTTGTTTCCAGAATGAACAGCACAATTTCTGGTACTTACTAGCTGCCTCAAAATTATCTGTTAAATAAATAAATGAACAGATCAGTTCATTTTAATTCTATTGCTTCTATTCCTATATGTACAGAAATAAAAAAGGCCCAAGTGCATAATTGTATGACATTCTTTCCATCCACTATTTAAGTGAAAGGTCTTTAAAAATTGTCCATACTCCTGTCAGAAAATTTTAAAAACTTTACACAGCATATTCTAAATTCATACATATTATATACGGAGGTGGGCAAAGATAGGTTTAACAGGTGTGAGTCCACAAAACAGAGTTTATTCTTATGCTATTTATTATTTATTAATTATTGTATTATACATTTCCATACAAACAACTGTCGACATACTTTTGACAACCTCTGTGTGTGTGTATATACAAATATATATATACTTTAAAAATATTTATTTATTTCTAGAGAAAAGGGAAGAAAGGAGAAAGAGAGGAAGAGAAACATCGATGCATGAGAGACACATCAATCAGTTGCCTCTCACGTGCTGGCAACTGGGGACCTGGCCTGCAACCTGGTCATGTGCCCTGACTGGGAATCAAACTGGCATCCTTTCGGTTTGCAGGTGGTGCTCAACCCACTGAGCCACACCAACCAGGGCATATATACTTTTAATTAAGTAAGTCAAACAACCTTTATCCACAAAAGTACATTTTTATACGGATATGAATAGTTATTTAGACAAAAATTTCAGCACTAAGCTCAAATGAAATAGGGACTGGTCACTTTATTTCAGAGAAAATATTATTTTCATTACTACTTCAGGTTACAGTAACACTGTAACACTGTAACACTGAGTACCATATGCATTTCTCTGTGTTGCTCCTTATTTCCTATAACTATCAAAAATCTATAGAGAGGAAATCTGAGTGAGGAAGCAGGACAGACAAATGAAGGATGGAAAAGAGAAAAAAAATAAAAACCAATCCACTTTACTGAAACTATTTACTAAATATAAATATTTCTACAATGATAGAAATGTCTCAAAAAAGGAAAAGTATTTCCCATATCATTATTACTGAATGTTTACATAACCACAAAGTTCAATAAATATAAACAAAAAGTAAAAAGGATTATAAGCTGCCAAACTAAAAAATATCACATAAAAAGAGACATGTACATTTCTAGTAAATATCTGAGTTTAATTACCCAATAAAACTGACTAGCAAAACATTTCACAAGACTTACCTTTAGGCTCTGCTACTCTCACAAAGAGAGACTCAGCCTGCCAGCCCACCACGCCGTGGGGCGAGTCACTGGGCAGAGTGGTTATCACAGACTTCTTTCTTGTCTGATCCACAGTAGCCCCTTTGGATGGGTCCGAGACCCTGTCCGTGCTAACGTGGATGAGTGTAATGATCGCAGTCTCGGATAACTCGGGTACCTCATCAGCAAGAACAGTCAGAGTGATTGTAGACAGTGCCTGGCCTTCGGAAAAGGAAATCTAAAAGTTTTAAAAGAAAAGATTTTACTTATTTTTTCATTGTCACTGTGTGGTAAGAATTTCAGAAGTTTAGATTTATTTCCTATTAGCCACAACTTAAATAACAGAGATATTTAAGTAACATCTAGAAATCAAATATCTTTCACATTAAAAGTGGAAGAGTGTTAGGAGAAAAAGTAGACCGTGACCAAAATTTAAGCTAATAAAACATGAAACCAAATTGCCACATCCTGAAGCCTACATTCTATTAAAATATAGAGTACACAGTCTTCCCCTGGGAATCTATGTCCTATATATCATATATAAATACTGCAAACATTAAAAGGTGGCATATAGTTTAAATAATTTTCTCTACAAGATTTTGCCAAAATTGGTACCTCCCTTGGGTAAACTTTGATTAGATGTAGTATTTAACAATGATTCAAGCAAAATAGAGGTAGAGAACAAAGAACAGGCAGAGATATAAATCAGAATCTCTCTCTCTTGTTAAAATTTTTATTATGTTTTTCCATTACCACTTGGTCCCCTTATGCTGCCCACAGCAACCACTACACTGTTGTCCCTGCCCACAAGTCCTTCTTCCTTTTTGCTCAATCCCTCCATCCACTAACCTCTCCCCACTGTCATCCTGCTCTCTGTCTATCAGTCTGTCTCTATTTTACTTGTTAGTTCAGTTCAGAGCATCTTTCTCCCCCTTTCATGTCTCTACTGCCTGGAGGGTCAAACCCGAATTTGCTAAATGGCATCAAGTTCTTTCCGATTGGGCTTCCTTCTGCTTCTTGAATGTCATTTACCATTCTTCCCCACCTCATGCCTTATTCTCCAACAATATGGCTACAAACTGCAGTTATTCAAACTAGCATGACAGGCCTATTTTGCTGACACTCATCTCTCCTGGAAACTCAATCTACATCACTCAACATCTCCACATCTCTGGTCTGCTGTTTTAGACACTAGGCTATTTTACAAAACTTGTTCACTCTTCACTGCTTCCATTTTGAAACCCCATTTCCATCCCCAGTTTGTTGGTTTTATCTTTCTGACAATGTAATGCATACACAATTTGGCCAACAGATGTATTGAACCTCAAAAGAAATGACTTTTTTATTGATGATTTTTGCATTATATAAAAAGAACAATAATCACAACAATAAAACTAACTTTAAATTGTATCCCTCTCTATGGTGATTACAATCCAGTATGGACACGGTCAAATAAACACTTCATCCTTAAAGCAGGATTCGGTGCCAGGCATCAATAATAACTATCATTTAAAAGTGACTATTCTATAATTTTATAAATTACGCACCACTCCTGAGGTAGGAAATATATCGCTAATACTTCCGTCAGCTTCCCATGCTACGGTTACACGACCATAAGTTCCTTTTAAGCGTTCGACATTCAAAGTTACTAAGCTATCTTGCTCCATTTCTTCCACTTGCTTATATAGTGAATTCTGAAAAATTATAGGAAGTCACAAAGGTCATTCGAAATGATTAATGTACGCTTTTATTTCATCCTACAATACATTTGCAAACTTCACAGTATGAAGCAACATAATGCATTAAATGAAAAACAATAAATAAAAAATATAATATAGGATAACTGTGATTTTATTAAAAACATGCATGTTCGAAAAAGTAAAAGACTAAGTTAAATAAATAAAAATATTAGTTTTTTAGGGTTATGTTTATTTTTGTGTTCCTGTTTCTATATTTTTTGAACTTTCTTCAATGAACATATATTTTTTTATACTCAGACACAATCCACTCCACTTTTTTGAAATGTTACACATGGCACATTTGTAGAATGGAAAGGACACTAGAGTCAGGAGGAGAAGGAAGTCTTTTTCTTTGTAACCTCTGGTAATCCCTCTAGGTCTTTGTTTTCTATTTATAAAATAAGTGTTTAATCAACATGATCTCCAAGGTCCCATCCAAATGAATGATGCATGGGAATCAGGCTCTTTCTGATCATTCACAAGTGTTTCTTATCCTTAAACTTACACTCTCTGAAATGTTCCCACAGGCTGTCCTGTTCCCATTGGTGTTTCATCCAGCTCCCGGTCTTTGTGACCATTGTTCCTCCCAGAAGCACCCTTTTCCCTCCTGTCTGAATGCCTTCCTCTCTTCTCGTCTCACTTCTAGCTCTCTCCTTTGTTCCAAACTGAGTTATACCTCTGTGGACCTATAATATTCCTATAAAGTAAGGATGACACCTGCCACCTCTCTTGCCAGCCATTTAATGAACTTTTTCCTCAAAATTAACATCCCAAAGAATCCCCTCTTTAAAATATTCATGATTTCTCTACATGTGATAAAGCAAAAACAAGGAGTATATCAAGATTTTAAAAAAATCTTTCCAGTAAGATTTGTCTTGCCTTTTTACTGTGGCAATCTGAAAAGAGATGCCCCCATTAATTTCTTTAAGTTTCTATTTAGAATGTGAATTTGAATAGATGCCCGATCTTATAGCTATATTTTACACAGCATTTTAACACAATGTTGCAGATGTTACATAGTAATAAAATCTTGCTCAAGGCAATCAAACCCTCTCGCAGAAAATGCCTTGATTTTAAATATGCATATAATTAGTTCACAAAAGACAATGCCTTTTTAAAAAGAAGCTCTGTCTGGCTCCATGCCCTCTATTAACAAGGCTAGTAAAATGAAGACTTAATACAACCTGAAAATATTCAAGAAACTCTCATTATCTACTACATCTCATCTTAGACTGAGATTGTCCAAAAAAAGATCTGTATTGAGGAATTCCACCGAACAGGCTGAAGAAACCCAGGACACTAACTATTGATAGAATTAAACCACTTTGCATTGAGGTCTCTAGAACAGTTCTGGAACAAGCTTCAGGGAGAGAAATCTATCATGCTAAAATAGGCAAGAAACAACGCTCCATCTGCAGCAAGGCTTCAAGGTGAGAATGGGCCTGGGCAGCAGAGAATGATGTTCTTGCCCCAGGAGCCCCAGCTCTGCCCTGTGGGCTTGCAGGAGATCCTGCGAGGGCATGGGGGTGTTCCTCGCCCCCTGGCATAACAACAGGTTCATACTAAGAACCCACTGTGTGCCAGGCACTTTCCTGGTCAGTGCTAAACCTGTGAACAAAGTAGTATTCCAGATCTCATACTCTTCCGTCCTAGTATAAAGACACTGACAATACACAAAGGAGTCTGTTATAAGTGTCATAAAGAAGAATAAGGCAAAATAAAAAGGTATAGAGGAGTTGAAATTTCCAATCAAAGAAGGCCTTCCTGGTGACATTTTAGTGGAGACCTGAATAAAGTAAGGAAATGAGTCATGTACAAAGGTCATCTTTTGTTTTTCCGAGCCCCAACTTGGCCTTGGCCCCTATAGCTCGTATCTTAGAGCTATCCTAACACAGTAACCACAGGCCACATGTGACTAGTCTGTATGTGTAAAATGCACACTGAATTTGAAGATTAAGTATGAAAAAGAATGTAAAATATTTCATCAGTAATTTTCTATTGATTACATGTTGAAATGATATTTCACATATACTGGGTTAAATAAAACACATTAAAACTCACTTCATCTGTTTCCTTTTCCTTTTTAAGTGACTAATAGAAAACTTAAAACTATGTATCTGGCTCATATTATATTTCTGTAATATAATATATGAGCTGACATGCATTGAGTTCAGTGATGGGCCAGGCAGGGTAACCGGGTGACCCTACAACCCTTGTAAGCAGGTGGCTCAGGGCATCAGTATGCCAAAAACTCCTCCTCGTACCCCTGAAACCCGCTCCTCCTACAGTGGTCTATATCTTGGCAAAAGGCAAATTCCTGCTTCCTGTATCTCTAGCAATTGTTGCTGGATTACTTCAATAGTCTCCTAGCTGGTCTATTTCTGTCCTTGCCCACTTTTAACCTAGTTTCAATTATTTGGCAAGAGTGTCCTTTCAAAAGGTCAGATCATGTTGCTCTTCTACTCTGACCCTCCAAAAGCTCTCCATATCCCTCAAAATCTCCTCATTCCCCTCAGAGGCCAAGTTCATTGTGACACAAAGGGGCTTGTGCTGAAGAGAAAACATAGCAGGCCTTACGGCTCTCTGTCAAGAGGCCTGCTTACAAGATTGGCCCTTGGCTGGAGTCTGCACTTAAGTTTCAGGATGGTTGCCACCATTTCCAGAACTGATATCAAGTTCCCTTTGCCCAAACTGAATATACAACATGATTTATGCTGGACCCCTGTTTTCTTTCTGGAGTCCAAATTTTGCTATGTGCCAGGTAGAGGGGTCTACATGATCAGTCCTCAATCCACTACTGAGCCTTCCTCATTGGCGACACTTCTCACAGGTTGTCACAACTTAACTCGATGCCGGGGTGTGTTCTGTGCGACTCCACTGGGGAGGAACTCTAAGAAGTAGGCACCTAGTTTCCTCCAGACTTCATCCCATAAGGCTCTTCCCAGAGCTGATTTTGTTTTGTGGCCTTTCAGTGTCATAAATCAGTCATGAAAATAATGACATGCTGAGTCCTGAGTCCTCCTTGCAAGTCCTTGAACCTATGGGTACTGGTGGGGATCCCTGACACAGGGCCCTTGCCATGCACCTGGTGGGCCTCGCCTGCTCTAGCAGAGTTCAGATAGGCAAGGACTCCTTCCAGGGCTGATCAGCTGGCTGATGGGTTCTCCCTGCCTCGATCGCCCTTCCCCCAGAAATGTGTGTGACTCACTTACTCATCTCCTCCAGGCCTTTGTCCTCAAGCCACTTCCTCAGAGCAGCCATCCCTGACGTCCCATTTTCTCTTTGCCCCACACACCACCTCCACCCCCTCCCTCACGCTCTCCATCTGCCTTCCCTGCCTGATGGTTCTCGATGACACTTGTTACCATCAGACAGAGTTACAGATGTTTCTTATGTCTTTGCTTATTGTCTTTCTCCCCTGACCCCTGTCTCTACAATTTAAGGACCATGAGGATAGAGATTTCTATTTTTTCATTTTCTGACATACCTCTAGCATCTGAAATAGTATTTGATACATAGTTGTTTGTTAAGTATCTGCTGAATGAATGAATGAAAGAGTGAATGAATGAATTACCAAATGAGCTAATGAAGGAATGTGCTTATTATCCAGGTCTGGTGAATGACACATAAGAGTTTCTAAAGGCTTTTGAGAAACTTTTTCTTTACGCTGATAGCCACATAGAGAATCTCACTCTCCCTAGCTGGACCTGAACAAGAAAGCAGTCACCCTAACAATAATAACAGCTTTCACACAACCAAACAAAAGATCGTCTTTGTGTTAGCAAAGTGGAGATATAAAAAAAAACCTGAGCCGTGGTGACAAAGTATTCAATCAGTCTTGAAGCCGACCTGCTCTGTGGACATACTCTTGCTGTCTGAGCCAGTATGAGTTAGGTTTTCCTAACTCAGCAGAATATTTCAGAGAAAGACACAAGACAGCTGCATCTATAACTCTACCTAAGAAATCAGGATGTAACTTGCAAACAGGACTGAATTATACAATATGACTGAGTGTCCTTTTACTATTTGGTAAAGGAATATGAAGCCTGGGCATAGAAGTTGACCTGGACAGTTTGCATAATTATCTGTCCTCAGGAGAAAGTATCTCTGTGTGAAATCAATCAATCTGTCTCTCTCACCCATCACCCCACCACAGAAATAACAAAGGCTTAATAAGACAGTAAATATTTGCAGATAATGTGCATGACCAGACACAGTGTTTAGAATTTGCTTCATCATTATCCTCTGAAAACAGAGTTAACAGTAAATTCAAACTCCTGGGCCAAGGCCAACTGGCAACATTTCAAATTCAACCTTATAAAATAGAATCAATATGAATAAATAAAGTTTAGGATCAGCTGACTGCAGTGGTCCAGTGGGTAAGACTGTAAATTGCAAGGCATCGAGAGAATTCAGCTTAGAATGCACAGTAGGGGGTGAAGCAGGGAAAGGGAAGGGAGGCTTAAGATACACAAAGCGTGACTCATTGATTACTGATAATATTACTGTTTTATTTATATATAAATGCAGTGAACAAACGCATGCTCACTTCCAAGTGTGGGATCTTTGGTATCATTACCTGAGCAAATCCAATAACTCCATAGGCATCATCATTAGACAGGATAGTTATTTTCACATAACTATTACCACCAATCTCTGCTCCTCCTTTGGGATTTTTAAGCTGAACTCTGAAGGATTCTTCCTCCTCTGGAACCATATCATCAAGAATATTTACTGTGATTACAGCTTCTCTGTCACCAGGTTTAAATATCAGTTCACCTGAACTGGCATAAAAAGAATATATCAAGTAAGTCAACTACAAAAAACTAAAGACATATACATAGTTCATTACTCATAAAACTATTATAGCATTGATTGACATTTAAACTTTGGAAAAATCCCATCATAAATAAAATTTTAATCTGAAGTATTCATATAATCATCTTGGTAGAATAAACATTAGAAATGAGTAACAACGAAAATTTCTAGTTTAAAAATAGCTCTTATATACATTTTTCAATCATTAAAAAATAGTTAGAATTTATGTGCTCTATAAAATTATGGTAAGTATAAGGACAGCATAAATGTTGAACCTACCTAGGAATAAAGTCAGACTGGCTCGAGACGTAGGCCAGCTCATATATGTGTGAATGGGGGGCTCCCACTAGGGCAATTAAATTCTTGCTTGAATTAAGGGACTTTACTGTAACAGAAGCTGCATCACGAGCAGAAGGTGCTTCCAGAATAAAAGAGAACTGATTCAGCTCTGAATTCCAGCAGTAAAGAGCAGACACAGCTTGGCCAATAAGAAGTATGTGGACTGCAGGAAGGAAGGAAAAGGCAGCTAGGGTGAAATATAACTTGTCACCTCATATGCTCCCTACACTGGTACCACAGCACAATCTCTCCAACTCTCAAACTTGCATTCTGATTTCTGAAGTAATACATGATTCAACTTATAGAACAACTGAATGCAAATATGATTTTTAAATGCTGTGGAATGATCAAGCCAGCCTCACAATGTACCCATAATCCACCTAAAGAAGTGATCCTTGGATGGTAAAAGCCAAGTGGGTTTTGGACTCATTTGTATGCACCTCAATATTTGTTTATTGAATAGCATGCTAGGATATTTTTGAAAGTAAAAACGACCCATAATCCCACCACTAAATGTTTCATTTTTGCATTTTTCTTCCAGTCGCTATCTATATGAATTCATAACTTGCATAGTAATAACAGTCTAAATATAAAAATTCTTAATTAAAATGCTTTATTAGGCAGTATATTTACAGTATACTGCATATAGTATACTATATACAATGTATAGTTATATATGTAGATACATAGCATTCAAATTTATCATTTTAATGCATAATCTATAGGGTTAACTTTAATATATATATAACATTGTTTTCTATACAGTTTTTCACAACTAACCCTTATTTTAATTACTTTCACTTGATAAATTCTTTTTTTAGTTTTTTATTATTTATTTTTATGTTTTATATTTAGAGAGAGGGGAAGGGAAAGAGAAAGAGAGGGAGAGAAACATCGATGTGAGAAACATCAATTGGTTGCCTCTCATGCGCACCATAACTGGAGACCAAACCCACATCCCAGGCATGTGCCATGTCAGGGAATCGAATCAGCAACCTTTCCCTTTGCAGGACGACACCCAGCCAACTGAGACAGACTGCTCAGGGCTTCATCTGATAAATTCTTAAAGACAGTTAATGAAGCTGATCATATAACTCATGATCTTAGAATACCTTATGCCACTGCTTTTTGAAATGGTATTAGGAAACCAGACTCTTCCTAATTCAAAGCAACGGCACACATCTGTATTTACGGAAGTTAGCAGGAGAGGGGTACCACACTGAATGCAATACTAAAAAATCTTCAGACTTAAAACTAGGAAAAGTGAGAAGACACAGAGAAACCAACATCAATTCCAACGCCTGCTGAAACACACTAGAACATAAAGATATCCAATACGACTGATTATTAAAACAGCACATAGAACCAGAAACCATGAGCCTCCTCCAAAATTTTGTCCTGTAGGATAAAATAAAGAGTCCCATATTCTTACTCTTTAATATCAAGAACTACTGATTATACTGATTATATTTATTTATGGGAATTAAATTAACTACTATTGAAATTTAGTACATGTTACATAAAAGGTAGAGACAATGTGGTTACTAATAAACTTGTATTTTCAACATAATCACATATTTTTCATAAAGCTTTGTAAAACTGGAGACATTCAGCAAAGAGCAAACTCCTCAAATGGGTCTCATCACCTCTCAAGTTTAACAGATTTATAGTCTCAAGCAAAACCACAATCTAAAGTTTCCGAACATCACTGTTTAGGAATCTTAACCCCTGGAGATAAGCTCTACTCACTTCCTCACAACCTGATCCGTACGACAAGGCAGCAAGCAGGTAATGGACATTCAGAGGGGGAAGTCGGGGGGGTTAAACCTCACATACCTACGCGGAGAGTATTTTCTCAGAAAATAGGCATTTGTACTACTTAAGGTCATAAAACTGGGCCAGGAAATGTATGAGGGGGAAGAACACATCTATATTTGAAGAGTATTTTTTAATGTTTTTCCTCAATTACAGTTTACTCTGTAGTGGCTTCAGTTGTACAGCATAGTGGTTAGTCAAGCATGTACTTCATAGTTCCCCCCGATGTGTCCAGTACCCACCTGGCACCACGCATAGTTATTGCAGTATTATTAACTATATTCCCTGTGTTGTACTTTATACCCCGTGACTGTTCCGTAACTACAGATGTGTACTTCTTAATCCCTTCACCACTTTTCACCCAGTCATCCAATTCCCTTCCCCACTGGCAAACACCAGTACACTACGAATTGATTTGGGAACAGTTCTTTAACTAGGACTGATTATAGAATTCTCTTCCACTTAGCAAAACTATTAAAAAAATGTTTCAGTCTCTCAAATGAAAGCAAATGGATGAGTTTACTTAAGCAGTGAGTGTAAACAAAAAGAAGTTCCAGAACTAAGTACGAGGGGCAAGCATTGCTAACACTCAGAGATCTGGGAGCATAAGGAGAAGCCAGTAAGACATGGAGCAGCTAGGGAGGGATTCATGAGAAGCTGTATCCTCAGGAAAGAGCTAAGTTCCAGAGCAAAGAGATGAGAACCTTCTGAGAAAAGTTTGAATACGGTGTATCTGTTCCACGGGACATCGTGGAAGGATATGGGCAGCTGGGGCAGTGAGAGCTGAGCATCTGGACTGGGAATTGGGGCTCATATGGTCTAGAGCATGAGTAGACCACACGGGAACCAGAATCTCATCCCAGGGGGCCTGTGCTTCTTATGGTGACTGAACAGGGATGAAGGCAGTAATGAGCTGATGCAAATGATTCTCAAAGGTAGTATTTTTGATGAGGCTGATAGTATTGGGGGACTGGGGAGGAGGGGTAAGTGTCGTTCCGGCAGCCCACAGAGCTTTGAGGACTACATGATATGATAAAGGACTAGATCAGGACCTGGGGCATAATGTTCAGTGAATGTTAGCTATAGATTTCCAAATTTCCCACAACTTTCATTCATCTATTCTCCTTCATCTGCCCTTTAAAAAGCAGAATTCACAAAAATAAATAAGTAAAAAGTGGAATTCAGCAAGGCTTGGTTCAAGAACGCCTCTTCTTATAGTAAATAGTCTCTTTCTAAACAATTCCATCTCTGACCGGAGAACTTCCACTGCATATCTGCAGTCTAGGACTTTCTTCTAAGCTCTGACCAGTAACACTTATTCAATGTCTGCACATGAATGACTCAACGTCATCTCAACTTATTCCCACCAAACTCTGCTCCAAAGGCTTGCCCTTCCTCCCAGTGACCATGGTTGTGGAACTGCCGTGTGTGTGGAATTTAGGCTCATCCTCTCCATCACACGCCTCCACATCAACTCCTGTGGGGTTTGAATCCACTTCTGTACTTCTCTGGTTTTCTACCTGCATCACCTACCACTTTCCAAACTCCAACATCCAGTATCTTTAGTTTGAAATGTACCATGACCATCCAGCCTGTCTTCAAGATCTCTCTTACCGGCTTTTCTCCCCGTGACAGTCAAAGTCCTCTTTTTAACACACACACACACACAGAGTCTCTGTTTTATCTCTCACCTGCCCCTCTTCTTCTCTGTCTCCTCATCACCCTCTCATAAAAGACACACCAATACTTTTAGGATAAAGATAATAATCCTTTAAGTCCTTCTCTGGCCTATCTGATTACATTTTCAGTTACACCTTGTACCATGCTGCACTCACTGCCACATTGACCTCTCCCTGGTCCTTTAAAAAATATTAATTGATTTGAGAGAGAGAGAGAAGCATGGATTTGTTGTTCCACTTACTTATGCATTCACTGGTTGCTTCTTGTATGTGCCCTGACCAAGCATTGAACCCACAACCTTCGTGTATCAGGATAATTCTCTAACCACCTGAGCTACCCAGCCAGGGCTCCCTGGCCCTTTAAAAGTTCATACTCACCGCTATCATCTGACCACAATGCACATGCTGTCCCCTTAACTAGGGCCTGCCCCATGCTCAACTTGGCCTCATTAACACATTAACAGTAAAAGTTTCTTAAGAAAGGACATTTTCTGGGCACCTGCAGCCCAGGACAAGCCCTCTCCACTCTGGGTCATGGCTGTACTTTATTCTTTCATGGTAGTCATCTGTTTGTAGCTAGGAACACACTTCTGTGATTTTACATAATATGTCTTCCCTATAACATGTTAAACTTCTTCAAGGCTGAGATGATGTCTGACTTTGCTAACCTGTGTTTCCTCAGGGTCTAGCACTGTGCTTGACACATAATTGGCACTAAAAAATATCTATTAAATCACACAGGAGGGAAGAGAGAAGGGGAGGTTTGTTTATAAGACCTTGTAGCCCTTGTCATATTCATTCTTCTTGTCCCTTGTAAAGAATTCAGTTGCCAACCAATAACCTCTGTCCAGTCATGGCTCCGGTCTAATGCTTTTAATAAAATATTTGATTCACTCAAAATATGAAAACCCTTGAATATTATTTAACACATACTTTCAGCTTTCCAGGGATCTATAATAAGCCATTCTAAATAATTACCTATAATCTTTTCCTACATCTACAACCTCAAGTCACAGAAACAAAGGAAATAAAGAGACCTCACAATGTGTCACTTAACAAGCCTCTGGCAGATTTTTTCACAAATTCTTTTACAAAACGTCTCTATTCTATTTTTAAAAAGTCTTTAAAGAGAATTCTATAACTTCAATTAACAGCCCATTCAGGCAGCACTCCTCAGCCTTCAAAAACACTCATTAGGCAGCTATTTTGAATTACAAGTGACTCAAGAAGATGAAGTTAGTCCACTTGAAAACTTGAAGCAAAAATGACAAAAGTAAAAAATTAAAGGACAAGTAGACAAAACTGTACAAATACATAATGAAAGGCACATCATTTATTATGTGAATCAGTTGCTGAGTGAATGATGAGTATGTTACTCCAGTCGTTTATCGCAGCATATCGTCACAGAGCTAAGAAGGCCCGTCAGAAGCTGACAGTGTGAAGAGAAGTTATTTAAGGAGAGGACGAGCAGAACAGAGATGGACACTGGACTCTGACAGCAGCGCAGACCTGGTGCAGAGGCCAGGCCACAAAGTAACAGTCCAGATGGGCAGTAGCCAGGGTCCAGGAGAACCTGGGGACACAGAGCTGAGGATGGAGGAGTGGGACACAGGAAAACAAAGTAAAATGAGATAAACAATCTACAAAAAAGTATCAAGGACTAAAACGGATCAAATATATGGTGACAGAAAGAGACTTTACTTTGGGTGGTGAGTACATGATACAATATACAGATGAAGGATTACAGAATTGCAAGCTTCAAACCTACATAATTTAATTATACACCATCACCTGGATAAATTTAATTCAAAAATTGACAGGTAAATAACCTCTGATTCCTGGTCAACAGTTGCTGTGACTGCAGGTAACCTAAAGGCTACAGTGCCTGATAGAGAAACAACAGTCAGGCATCCAAAAGAAAAACTGTGAGAATAAACTCCTGAGTTTGTGCTAAATCTTCTATTCTTTTCAATATTGTTTCCTCTGTAGATTTGAACTTTTTGTGAGTTCTACTACCCCATGCATGAATGTCCCCAAAACCTAAACCTGTAATTGAGCCCCTTCTGATTTCAGTTCCATATCCCTGACCACCCACAAAGGCTCCTCCATCAACTCTGGCCTGGGCAGTTACAAACTACTGCAGCCAGCCTATTCTATGTGCCCACGGTAGGTGGAGCTGTGAAACGTACTTTTGATTATCACTTGTCTTTCAAATGCCTGCAAGGATTTCTCTACTTCTATCATCATCAGAATGTTGTCCAGGACCTTTAAGAGTCCTTGAGACCCTGAAAGAGGGCCATGAGGTCAAAACTATTTTCATAATACTACTAAGATTTCTGTTGGTTTGTTACCAGCCCACCCAGGCATAGCTCATGCTCCCCTCTGAGACCCCTTAATCCCTCCAGTTCTACCACTCACACAGCAAATGAGATTGCGACTCCACCTTAAATTACTATCGTAATGTATTTCTTGCTTCTCCAACCAAACTTGAAACCTATGAAGGTGAGACATGCTTCATAACTTTAAACAAGACTTACATGTAATTTCTAATTAATACATATGTCCTGTTCAATTGAACACAAAATTTCTGTATCTCAATTTAAAAGTGGGACTCTGACTCATGCACACTTGCCTGCTGAGCCACTCAGGTTTGGCTTCCAAGTTCCTCTGGGTACCTTGATAAGAGACTCTGACTCACTGGGTGTGCCCCCTCCCGTGGCCACCTGCCGTGGGAGGCAGCCCCACAAGTTCGCCACGCAAATGCCCTTGGCCTCTTCGCCTGATTGTCACTGTCCTACCCACGTGGCTCCTTACCAGCCCTGGAATAGTCCTATAACCTCCAACAGCATTCATCCCTTGGGTTTTCACAAACAGACTCTGTTTCAGAACGTATTTCTGACAGGCAGATTATATAGTACAGATATCAAAGAAAAGAGCTGAGACTGCAGAGAAAAGTTGGGAGAGTGGATGAGGACGGCAAAGTTCTCACAACCACTTTCTGACTTTTTAAAAAAAATTCTTCCATGTGCATACTTGCTATCCCCTTATAAATACTTTCCTAGTTAAATTTTATATAAAATGTCAATCTTCATTTTTCTCTAGACAAAAGTAATGTATTACATTGCCTTCTTCTTCACTAATATTCCTCCCCATATCTTAGTCATTCTAATTCTTTCCAAGCATAGTCCCCATTTTAAGAATATCATTTGAAAATGACTAAATATCATTCAGTCATTTGGAAATCCTACGATTTCTGGGAATATCATTGTCAAGATCTTGATTTTACATCCTTATTAAAATGCCCGGTGTCTGGCAAGGTGACACTACCTCTAATTCAGTGAGATTAAAATCATTCTAGCTTTCCACAATGCCCTCAGGATTAGTCAGCAGATGAAAAGCCCTTACCTATTCCCGAGGCTGGTGTGAAGGAGTGAATCCTATTAACAGCAGCAAAATTCAGAGACTGAAAATATCTAAAAGAAAACTGTCCTGGCTCCCAGACGAAAATATCAATTGAATTCTGACCTCCTACAATAATGGGGAAAAAAGTAAAAATGAAGGCAAAAGTTACAGAAAAAAAAGACAACTACATAATAAAACTATAATCAAAACACTAAATTTAATTGAGAAAAACAATTAATAGGACATTCCTCATAATTCATTTAGTTTAACAGAAATACAACTTAGTAGAAAACACTTCAAGGCTTTGTACAATTACTATATAAAGTATATACATATTTTGCCACTAATCATGATCTGATATCAAAAAAAAAGAAGAGCAACAAATGCTTTATTTTTCAGGAATGTTGGAATTTTACTTATGAATGTTCCACTAAACAAAAGAAAGCATATTAATATTCAATGAATATTTTAAAAGTCTACCAAAAGCTGTTAAGCACTTATTACTATTATAACTTACCCAGGGCACCTCCAGTACAATCCAATAAAAAGTTACCTATTTATGCTTTGGTGCAAGATCTTCACAGAATTCTTCAGAGATCTGCCCATGTTCCCCACCCATCCCCAGTTTTATTTTACTATCTTAAAGCAGTGGTTCAGAACACTTCAAGATTATGGATGTAACACTTCATTTTTTTTTTTGCAAAATCTATGTGTAGCTGACAGCCAATATCTACCCATCAAGAAACGTTCTATTAATTAGCTAGAAAATTATTATAAGAGCATTTTCCTATGAGCATACTATATGAATCCTAAATAATTTTGATAGTAACTATGTATGCATTGTAAACAATAAATCTGCTTACCTAGAGACACAGTTTTGGCAAAAAGTAAGTAAATATCATCTCCTGAAATCAAGGCCTCAACTTGTGTGGTTCCACTGATCGGTACTTCTTGAAAGTTCATAAACGTGTTGCCGGACCATCTGAGTAAAAGGGAATTGAGCCCAGCATGAGCTTGAGAAATGGCTAAGAACACGGAGCCTCCTCTGGTGAACAAGGACATGCTCAGCACGCCTCGGACAGGGAGTGTCTGATGGACCACGAAGCTGCCGCCGTCCCATCTGAAGACCTACAGGAGATGTTCAAATACAAAATCCTTCATGACTAGGCATTGAGCATTTGTGAGAATTTAACCAATATCATGTGTTTATTCTCCTCAACCCTTTAATTTAGTTGGGAGGATACTTCATAAATGAAAAGATAGCAAAATAAGCTCTCCCCCTTTTTATCTGTGTGCGAGTAAGTGAGAAACAGAGAGAGAGAGAGAGAGCACATACACGTAGAACGCATTTTCAAGCAAAGTTATTTGAAAATAAATGAGTTTCAGGTAAACATTTGGGCAGTGGTCAGTGATAGCAAGAGAAGGGAAAGCCAAAAATAGGAGAGAATTAATTTAAATATGAATAACTGAGAACTGGATAAAAACTTTCCGATGATGTAGTCTCAGTCATTACCTTCTGCTCAAGCAATAGAATATAAAGAGAAACACCTAAAATTTTTAGTCCTAAAGGTGGCAATGAATTCAATGTTTCAGGGTGAGTGTTCCTATATTTAAAATTAAAAGAAAATCCCAAATCTATCTGGTTTTTATACAATGTGGTCAATTTCAGAAAGAATTTCATTTATTTGTTCAAAATTGGGAACCTTATATGAGCCAGGCATTATGCTAGGAGATATGCATAGAGTAATGCCTCCCTTTATGGATATCAACTATTCAGTATTAGTAAAAGGCGAACACATCAATAATTAAATAAATTTATAGTTATAAAATGGATATAAGTGCTAAAGATAACAATTGGAGTGGTGTGATAGAGAATTATGGGTGTACTAGAGAAATAAACATAGAGAATGACAAAATTTCCCAGGCAGAAAAAGTTTGTCATTATCTGAATGAAGACTGTTCCAACAGGAAGGAAGTTGCTAGTGCTGGGGGAATGAAGACCAGTAAGGCTGGAAAGGTAAGATCAGGAGTCATCTTTAGTTAGGGTGACCATATAATTTATCCCAGGGATCCCTGAGAGAGCAAAACGGACAATATTAGTAATTATATCAGGACAACAGGTATAATTCAACCCAGCAAATAAGGAGATATGGTTACCTTACTTATAGTCCACATTAAAGAACATAGATTTACACTATGTATAATTGGAAATTGTTGAAGTTCTAAAGTGAGGGATAACACAATATTAATTAATATTTTAAAATATTACTCTAGCCCTGGCTGGTGTGACTCAGTAGACTTAGCGTCGGCCTGTGAACCAAAGGGTTGCCAGTTTGATTCCCAGTCAGGGCACATGCCTGGGTTGTGGGCCAGGTTCCCAGTATGGGGCATACACGAGGTAACCACACATTAGTGTTTCCCTCTCTTCTCTCTCCTTTCCCCTCTAAAAATAAGTAAGTACAATCTTTAAAAAATATTACTCCAGCTACTTGATAGAAGATCAGTGGTACTGATGGGTCTGATGGGTGGGAGAAGAAGTTCAGAAACTATCTGAAAGCCACTCTAACAGTGTGGGAGAAAAATGATGGGAGCCTGGACTAGAAAAAAAGAAGTGGGATGGAAAAAATGTCTGTACTCAATTATTAAAAGATATAATAAAAACACTTAATAATAAATTAGATGTTAGTGAATAAAAAAGAGTAATCAAGAAAGATAGGTCAGAGATCAATTACATTTACCAGGTTGCTGTTTCCTAAGATGAAAGCAAGCACTGAACAAGTTTCATAGAGGAAATCCAAAGTTCAGTGGGGATATGCTAAATTTCCGATACCTTAAATACATTTAAATGGAGATGCCAAATAAGCAGTAAGATACTTAAGTCTGGCGCACAGAGGCACAGTTACCTATACATTGGAAGCCATAACCTTGTAGCTAATATTTAAACTGAGAGAGAGTGAAGAGAAATGAAAAAGAAATTTGAGCTAAAACTGAACCTGGAAAACTCCGAGCTCAGAAAAGGAAGGAGGAACTGGCAATGGCAACTGAGAAGGATACAGAGCAACTAAAGGAAAATCTATGTGGTACCGTGATCTCTTTTAGAAATCAAGAGATCAGAGATGTTTTAAATCTGAGGAAGCTGTCACATGGAGATGGGAAGCACTATAATAAAATGACAGTTGCACTGTCATTGTCATCAGTGAAATGACGAAGTGAAGACAAAGCAAGTAGATAATTCCTTCAAGGTAATATACCTTCAAGGTAATATACCTTGAAGGAATTATCTTCCTAGAAGGAAGAAACAAAACAGACAGTAAAAGGGGAGGAGACCAAGAGAGGAATTTCTTCTTAAGCTTGGAGGTCCAGGATGTATGCCCATTGTAACAATCCTATAGAGAGAGGTGCTGGTGATTGCAGACATAAAGGGATAACTAAGCCTCATGAAAGGAGGGGCACTACAAGAGGAGCCCGGCTTTCAGGGGAAGAACACTCCCTCCCGGGTGGCAGGAGGGTGGAACGAGACTGGATTGCAACAGGGTTTCTGAATTTGGTGTTGGGAAGATCAGTAACCTCCCCTCTGGTAACTTTTGTTTCAACAAGATCATAAACTGAAAGTGAGGAGATGAGAAGTAGGTATGGGAATGTGAGAAGTGACAAAAATTGTAAATAAGTATGTTTAGGATTATGAGATATAGTTTACTAAAGAAAAATGAAATTTTGGGGGTGATGGTGAGTGCCCATTTGGCAATGTTAGTCATGAATTTTTAGTGATATCATGTGTCCAGTTGTGTGATTTTTCTCCATGACATTTTCCAACTCAATTAAACACTAATTAAATGTTAAGGCTTTGTATTACACTTACTTTACTTTGGCTCTTGAAGACAGTATAACAGTTATAACTCTGTTGTTTAAAAGTCAAGTGTAACTAACCAATATCTATATTCCGCTTTACTTCTTTAATCCAAATTATGGTGTTATTTTATATTAAACCTATAGACTACATCTTTGATGAGCTTTAATTATAGTATTAATATTAAAAAGAATAAAAATTCATTTTAAAAGAATCAAACCTGTGTTAATTCAGAATCATTTCTTTGACTTGCAACAATTAAATAATCTTGACTGTCTGAAGTGAAATATCTTACTTGAGAACTTTCTGAAATAATTATTGTTTGTACCTGCAAGGAAGACAGAACAGTAAGAATAAAAATTTAAAGTAGAATACAACCAAAGAGGATCTGAACACAGTAATAGTATGAGTTAGTATTTACAGTTCAAAGCCTGAAGAATTATTCTGATCCCTAGATATGCCTATGTAGGGGTCATTTCAAGAAAGACGAAAATACCCCTGGACTAAAACACCTTGCTCAAACGTGTAACAACTTGCATGGAACATGCAAGTGGAACATCATCTTCCACTTAGATCAAGCTTACAAATCTAATTGTCCTTTTAAATAAAGCAATCTATTAAAAAGTAAAGTTTTTATTGTTTCTTTTACCAAGTATAATTTGAGTCCAGATGTGAATGTATACACACTGTTAACAGAAGGCTTTTGTTCATTTCTTTTTTCATGAGTGATCACAAAGTAGGGAGAAGGACCAATATGAAAGGCCTTGCAAGTTTTAGGATTTTCTATATTTAAATTCTGGAAAACAAGGAATAAGAATAGCAGTAATTCATGAGGCATCCAACATTTACATGTATATATTATTTTGTATACAGTAAAATAAGCGATGCTTTTACCTCAAGTGGAAAAAAAACCCCTTGCCATCGGTAAATAGTAGAAGACATTTTTCTTAACATTACACCATATACTGAATCTTCCAAAGTAAAGAAACACCAGCCAGAAGCTGATACATCAAAAAAACTCTGAAATATGGAAAATACAATATCCATTCCCCCTGAAAAACATAAATCATAATTTACTACTGTATAAATGCCTGCAAAGTTTATCCACTCTAATTTATTATTCAAACAATGAAACTCATTCTTAAGATGGCACTGAGAATAACTTCAAACTGCAAATGTGATCATACCACCTTATGCCATATACACATATTAACCCACCCCGATGCCTAAGGCCTCAAAGGCTTTCCATTAACCCTGCGATTAAGACAAATGTCTGTAATAAGGCAGATGTCTTCAACCTCTTGAATGATCTAGCCTTATCTAACTCTCCCAAGTCAACACTCCCCTTGTCCACTCTGAAGTTTTTCCTTTATGTCCGTTTTTTTAATGACTCGACTTTCGCCTCATTCACTTCCCACTTTTTCTTCCATGTTCCTTCAACCCGGGTCTTTGCAGTCGATCCCTACTCAGCATTTTGCCTTAGTTTAGACTTTGATACACCTGAGAAGCACTCATTTAAGTTCTCACAACACCAAGAACTTCTGTTTTAAAACATCCAGTATAGTTTCAACTACACATTGATTTTTGCTTGTTTTATCTCTGTCACCCCGCCCCCCAAATTCTAATCTCTGTGAGTTTAGTCCCATACTTGGCACATAATAGGCACTCAATAAATATTTCTGGATGCAATAAAAGAATTAGATATCTGTTCCCAATTTTCAACAGATCCATAACATAGAATTCATCAAAGAATATGTCAATCTTATACATGCAATCTTTCTTGGTTATGAAATTTTGTTCTCATAAGAAATTAAACGTACTCATGCCAAAAGCTGTTTCAGACACTGTTTCCCATTCCACACTCACAGCTAAATCAATGCCATTGGTACGTGAAACATTTAAATACACAGTCCTGTTGGCTTCTTCAATACTTATAGAGGTGGCTCTAAAGGAAACAAGTAGATTATGGAAAGCAGAAAAAGAGCATAATTTCTACATATTAGAATATATATCACATTGCTAGAATATATTTAATACATTTTTAACTTTGCACTAGCCAAGGTCAGATTCATCCACAATTTTACACAGCAGTAAGACGAGACTCTAGAGCTCAAAAACATTCATTTAAGAAGATATTTTTAAAAGCATAAATGTAACACTCTGATATTAGGATCATAACAAAACACTGATAATCAGGAACTTCAGTGCCTTCATGCTACATATTCTAAAAGAATAAACGAAACACTGTCATTTCTCATGTAAACCAAAAACATGTTACAGAAAAAAATAAGTCAGGAATTCTTGGTATATTAGTGAAACTACATCTATTGAAATATTTTTAAGATATCAAAAATAAATATCTTCATGCTCCAGAGGGAATTTTAAGCCATAATTATGTTAATATATATTTGAAGAGTCATTCATTTAGTGTAACTAAATATAATTTTTATTATTTATCACTTTTAATTATATTTAAAAAAAACAGTGCAAGCCATTACCTGCAAGTACAAACTCTGAGAAACTAACAATTTTAATAACATCACTATGCTGGACATGACTAGGTTTCTGATGGTCCCTGATGTGAGAGGGCCTATGTGAGATAGACCTCTCTGGTCTGTCTGCTAGAGCTCTTTTTAAAAGACCCCTTTAAGAAAATCAGAGATTAATTTCCTTCTGCATTTTCTTTATGTCAAAAAATATTTCCTAACTCTACTTGAACAATAATGAAAAGAAAAGAAAAAGAAAAAAAAATTTCCTACTTAGCTTCAGAAGTGGCAACTTCCTTATGAATAAACTATACCTATTTGCAACTGCAGAGATACTGAATAGTCCCAGAGGGGCCTGGTTTTGTGAAACTGTTATCAGGGTTTGAACTCGTGTCCCTAGTCTAGCGCCTCCAGTTGGATTAAACAAGGTGCAAACAAAATGCTCATCCATTTCTGGTTCCGTGTCTAATATGGCTGATATGTGTAGGGCCTGAAAACAAAATCAAAAGACAAAGTTACTAAAATATACTATTTCTACAACAGATAGAGAAATCTAGTAAACATTTTTAACAATATAATAACATGTTTCAGAAAATATCACCTATTCTTAAATTCTAATACTGATCCTCATAATGTGATAGTTGCAATTCTTTCCAGCTACTACCTTCAAGACTTTCAACACTGTAATATATTGCACTGAAGTGTCTAAAAATATGTATATTTAGATGAGTGGATAAAACGACTATGGGACATTCACACAATGGAATACTACTTGCCCATAAAAAAGAAGAAAATTTTACCCTTTGCAACAGCATGTATGAACTTGGTTATGGTTTATGGAGAACATTATGCTAAGTGAAATAAACTGGTCAGAGAAAGACAAATACTATCTGATTTCACTCATATGTGGAATCTAATGAACAAACAGAACTACCAAGCAAAACAGAGACAGACTCATAGATAAGAGGGCAGGATGACAACCAGAGGGATAATTAGGGGATGGAAGAATAGAGCAAAAAGGAAAAAGGACTCGTGGACATAGACAGCAGTGTAGTGATTGAGGGCAGGGGGAAGGGGTATAAGAGGGGTAAATGGTAATAGAAAATACAATAAAAATTTAAAAAAAATATTTATGGCATTTAAGAATAACATTAAGATTCAAAATTAATTTTATATATTGATTTTTGTTAATTCTTTATTCTGCTCTAGCTACATAATTGTAGTCTAGGATTAGCTGTTGAAAACCAGTTATAACCACTATAGGCCCAAATGAGAAAAAAAACAAATGTTCATCAACAAGAGAATGGATAAACAAATAGTGGTCTATTTTGTGAAATGCTACTTAGCAATTAAGAAAAAAACCAACGAACTAATAATGTGTGCAACCATACAGATCTCAAAAATTACATAGCACAAAAGAAGCCAGACACCAAAGAGTACATACACTATGATTTACTTATATGAAGTTAAAGAAACCAGTAAAATGAGTCTTTAATGATAGAAATTAGAAAGTAGTTTCCCCTGGGGAGATCAAGAAACTTTTTGGTGATGATAATGTTCAATATCCTAATTTGAGTGGTGGTTACATGAACATACACATATTTTTAGCATTATTAAGCCATATACTTAAGATTTGTGTATTTTGTTATTTATATCTCAAAATCAAAATGTGTGGAAAACAGCCACTGTGTGTTTGAATGAAAAATGTACTTATTTCAATTTCTTTAACATTTAATTTGCCTAATGAGCAGAAAGGTCTTTAAACACATGATGAAAAAGAGTCTTTTGAGAAAACACCACATTGAAATAATTTAAAATACTTTTAAGCTTTTAGTGTAATTTAAAACATTTTTTAAAAAGCCTGTGAACGTAAAGCAATGGCAAATTATTAAAATACTTCAAATTTACATTCTTTAATATCTGTATCAAAATGTAAGTGTTCTTGAAAAAAATCAATAAGAGCTGCCAAATTTATAAAAAGATAAAAAAGTTAAACATGCAAATGAATATGCATTTCAAGATTTGTTCAGATTTACACAAACCAATCATAGATAAAATTATTTAATTATTGGATGTTTTTAGATGGAATAGTTTAAAACACATTATTTTAGAATTATCATACTTCATTATATAGCTGGTCTAAAAAATATGTTTAACTAATGCAATTCGCTATTTTAAACTTAAACTAGCTAAAAAAAATAAAAATAAATAAACTTAAACTAGCTAAGTTTTCAGACTAGCTAAGTATTTTCAAAATAAAGTTTAGTAACAGAAACAAAATTAATAATACATAGGAAAAGAGCTTCCTGAAGATAAACTGTTGATAGTATAGATCACATTTATAATTAATCCAAATTCAGCATTTTTTTCCCTCCAATAAGCTATTTCCATTCACACAAGTTACTTGCTTTGGAAACAAGCAGCCTGAAGTAAGCAGTTAAGTTTTGCTTAACAAAAATCCGTCGAGAAGGAATGATTGTGCTGGGGCTTAATGACTACGAAGAATGATTCAGATTTCTTTTAGTTTACGGCTTATACATTAATAAATTGAAGTAAGCATTTGAATATGCTTAAAATCTAAAATAGCAATATATATACTTTATTATTTGCACATTGCAAATTTGCACATACCTAATTAACAGAGCACATTTTTCCCGTTGCACTCTATAAACTTTATAGCACTATGGTATTTTCATATAGTGATTTAATTATATATTTACCTAATACCTATGCTGGAAAGATTCTTTTTCTTACTAGGACCTAGGATGCTCTTCTAAGATAACACTAGTTTGCACATATAAAAAATAATCAGTCATTGCCAGTGAAGGTTCATACTCTACCTTGAATTGAACACCTTCTTCTAAAACAACATAGCCTTTGGAAGGAGTCAGATCTCTAGACTCCACTGAAGAATTCACTTCAGTCACGATGAACTGAACTGTCACAGTTCCAAACAGTCCCTGTGCAGGCTCCCGAATGATGTATAATACTGCAACACTCTCCTGTACATAGAGAGCTGTTGGCTCACTCAGAAAAAAGTGCTCACTGTTGTTAAACGACAGAACTCCAGGGCCATCATCATTAGCAAGGACAGTAATTAAGGCTGTCAAGATAAAAATATTAAAATAACAAATGAAAATGGAACGGCTTATAAGTGCTGAGAATTGTGTGGATGCTTCAATTTAAACTAGGCCAACTCTTCTCTAAATCGCCTTAAAAGCAAGATTTCTTTTCCCCACATTGTTATGTTAAGCATTCCCATTGTCAAGAAACAAAGAAAATTTTAAAGCATTTAATAAAATGTATATGCATTTATGATATAAAATTACTCCAGTAATCTCAGAATGAAAAGCAGCTTGCTCGACCTGATGAAGTGATTATCTCTCAGAAGCTCACAGAAAATAACAAACAATGTTAAAGGTTAGAAGCATTGCCACTAAAAACAGAACCAAGATAATGATGCTGTCATCACTGTCCTGGAGCTGTCAACCAGGCTACACGCATAGAAGCAGTAGAGCCCTGGCCAGGTTGTGCAGTTGGTTAGAGCACTGTCCTGATACACCAAGGTTGAGGGTTTGATCCCCACTCAGGGCACATACAAGAGTCACCAGTGAGTGCATAAATGAGTGGGGTGGTGGATCAATGTTTCTCTCTCTCTGCTTTCCTCTCTTTCTCTAAAAAAAATCTATCAATAAAATTAAGTAATAAAAAATAAAAACAATGAAAAGGAAGAGTCAGAACTGTTCCTGTTTTCTAGACAACACAATTGCCTTCTTAGAAAATGCAAGAGAAAAAAATTATTAGGACAATCATGAGTTCAAGATATTAGCAGAGTAGCCTTCAAAAATAGAGTTTTTACTTTTTACTACCACTAATAATGATATATCAAGAATAATGACTAAAACAGCAACTAATATTACTGAGAACTTACAAATTGCTTATAGGTACTAATTCATTTAATTCTCACAATATTCTATGGTTGTTATTATACCCATTTCAACTATGACTGAAGCGCACACAGGTAACTTACAGAAGCCAACAAGCTAGGAAGTGTCACCACAGGTGCTCAAAGGTAGGGCATCTGCTTCAGAGCAAATACTTTTAAAGATTATTATAATATCTCTATCATCAGCTGTAATGTATAAAATGTAAGGGAAAAGGGACTTCATTCATGACAATACCTAGGAATCAAAGTAAACTACATAACACCTATATGAAAAGATTATAAAATGCTAATACAGGATGGTGGCAGACGCTGTCGGTGGCTCACCTATTCCCCCCTGGCCCACTCTTGAGTCACCTTCAGCAGTTCCTTTTGCCCCCTGGTCTCTCCAAGTGAGGTCATACAGGAATCAGGCCGGAACTGCTGGAGACTTGACACTCAAAAGAAATCCTCAAACACTGAGGGGCAGAAAATGGTGGACGAATACCCCAGCTTCCTTCCTTCTCAGTGGGACAGGCCTGAGCGTTGTTCCATTCCTGTCTAACATGGACCGCAGCAGGACTGAGCCCAGCTGCCCACAGCTGTACATCAGCACATCGCTCAGGTTTCCTTTCTCTGTCTCACTTATTTCTTGCTATGCCTCCAAGATCACCTCCCAAATAACCTTCCAAGATCACCTCCCAAGATCACCTTCCATCCAAATCCTTGTTTCCAAGTTTGCTTTTGAGGAAATACAACCATTGTCATACTCACTAATGAGCAAAAAAGAAAAAAGAATTGAACAATACAACCACATGTTTTTCATTTATTTGAATTAGTAAAAAAAAAAATTAAAGACCAAGAGATTCCTGGTGAGGATGTGGAGAAATAACAATTTTATATGTACTTTTGGATGTGGGTAATATGAAGGCGATTAGTGATCCTTCCTCTCAAAATCCACTGTACTCAATAGATAATCTTAATTACCAACATATACATAGATTTATATACAAAGATATTTATTTAAACTTTATAAAAGTTTGGAAACTGTGTAAAGATCAATTAATGGGGCATGGTTAACAAAATTACCCACTATTAAATCACGTATTGTTTTTAGGAATTTTTAAAAATATTTAAACAAGCAAAACAGACAGACTGATAGATGTAGAGCAGTTGACAGCTAGTGGGGAGGGGTCAGTTAGAGGGTGGAGGGATTGAGTAAAAAGGAAAAAACTCATGGACATGGACAACAGTGTGGTCATTGCTGGGGGGAGGGGGCTATAAGAGCACTAAGTGGTAATGGAAAAAATACAATAAATATTGAATCAGAAACAGGAAATCATAAGCATAAAGTAAATACAACAGAGCCCAATAACACATTCCTTCCTACTAGTCACGGTGCTGGGCATGTAACCTATGTAGTTCCAATCAGAATTGTATCAGGCGTTTTTAGGAATGCTTCACTTTGAATATTCTCTTTCCTATCACATGGAATGTAGAAGAATGATGCTATGACCATCTATGACAAGTAACATTAGCCTTGGGATAAAGCCAATACTGCAAAGGTAAGAAGGAAAAACAAAAGGATCTTTGGACAGTTTTAATCGAGTTTTCTATTGTTTATGCATAGAGGATTCTTAACCAACGCATGATGTCCATTCTTACAATTCTTCTCACACAACCCACTATGCTCTATGACAAAATAACTTCATCTCAAACATATACTCTTTGAATTTAAAATAATGACTACGGCCTCAAGAAAAAAGGCTCTGGAGACTTGGAAATATCCATTTATTTTAACATGGCAATAAAAGCAAAACCCAGTTCTTTGGTTACTAAAATTCCTTCATGTTTTTCACTACAAATCGTTTTTTCATATAATGGACAATAGCTTAGAAATACCAAGGCTAATTAAATAAAGGGCATCCCAAAGAATATTCAGCCACTGGCTGAACCAGAAGGTTAAAGAGTCAGTCAACACTCAATCTTCCAAATCCACCTGCCTTACCTATCTCCACAAGGAAGGGAACGAAGTGACTTTTCAGAGCCCTTCTGATTCTAAAGTTCTGTGTATCCATGAGGTTTCCTCGTTTTTTTTAAATCTTCTCTAAGCAGTCAGCATGATAGCTAACAATAGTGAACAAAGACTACTTTTTTTTTTAAAGATTTTATTTATTTATCTTAGAGGGGAAGGGAAGGAGAGAGAGAAATATCAATGTATGGTTGCCTCTCATGCGTCCCCTGCCAGGAACCGGGAACTGGCCTGCAACCCAGGCATGTGCCCTGACTGGGAACCGAACCGCGATCGTGTGGTTCGCAGGCCCGCGCTCAACCACTGAGCTACACAAAGACTACTTTTACTAACCATATCAAACTGTCCCAACCAAAGAATTATGGCTCCCACTGTCAATCTCCAGGTATCATTACATTTCACCTGTGAAAACGCTACTGCACCCAGATGACGCTGAAACAGCCTCCTGGTCGTTCTTTCTATCGCTAAACAGGAAACCAGGGCAGAATTCAAATGTCAAAGGAAAGGCATTTACAAATTAAATAAAAACTACAGTAACTGTGGAAATGATTTAACATTATCATTGCTACCAACTTACTTTTTTGTTTTACACACATACATACACACATGCTAGAAGTTATACTGACACAGGAATTCCAAAATGCTCAACTTAAAAATATTTTTATTCTAAGTGTACAACATCACCAAGACTCTCTAATCCCTTTACATCAGGCTCCATATTAGAAAAAAGCATAAAGTGGAGGGAGCTGTGTATAAAAAATTATCAGTTACCTACCTATTGTATTTTCCCCCAGCTCTAGTCCTGGAGAAGGATTGGTTAGAATCAGCTGAAATTTTTCATCTCCTTCTGGAATATCATCATCAAGAATCATGATGTCAATACTTTTATACCTTTCTCTATCAGCAAAATGAAGAATCTAGTCAAAGTAAAAGTAGACAGAATTATATTTATATACATTCTGTGTTTTTACAGAATGGAAAGAAATACAATACAGTTGTAAAAGTGAAATAAACTATTTGACAAGGATTTTTTCCTTATTTTTTACATGACCTTTTTAAATTTAAATCAATAATATTAAGTTGAGAAAATAAAATTTTTGGCAGAGGGAGTAAACTTTTGGTTAAGTAATAAAAGAAATGATGAGACAAAGTAAAAAGTATTTTAAAACATTAAATGTGTCTCAAGTAAATTAAAACAAAGAAATAAAAGAGTTACATTTTTAAGAAGCATAAGAAACACTCTGAGAAGGTCACCTAATGATATAAATTTTTTAACATAACTCTCCAGCATTAAATGTATAATTAATAAAATACAGAATAATCATTATAATAGTACTAAAAATTAAACGTATATTTTAATATAATAGTGAAAAGAGCTATTCTACCATGTGGAAATCTTCTGTCCTAATTCACTACGGAATATGTCATGGTTTATTATTTTAAGATTCACTCATACAGGACCTAAGTCACTATAATTCTCAAGGAATTCACCATTGGGGTGAAGCTGTAATCCAGCCCCAGCTGTGCTTCCAGATTCTGGGCGTACACGAACAAGGAAACGTGGCCAAGTGCCCCCTGGCTTCTTTGGGCTACCAATGTTAAACGTCCTTGGGTTTCATTAATATCAAACCTGTAATGAAAAGAACACATACATTTTTCCTTATAAGCTTTTATTCTACAAATAGTAAAGAGTCTGGAACTCAGAAAGGGTTCTAGGGCGACCTTGGGCTTACCTGCTATGTTGCCACTCGATTATGCCTCGAGCACCATCGTTGGCATCAATTATGATTTGTGCAGTCAAGCCCTCTGAATCTGAAAAAATCATAGAAATGTAATTTAACATAAATGTAAATGATGTGAAAAGCACTATTTGATACAGAATATAATGATAATCTCTCTGAAACTATATTAATTCCTAATTTAGAGATATTGGTGATAGTCTTCAAAAGATGTTTAAGAAAATAGAAATGCTTATAACATCTGAATAAGAAAATTTTTTGCTAACAAATGCCACTGACTTATTGAAATCAACTCAGAAGAATAGGAAAGAAACAACTAGAGCTATAGTTTTATTTCTATTATTTTAATCCACTTCAAGAAGAAAAGAAAATGGGGACAGTTGGAAAATAGAAAGGGCAAGAAAAGAGAAAGAAATGTGTAGAGAGAGGAAGGGGGTACTGCTGAGGAAAAAAGAGACAAGAAACAGATACAAAGAGAAGCTGATGCAGGTGGGAGAGATGGGGAAATGGTTTGGAGAAATAAAGACAGACTAACACTGAAGTAAACTTTTCTTACCCTTTTGTATTCTGTCCACCCAGTTCAGTATGTTACCAATGTCCACTATTCAGTCTTGAAATAGTAACTAACCCAGTTACCATTGTTTTGTTTTGTTAATATTTTTTCCTTTACTTTTTAAATTTCAGAGGCAATACCTTAATATGAGGTACTTATGGCAGCTAAGCAGGGAACGAGTATGGAAAGTGTGTAATTCTCTCTGAGCAAGGGGAACACATTGTTGAACAAATCATACAAAATCAGCACATATGCCCCTCAGACTAGAGGCTGCAAAGCAGAAGACCAGCTCCACCATCCTAGTTGTATGACTTTGGGCATGTTCCTTAGCTTCCCTTAGGCTCAGCTCCCTTGTCGGTAAAATGGGAAGCTAGTAAGGAATAAGGGTACTAACATACAAACTACTTGAAATGGGAGCATCAGAAAGCACTCAACAAAAGTTAAACTCTTCAAACTGCCTTCAATGAGTTTGAAAGAAATGTGAACTATTTTATTAGTTTTCTTAGTGTGAATGATAATTATTTTCTAATAAGCACTTGATGTAAACAGCTAGTCATTGGAGTCATTTATTTCTTTTGCAAAAGAATTGAAATGTCTCAAACAATCGTATGTTATAAACTGATAGATTCCTTTTGATATTTTCAAAGTTGTCATGTTGAGCCTCAGAAGTGAATGAGAAACCCCCATTCCCTGGACCACTGCTCTTGGCCATGCTTCTCCTCCTTGAACACAGATTAATTTCCCCTCCACCCAGGTTACCTCAGTGCTACTCACTACCGCCCCCTACAGGGTCATCACACCTGTAAGTTTCCAACAAAACTTCCCAATATTAAATGTCCAAACCACAAACAAGAGTTTGTGTTCTAAAAATAAATAATCTACATAAATTTGTACTAAGATTCAAGTTTTACCTTTCAGTCTGTAATGAATTAACTGAGTCTTTTCTAAAGAATGAAAAGGAAGAGATAAGAAGTCAAAAAAGAAACAAGAACAGAACAAACACACAAATAAAAGCTCTGCCTAACCTAAAAGAGAATAAAATCATTTGATGATTTGGTGACATAATATAATGGAAATAGCAAATTGAATTTTAACAGAAAAAAAAATGCCTTCCTAAGAATTACTTCTATTTTAAAGATCACAAATCTGGTTATAAAACAGTTGTAACATGTAAAAAGCATCACACAATAATTCTTTGGTCAAAATTATAAGACACAATAGTCTCTGAATTAGAATAAACCTAAAAGCATAGTTATTTTCACACATAGCTGATGTTTTTCCTTTTTATTAAATTGATTAGAGTGACACTGGTTAACAAAATTACACAGGTTTCAGGTACACAATTCCACAACACATCATCTGTACATTGTACTGTGTGTTCACCACCCCAAGTCAAGTCTCCTTCCATCACCATTTATCCTCTATACCCTCCTTCATAACCCCTCTCCCTGCAATGGCCACACTGTTGTCCCTCTTCCCCCTATCCAGCACCCCACACATAGCTGATATTAGCAAACATCACAATGACCACTTCTGACTAAAAAACAAAGTAACTCTACTTTGTTTGCAGTGAGTAAGGAAAAAGAAACAAAAACCCAACATACCTAGTCTAGGAGGAAATGAAGTTAAAGGAGCCATGATAAGTTCAACGTAAGTTAAGTTCACAAGGAAATATTCTTCTAGTTCTGGTATATCATCCTGCAAAATGTATAACCATTAAATTCCCTGTAATATGCTCTCAAAGTAATCACCTCTCACAAGCTATTTCATAAATAATTTTATAAATATATATGTTTTAACAGTATACAGAAAATATAAAAATGATAACAGAAAAGAAAAGATTAACATGTCTTAGCAATTATTTTTTTTAATTGGACACCAAAAACAAAGGCAACAAAAATAAATGAGAAGCACTACATCAAACGAAAAAGCTTCTGCACAGCAAAGGAAACCATCAACAAAATGAAAAGGCAACCAGCAAAAGAAAAACAAATTTGTAAATCCTATATTTGATAAGGAGTTAACATTCAAAATATATAAAGAGCTCACAAACTCAATACCAAAAATTGAACAATCTCATTAAAAATGTGCAAAAGAACTGAATAGACATTTTTTCAAGGAAGTACACAGTGGTCAACAGGTACACAAAAACATGCTCAACATCACTAGTCGTCATGGAAATGGAAATGAAAACAACAGTGAGATATCACCTTACATCTATTAGAACTGATATTGTCAAAAAGACATGAGGTAAGCCTTGGCAAAGATGTGGAGAAAGGGGACCCTTATGGTCTGTTGGTGAAACTGCAAATTGATGTAGCCATTATAAGAAACAATGTGAAGGTTCCTCAAAAAATTAAAAAACAAACAATCCAGCAATTGCACACCTAGGTGTACATCCAAAGGAAATTAAAACAGGATATCAAAGAGATATATGTACCCCCTTGTTCATTGCAGCATTATTCACAGTACTCAAGATATAAAAACAACCCAAGTGCCTGTCAAGGAATGCATGGATGAAGAAGATGAACTACACACACACACTCTCTCGAACAAAGTGGAATATTATGCAGCCATGAGAAAAACTAAATCCTGCCATTTACAATAACATGGATTGACCTTTAGAGCATTATGTTAAATGAAATAAGCTGGACAGAGGAAGACAAATACTGCATGTATACTTACATGTGGAATCAATTTTTTTTTTAAAAGTCAAACTCATACAAAGGGAAGAAAACTGGTTGTCAAGGAGCTGGAAAGATTGGTAAAAAAGTACAAACTCAGATATAAGATGAATAAGGTCAAAAGATCTAATATTAGCCATGGTGACTACAGGTAATAACACTACACTGTGAAATAGAAATGTGTAGGAGAGTAAACTTTAAATGCTGTCACACAGAGAAAAAGACAAATGCATGAGGATATGTCAAATAGATGGGAGGACCTCTTTCACAATGTATGTGCATATCAAATCATCACAGTATACACTTTAAATATCTTAGAATTTTATGTGATACCATGCAGTATTTGTTAATTATGCTTCTATAAAGCTGCATTTTCTAAAAAAACTATAAAGATATTAGGTTGGCCAAAAAGGTGGGGTTTTTTGTTTTGGTTTTTTTTTTCTGTAAGATGGCTCTAGTAGTGCTTAGTTGTCATTAACTTCAGTTGGAACAATTTTGTTAGTTTATATTGTGACAGCTGTCATATCAATGTGCACTTAAAAACAACTTACCAAAATTAGTGAATTTTTGTGTAGCCATTTTAATATTGAAGATGGAAGAAAATACACAACATTTTCAGCATATTTTGAATTATTATGTCAGGAAAGGTAAAAACGCAACTCAAATGCAACAAAAGATTTGTGCAGTGTATGGAGAAGGTGCTATGACTCATAGAACACGTCAAAAGTGGTTTATACAGTTGCATGTTAAGAGATTTGTCACTGGACGATGCCCCACTGTAGGGTAGACCAGTTGAAGTTGATAGCGACCAAATTGAGACAAAAATTGAGAACAATCAATACCATGTGGGAGAGAACTGACATAATCAAAATATCTAAACCAATAAAGTCAATGGTGAAAATGAAAAATGTGTCCTTTGTTTCATAGAAAAAATCATACAGACTTTTTGGCCAACCCAATATTAAACTTATACCTGATTGTATAATAAATTATTAGGTTGAACTACATGAAATGGCTAATATATCATTTTTTAAATCTATATTATTATATATAAACCAAGTGTATAAATACATAAACCTATTTTAAATATAATAGGAGCAAAATATTTGAAATTACATAAATATCCAATGATTAGGATGAAGATTACAAAATTATGAAATACAGGCTTTGCAGATGTAGTACTGAATTGTTCAAGTTTAAATTAAGTTACACTTTAAGGCCTCAATTCTGCCATGTTTATGATGATAAAATAATAACTACTTTGGAAATTATCATAATGATGAAAAATAATGTGTGGAGTACCAGGCCTACAAAGAGTAACCTTTAAAAAGTGATAGCTATTTGTTACACTGTTACTATTAAACACTAGCTACATAATAGCAGTGAAAATAAGGCAAGTGCTCAAGAGGACAAGCAGTCCATGTCAGTCGTGACCAGACAGGCAACAACATTTACACAGAAACCTAACGTGTATACATGTACATATAATATCAGTATGTACATACCAACATACACTTCTCTCTTCCTTTTATTTAATGGAGATATGTTTCCATGTGAAATAAGAAAATGAAGATGAGTGTCTAAACTATCTTAGGTATTATAGGGGCTATGAGAGTCACAGAGTCCGTGAGTTAGAAGAAACTGCCCCACACCTGCCCCTCACGTAACAACTCTCCCCACACCACAACCCCCGCCTGACTTAATTCTGTGCACACAAGCCTACAAACTCTTACTCTGACGCTACTCAGAGATACACAGAGCTTCAAAGACCTAAGGAGATAAAAGAGAAAGAAAACTGGAAACTCTGTATTCATAATACTAGACTCTGTAAAGAAAAGAAGGGTGGCTATACATTTCCTGCTTTAAAAACTAACATGGCAGAGAAATGATCCATTGATTTATATGCAGTTACATAAATAGATTATATGTGAAATAAGACTTACCTTAAAGTTTTATAAAATCTTGCGTTGTATGTGACATACTGACATAATATTACCTTTTATCTTATGGCTTTAGAGTTCTCATACTATCAGACTAGGTCACGGTGCCATGGTAATCAACGAAACACAAGTTACTTCAGATGGTAGATGGTTTACACTACTCGTAATTTTGTAAAAGTAAAAAGCCTCCAAGAAATTGAACCCTTTTCAAAATAGAGCCCCCAAATACATAGTAATAGAAAAATCTTTCTCTTTTCTTTAATTTATGTAATTATTAATTATTGTGCAAGTACAGTTTTCTGTTTTATACTTCCATCCCAGCCCCCGCCCAGTGCCCCCCATCTCCCTCCCATTTCCCACCCCACCCGTCCTGTGAATCCTTCCCCTTTTCCCCTGAAATTCTTTCCCCTCTCCCCTCTGATTACTGTGAGCCTGTTCTGTATTTCAGTGTCTTGGGTCATATTTTGCTTGCTTGTTTGTTTTGTTGTTTAGGTTCCTGTTAAAAGTGAGATCATATGGTATTTGTCTTTCACTGCCTGGCTTAATTCACTCAGCATAATGCTTTCCAGTTCCATCCACGCTGTTGCAAAGGGTAGGAGCTCCTTCTTTCTTTCTGCTGCATAGAATTCCATTGTGTAAATGGAACCATAGTTTTTTGATCCATTCATTTACTGATGGGCACCTACGTTGCTTCCAACTCTTGGCTATTGTAAATTGTGCTGCTCTGAACATTGGGATGCATAGGTTCTTTGGGATTGGTGTTTCAGGGTTCTTAGGATATAATTCCAGCAGTGGAATTGCTGGGTCAAAAGTCATATTCATTTTCAGTTTTCTTAGAAAATTCCATACTGTTTTCTTCTTTTTTTTTAAAAGATTTTATTTATTTATCTTTAGAGGGGAAAGGAAGGAGAGAAGGAGAGAAATATCAATGTATGGTTGCCTCTCGTGAGTCCCCTGCTGGGAACTGGCCTGCAATCCAGGCATGTGCCCTGACTGGGAATCGAACCTCGATCATGTGGTTCTCAGGCCCGTGCTCAATCCACTGAGCTACACCAGCCAGGTCATACTGTTTTCCATAATGGTTGTACCAGTTTGCAATCCCACCAACAGTGCACTAGGGTCCCCTTTTCCCTACAACCTCTCCAACATTTGTTGTTTGTTGCTTTGTTTATGATGGCCATTCTGACCAGTGTACAGTGGTATCTCATTGTGATTTTAATTTGCATCTCTCTGATAGATAGCGATATTGAGCATCTTGAAAAATCTTTTTCTAAGTCAATATTCATTCTCTCTCTCCCCACCTCTGCCAGCCCCTGCCTGCATACCATCTCCTACCCTCTTCATGTGTCCTGTTTTCATCAACCTCTTACAAATGTGTTTAGGTAACTGAAACACTAAGTCCCAAAGCAGCACAAGATTTCACAATATGAAAAATCATTTAAAACACAGTTTGAGTCACCAATGATTAATTCAGTGTGACCATAACAATATTTTATGTCTTCACTCTCTCAAGAGTCATTCAGTACCTCTAATATCACCAGTCTTAACAACTGAGAGGCTGACCTACATGGATTTGCTGGTACAATTAATCCCCTGGAATCATCAAAATGGTGCTGTAGAATCTCTTAGTCCAGTGTTGTACTAATGGGGAACACCCTAGGGAAATTATCTTTATCACAAGATGTTTCCATAATAAAATGCACAACAGTAGACCAGCCTATTTAAACAACAGAAAGGCCTATACAGTTTTTAAAAAATCACAAAGAGGTATGCTGATATAAAGGTTCTAGAATATTCTATTGGTTTCTACTTTCTATGTGGTTATTGAGGTTTAAAACAATAGTACAAAACAAGAGTTTTACCTCAAGTATAGTTATGTTGATGGCAGCTGCTGTTACCCCTTCTTCTAAAATCAGAAAGCCAACTACCGGGACAAAGTCCACATCTGGCTCAGCTAGGTTTCCTTCTGTCTGGTTCTTTAGACTCAACACTCCAGGAACTGTAGTATATGTGACATTAATGGCTCCTAATCAAATTGGATTAGAAAAGATTTTATAATTAAACTTTTAAAATAGAATCTCATCAGAAAATCATCGGCTTCCCTAAAAGCACCTGCAATAGCTTATATAACTAGCCCCATCACCTTACCCCTTCCCATATCCTTGACCTTTACCATGTAATGGCTCAGTGACATCCCACTGTGGACAGGCATACTGCCCTGCCTCTAGACCTTGAGTTTGGTCGTGTGACTTGTTTTGGCTGACAGTACAAAGTAAAATTAATGATGTGCTAGTTCTGGGCCTAGACCTCAGGGAGCTTGGCATGCTTTTGCTTGCTTTCTAGTATCTCTCCTGGTCCTAGGAGAAGAATGAGAGATGTATGGAGTAGAGCCACCCCAAGGCCAGCCTAAGTTAGCAGACCCACAGCCAACATTATTCTTATATGATGCCAAGACTTTATGACTATTTGTTACATAGCATTTTGTGACAATATAAAATTCCATTAATCTTTCAAAAATAAAGAAGTTATAAAGTCCTATCCTGAACTAATAGACATTAATGCTTTTCCTGTCCTGATTTATATCAGCAATGGCTTTCACCCACACAAGTAGGATACTTAGAAGCATCTGCCTGGAAACCCATTCAGTCTAGAGCAACACAAACCTAGAGATCCAAATTCTCTATTGATGAAAAGCTGAATTGTTACATTAGCCTCTTGTAGCAAAACAAATCTTGATGAAAGAGCAAAATTTAAAACTCCATGTGGTTCATCACTGGCTTCCACAGTCAGCACAGCTGCATACCCTTGAGCATCAAGCAGAGCAATTCCTGCTGGCGGGACTCCTAAAAACATCAGGACCAAAGAACTCTGACAGTGACTGGGCACTAACCTTTACATATTTAAAGCATAATTGCACTCTCTGAAACATATTAAAGTACATAGAAAGTGTTCTGTTTTGTTCGTTTCTTTAACAGAAATCTTCAGGTTGAATAACAGGATCTAGCTTTTAATTTCCCTTTTCTAGATAGCAAATTATGAATTTTTTCACTTGATCTATGATTGTCATTATTTACTATACTGGTCACCTGAATTAGAGAAATTGAATAGAAACTGAGGAAAGTGTCCATATAATTTGCTCAAAATGAGTGAATTTGAAATATCTATATAATAGGTTTAAATCCAAATCGGTCTGCTAGCATAAAATTAATTACAAAACATTCTTCCTTCAGAAATGTATTTTATTCCATAAGAAAATATTTGGCGAAATTTTTAGAGATTGTTTCTGAGTCCATAAAGATAATATATTCCCATCCTGAGCTGATGTTTTTTGGATTTAACATTTTTAGAACAGCCGATATATGAGTAACATTTTAACTGGTGTGCATCTAATTATTAAATATACAGATACCAACTATTACTTTTTCCTGAAGAGAGTTAATATACCAGCAAAAACTTTTAAACTGAATTCTGAATTACCCTGTGTCCTGACATCATACAGAATGACTTGGTAAACCTCCTTCTCCTCAGGAGTGCTGTCGTCCAACAACTGTACACGGATTGTTTTGTCCAGTGACCCCTGTACCAAACAGAAAGCAAGTCATCCCTGTACTGACCCTAAACACAAAATATCTCCTACTTTTACTGGCCTTAAAATTCATGCATCTGAACACATGTTTATGTAAACAAACTGTTCTACGGTTTAAAAAAATAAACTAAATTAAAAAGCATTCACTAATGACAAATCAGGCTTAAGGCACACAGGCACTAATTGTAGAGGATCTCAAATGCTGAGCTGGTGCACGTAGATCTCATCCAATGAGCAGTGCAGCACTATTGACCATCTCAGACAAAGCAATTTAGTTGGGCAGATTCTGTGGCAGTGGCGAGTAGGAAAAAACCAGAACAGGGAAAATGCCAGTGCTTCAGGGAGACGGAGGATTAGAAGTCCAATGCAGTACTCAAGGCCCAATGCCATAGGCACTTGGCTTAATATTGAGACAGTAGAAATAAAAAGTATTACATTTTCAAACAAGAATTCACCAAGTGAATGTGGAGAAGACAGAAAGATGACAGTTACAACAAAGCGGTGCCAAATTTCTAAGAAGTGATTTTATGGTTATTTCTCGGCAATCACCCTTTTCAAACTATCAGAATCTCTGAATGGCACCTCAAAAATATATTTCTAGTACTACCCTCATGCAATCCTTTGTCCTAAGGACATAAAAAGACATTAGTTTTTAGAGCTGTGCTTGCTGTTGCCATGCACTTGAAGTTCCAAGCCAGAGCGGATAAGAGAAAAGGGACACCCCTCTCATCATCTTCAGAGGGACGCAGCTGACAGCAGTGGGGGGCCCAGAGAGCAGCAGGGGAGCTCAGCTCAAAAACAAGGTCGGCATTTTCTCTCTCTTTGAAGGGGATCTACAAAGTGCATATGGAACAACAAATCCGTTCCTTAAGTCTCAGAAATTCTTTCTTCAAGTAATGTTCTTCCTCCACGGTTGTAAGCAAGTAACCCTCCCAGCATCCTCCATTAATCTATGCATTACACAATCAGAGTTTTCCCAAATTTTTCAAAATGCACTGTTTTCTCTAGATATGTTTGGTTAAGCTCTTCTCGGTGGTCTTACCTCAGGAAAGAAGAGTTGGCCAGTAAAGTTAGCAAAATTGAGTTCTAGGTTTTGCCCAATAATTTTCCAGTTAACAGTAACATTTCCTCGACCAGGGGGTGTTCTTATCACATGAAATTGCAAAATTTCTCCTGCAAGTGAAATGTACAGATTGATAAATGCTAAATGGAAAATGAATTTAACATCTGAACTCAGCAAAACCCCAATCCCAAACATGCAACTATTACAGCACCTTTCCAGAACATTATAAAGCAGTTCTGTTTTGGATTTTCTAGGAGCTTTATACATGCTTATTGTTTATTAACACAGGGATCTCACTTCTAAATACTTCTATTTAGTAGAACTTCAGGAAGTTCAATATGTAAAAGTTACAAAAGCACATGCTATAATGGGAAGCACAAACTTTCATACACTCCAAAACATGCACCAAAACATAGATGTTCTATAATTTAAAGAGAGTAATAAAATCCTTGTGGTCAAAACTAACAATAGCACAAGTAAATTTTCCTTCACTTTTCAAAAGGACACAATTCCTTACACTGATATGCAATGTGATTTTACACAATGCATGCATAAAAATGCTTGCAAATACCTGAAAATCACATTTCTTTAAATTGTAACTTACATATACCATCAATGATTATGTTTTATAAAAAGAAATGCAAAGGAAAGGTGTCAAATCTGTACGTCAATCTCTGTAACTTCACCAAAGTTACAGTTATCTTTCCTGGGTAACTGAGGTATTTTACATACTTTTCATTCGTGGCTTTCTCCTCATATAATATTTTGTAAAATTGAATAAAATCATTGTAGTTGTTTCTTTTAAACTAGTGAAAGTGAAATGTGAGCTCCTATGGATTGCTGCTGATGGCCACATGGCTGGCTGAAAGTATGCTCAGTTTGAAAGACTTGCATGATGATGAATATAAGTTAAGGCATACTAATGGACCACAGCACTAAAAAATAATTATTATTATGAAAAATAAATGGAATGATCTTTAAAAGGCTTTAAAAGTATGTAGCCTTATTCAAATTTTATAGCATAAAAATAGAGTTGAAATTCATGCATAATTCATTAAAAATATCATTTGCACTTAGTTATCCAAATAAGCACATCTGACAGTTAATTGAGCAGAGTAGAAATGAACAATAAAATATAAACACCCTTTTGACATATTTTTAAACTGCCACTTTTTTTAAATTTCTGAAGATAAAACAAATATTACTAATAGAAAATTTTCTTAAAATATCAAAATAGACAAGGGGAGGGCAAGAATAGTAGGGGAAATATAGAATCTAATGAACTTGAGACACGTGGTCATAAACTAAAGGGGGGAATGGTGGGGGAGGGGGTGTGCAGGGTGGAGGGGAGTGAAGGGGGGGAATAGGAGAACTGTAATGGAATAATCAATAAAATATATTTTAAAAAATATCATGGATTAACTAATTTGGAAATTATCTTAATTTCAATTAGTAAAAAAAATTAAATTTGCATACTAAATTTAAGCACACTTATATTTAAGACAATGAATTATCTTGGGACAGTTGGAAATATAAAAAAGCAAAAGAATCAGAAAGACTTTTAAATATGATTTCCTCAAACACTTGAATGTTCAATGTATACATTTTTAACTATTTTAATATAAAAAAATGTAGTTACCATTCTATTAGTAGACTATGTCTTATTTTTTTTTTAAACATTTAGGAATAGCTAGTTAGGAGTCAGATTACAAAAGGTTAGGATATGATGGAAAGACTGTTCAACTGGTCATAATTGTCAGCATACTGTTTAAAATTTTATAATTGTATAGCTCATACAAACAAATACAGATACTAATATAAATTCCTGGAGTCTCTCTATTGTGATTCATACAAAATTGCTCATAGAGGGTTTGTGTTGAACTAAAAGGGCTTAATTACTGCAAGGCATAGACCGAGCTGTATAAAAGGAGCCGTTAAGCTGTTTTCATCTACAGTGTTGTCTGGTGACACAAAAGCAAGATTTATAAAATCACGACTTTCAAAATTTTTTAAATCATACAACGTAGTAATAAAACCTAATAATACGTCAAAAAAGAAAGTGATGGAAGCTTGGTCAGTGCTAAAAATACAATAAAATACAAATGGCAAGAAAATAAAGTGTAGGTCAATAAAGACCCATGTTGACGGGGACCCTAAAATTTACAGTAAATTTTAAAAATTATGGTTGCAAGATTATATATAGTAATTTGGAAATAAACATACCATTGTAAGGTAAAATTTAAAATAAAATGCCAAGAAGAGAAAAAGTAAAATCATCCTATAAACTTGTAAAATATGTAAACATATAAAATACATAAACATATAAAATACTCAAAGTCTATACCACTTAATATCACCTTTGAAAATTTAACATACAAGAAACTGGCAAGAAAATATTGCAAGAAATACAATTTGAAGCATGACGTGCACACACACATGAATAAAATACAAACAAAACACTCCTCTAACGTGTAATCTTGTGAGCCTACTGCAAACCATGTCAATAGCGTGACAGTGTAAAATTTTTTTTTAATAATCAAAATGAAGGTATTAGGTTCATTTTAAATGCCTTCTGGGCAACATTACTAGAATGTTACCTTCTGCCAGGATGAAAAGTCAAAGAACAGTTTTTAGAAAAGAAACAACTTAAAAACAAGTGCTTAGTCTTCTAGAATGGGAAGAACAGAAGGTAGGCCAGAGAGGGGAAGGAAAATTTTTTTGATAACATACATTTTTACCAGGTACTATACTACCTTCCAGATTTTGCCCTGGATGAAGGACTAAGAGGGGCCCTCATCTACCAAAGAATCTGACTACATTCCTGGAAAAGCATTCTGATATAAAATCTACAGAGTCCACCAAAAGCTGATGATACTGTAAAGCAGATATGTTACAGAGTCTAGGCCTAGCCTAACACAGATAAGGAATAGGAATGTAAGTACTTTTTTAACAACCCTGAGTATTTTGTACACTTGTTACCAAAACAAACAAGGATTCTTTTTACAAAGGTAAACAAATAGCAGCTATGTACACAAAAATAATAGAAAAGTAAAATACAGAAAACATACTGATATTTTAATAGATATATGTACACACTGTATACATGTACCATCTAAAGTGATTGCCTTATATAATAGAAAATTATTTAAAACACTACAGAGATATGAATAACAATAAATACAAACTGTCAAAATGAACTGTTAAAACCAGTTGAATGTTTTTAATACAGTTGGCCCTCCATATCCATTGGTTCTGCATCCATAAGTTCAACCAACCCCACATCAAAAATGCATGGGGAAAAAAAGTTACATGATTCTGCTGGCTTGGAATCATCCAAAATAAAAAAAGTTGACACATGTACAGTTTTCTTGTTCTTACTGCCTAAACAATACTGTGTAACAACTATTTATATTGTATTAGAAATTATCAGTAATCTAAGGATAAATTTAAGCATACAGGAAGATGTGCATATATTATATACAAATAGTATGCCATTCACTATTACAGGACAATACTATACTATGTGAGACTTAAGCATCTGTGGATTTTGGAATCCTCAGGGGTCCCAGAACCAATGCCCATGGATACTAAGAGACAACTGTCTAGGTGTTCTAATTTTCAAGAATCACATTTCTTGTTCAAATCTTTGCGAGAAAGGACTCATGCTGTCTCTGAGAAAAGTAAAATCCTTAAATCCAGTAACATGACTTGAGATGATGATGTTTCTAAGCTGGGTGACTGAGTGAAATATCTCACAGAGACTTTTAAAAAGCATTTTTATACACAGTTTGCAACCACAGTATAAATAAAATCTATTATCCCTATTACTAATTCCTCCCATTATATTTGAAAGAAAGTAATATTTACCACTAGATATTTGTTCAACTGCTTGAGGACAAAAATGTTGGAAAAAGATTCTATAGAATTCAATACACTGTTAAACACCAAACCAATTCCTCCCCATGTACTGAAAATGCATTCTAGAGCCAGAAGTTCAGCATAGTCCATGTTTTAAATATAATCATAGAAATGAAACTCCAGAGATAAGCCAAAAGCAATGCTAGCATTGTTAAACTCCCACATGGCATTTTTTAAATCCCATTTCTCATCAGTTATCTTTGATGAAGCTTTCATTAATTCGATCTAGCAAAATTGTGCTTGTTACACTTTTGTCTATGTAATTTCACAGCAATATAAAGAATAACACTCAACCCCTGGCTGGTGTAGCTCAGTGGATTGAGCGCGGGTCTGCCAACCACACGATCGTGGTTCGATTCCCGGTCAGGGCACATGCCTGGGGTGCAGGCCAGTTCCCAGCAGGGGACTCACGAGAGGCAACTATACATTGATATTTCTATCCCTCTCTCCTTCCCTTCCCCTCTAAAAATAAATAAATAAAATCTTAAAAAAAGAGTAACACTCAAAATACTAAATTCTCCAAGTATATATCATGTTTTTAAAAAAGAAAATTAACTTAGACTGTAGAAAAAGGTATAAGAATAAAGAATAAGAAGAAGAAGTTAAAAAAATAGAAACTCCTCCCAATTTCTATTTAGAAACTATAAGAAATCTAAGGGGCCTTCTTGTAAGCGAAAAGAGTTACATTCTTGTTGCACATGTTAGCATCAGACACACTGATTACTTCTGGTAGCTAATGAGAACACTCTCATCTTGCTCTCTTCCTACCTCTTTGGCAGAACCTTCTCTCCCTCCTCTCAGATCTTTTTCCTTTCCTAGCACCTTAGCCTGGTATTTCACATTTTTATCCTTGACAACGTGCTTTTTCATTCTCTATCCACGAAGACTTTGTTAATTTTTAGGATTTCAACTACTACCTCTAAATAAATACCTGATTTCTATTTATAACCTAGATAGAGGCAGGTTCTCTCACCAATTTCCTTCCCTCACATGGACATTTTTACTCAAATTCATTTTTCTTTCAACTCTAAGCACTTGAAATATTTACCCAAAGTTCCTAAATTGCCAATTTCTGCATCAGACTTTGGTTCCAGCAAAACAAGGTCTCTTCTCAGAAACTGCCCCAGAGCGTGGCTCTGGGTTCACATAGCACTGGGTTTAGCTCCACCATGAATAATGGTGCGATTTAGCTTTCTAAAATTCAGTTTCTTTACATGAAATCTGGTGTACACCTTAGACCTATTGCACAGGACAGTTGCTAAAATTAAGTGAAATAATGGTTGTGAAATGTCTGACACACAGAAAACACTCACTAAATGTTATTGCTATGATCCTTACTATTAAGATTAACTTCTCCTGCAGTGACTTTCCACTTGTATTATGTTACAAACAATTTTTTGATGATCTGTCTTTAGACTGAACTTATGGCTACTTGTTAGTCACTTTCACTCACTATTTCTCTGACAACATGAGATCCTAGACCACTAATATAAGGAAAGAATGTTGGGAAATGGCCAGGATATTTGCATGAATGAGCTAAACTCGCAAGTTGGGTGCACAGTGAGATGGAAAGGTAATACTAAAATGCATCTAGTTTCCAGCACAGCAACTAACTAGCTGTATGACCTTGTCAAGTCACTTTATCTCTGTGCCTCAGTTTCCTCATCTGTAAAATAGAAGTCCAAATTCATAATCAATATCCTTTCCATTTTTTATCTTTTTCAGGTACAATTTTTTATTTCTAAATATGAACTCTAGTGACACCCAGGCTGTAAATACCAGTTTTATCACAAACAGGCATATTCAAAGATGAGAAACACTGCAACATTTTTTTAACAAAACAATAGTCCACACTGGGCAGGGCAATAGCAGGTTTACAGTTGTTCATATGAAAAATAATACAAGAATAAGCTCTGTGTTTCAGGTACTCACACCTATAAACCTACTTTTTCCCTACCCTGTATATGCAACACCTTAAATATAATGTAAAATATTAAGCAAGAATTTAAAAAATGGTTTAAGGAAAAAATGGACTTTTTAATAATTTTTTCTAGTTTGGCACTGCACTCCCAGCACAGAAACCCCTATCTGCTTTGAGCAGGGAGCCAGTGTCTCACTGTGTGATATGAGCAGCTGCCACTGAGTGCATACGCACTTGCCAAGAACTATGTTGAGCAGTTTACATTTGTTAGCTCACTTAAGCCTCACAAAGAAACCTATGAAGTAACTGATATTTGCTATCATTTAACAGATGAGAAAGACGAGCATCTAGGTTTCCAGGCATCCTAACTTCCTTAAAGTCACACCAGCGTGGGGGGAGTGGCCAGCCGGTACACAATACCAATCCACAAGGCTTGTAACTCCAGTTAAACAGTCCACTGTACAGCCCTCTCCCAAATAAGTTCCATGCACATTAGCATACAAAGCCCTACAAGATGTTGAAAGGATTAAAAAAATGAGAAACTAAAAGACTGAACAAAAAATGGCATCCATGGAAAAGAGAATGAATGTGCTCAACCAAAAAAGGAACCCACCTTCGTGGCCTATGACAGATCTGGAAGTTGTCTGAAAGCTAACAATTCCTGCCACATTGTCATTGGCCAAAATGTTCACTCTAACAGTGTCAGAGCTGGGCAAGATCCTACTTCCACCTTCAGTGTACACCAAACTAACAATGATGTTTTCATCATCCTCTGGCTCAGAATCATCCAAAATGGTGAAAATGATTGTCTTTTTGGTTTCACCTGTAAAAAAAATAATGGAATAGCAAACCAAAAAAATAAATAAATAACCAACATAACGAAGAATTCACATAGGATCAAAATTGTTTTAATTTTAGAACAATATGATATGTAGAAATATGTAAGTGAATTATAATAATAGTTCAAAATCATGAGCAATATTAGTGCCACTATAAGGAAATGTTTTGTATTAACTTACATCCTTTGATATAAAAAACACTAAAATTTTGTTAGTTTGTACAGATTGTGGAGAAGGACATTTTGAATCGTGGAAATTTAAAGGGTAGGATTATTTCAAAGAACCATGGTCTCATTCCCGGTCTTTAACCAGGACAACGGCCCAGCTCAGGAAAGAGCTTCTAGAGGACCTTCTGTTGGGAAACTGCTCCCTCTCGGAGAACGGAACCTTACTCTCTCACCCTGGTGTTGCTGTGAATCATCTTCATCGGGTACTCAAGCCAATAATACCTCACTGAAAGGAAACTCAGGGAACGGTGGCCAAAATGGGAAAGAGATGGCAACTTCTGAGCAAAACAGCCGGATGGATATGAGTCTTTGGGTAACTAGATGAGGTGGCGGCATCAAATACCAGCTTCCTGGATGTAGGGCAGTGAAAGAAGGAGGCAGAAGAGAACCTCCGGTGACAAGAGCCAATCAATCTACTTTGCAATCTGGTTTAGGACCCCAGTAGTACACAGGGCACCCATCATTGAATACCCCTAACCCAACAATGCTTTGCTCTTTGACCTGTGGTGCCTCCTATTTAATACTTTGTCACATTCTGCAAAGAGGATGAAAGGGTGAGGAAAGAAAAGGCAGGAAAAACGAGAAAGGGGATATGCATACATGTTCTCTCTCTCTCAACTCTGGTGTATCTCCTCAATTCATACTATCAAAACTGCCTCAAAAGACTATTATTTAAGAATCTACATTAGCTATATAGTCCATTTTATGTGATGCTAAAGTTATAATTCAAATACTAATTTGTATAATGCTATTACTTTTTAAAGAATTTTGTTTACTTATTTTTAGAGAGAGGGGTGGGAAGAAGAAGGAGAGGGAAACATCAGTGTGTGTTTGTCTCTTGTGTATCCCCTACGGGGGAACCTGGCCCACAACCCAGACATGTGTCCAGAATGGGAATAGACCAGTGACCCTTTGGTTTGCAGGCCAGCACTCAATCCACTGAGCCACACCAGCCAGGGCTACTTTATATGATAAGTTGGTAGTTATTAAAGCCACTGGATAATCTAATTAAATTTTCATCTTCACTCCCTGTTTATTACATTTTCATTACTTCCTTTGAAAAAAGGAGAAAAGTTACCCAATACCAATCTGTGCCCCAACTCCATTGGGTATGTCATACTTTGTTATTTCCAAAATCATTTATTTACTAGAAAATAACCACTGTACAAATGTCTTATTCTATTTTAAAATTTACTCTAAAATATACACTGATCAGGTGTTTCAAAAAGTATATGATAAATGCATCATGATCCCCAATTACTCTTTCCAGTAATTGTTTAATGTTTTGCATAAAGTTACGTAAAACATTAAACAATAAAAGGTGCAATGAACTGTTCTAAGAGATGTAATTGTGAATGTTTATTTCCTTTATTATTCTGTATATAGTGAAGTTTTAATGAGTACACATTACTTTTTCAATCAGAAAAATACTACATTAAAAAACTGCATGGAATCTATAATTGCCCAAATCAGGATTTAAACAGTGATCTCAGTAAAAACTACTTTTCCTCCATGCAAAAAAAACTATTTTAAACACATGAATTTTCCAAATTTTTAAACATTAGATGATTCAACCAGCCTTGAAAAAGAGTCAGTGAATCTGGCCCTAATTTTAATGGGCCAGGTTACCCATAATTACATTGTTCATGAAAACAACAGTGATCCCATCCAAGTCTAAGAACAACAGCAAATTGATCTGCCACTTGGTCTAATTACAAATAAAGTCACCAAACGCCATACTATTTATGCTTATAATTACTTTCCTTGAAGATTTATCCCAATTTATCTAATGCATATTAAAAAGCTTCCCAGTTATTACTCATTTTTAGCTATGTATGGGTATTCTTCTTAGCCATGTGTTTGGTAGATACATGGTTCATTCTCGTAATTTCTCTTTCGAAACCAGAGCCTTCCTCACACTTGTCATTGTGTTTACTTAAAGGCCCTCCTATCACATATAAAGGCATACAATTCCCACATCCCCTGAAACCCCCCTTTGTTTAATAAACTAAAAGGATACGTATAAACGGCCATATCAACCTACATGTCATATCACCCACTAGCTAACTGCTATTTTTTCAAAACTGTACTGCACATTCACATATCAGCAAGAATGCACGCAGTAAATAAGAACTCTTATGAACATTATCATAGAAATTGAACATGGTGACTTTACCAGGATGAACTAAAATGGTTTCAGAAGCATCACTCACCTTCAGCAAAAGTGAGAACATCTCCAGCGCCTATAAAATCTAAGCCTTCAGTAGCAGTTCCACCAACAACACGCCATTCAACTGTCACCTGACCTAAGCTGCCCCCTGTCCTGTGGATCATCAGCTCCACTGTGCTTTGGGGCTGCTCCTGAACTTCGACATATAAGCCATCTTCCGAGGTGTTGGGACTAATGCTGTACATCACAAACACTCCAAAGGCATCACCATTTAATGCTATGACAACAGTAGAAGTATTTGGCTGTCCTATGGTTGGCTGGTTTTCAAAACTGGCTGTGATGTTCATGAGGTGCACTTCAAGGAGAGAAATTAGGAAACTCTCATCCATCTCTGGGAAATCATCCACAAGAATGGAAACTGTAAGATTTGCAAATTCATCACCTTCCAGCATTATGGCCCATTGCCTTGTTACAGGCTCATAGTCACTACCAGCCACAGCCTGACCACTAAAAAGAGAGGCTACCCTGGTCATGTTTTTCCTGTAGGTCCAGAAGTCTGAGTGGTTAAGAGCTGGACTGATCCACGATGTCATCCAGAAACACTGGGGGCCCTCAGAGGCACTGAAAAATGAAAATGCTGAGCACGCGTGTTCTTTGAGGCACAATGTGGCACATGTATACTGTGGTTCCCCCACGGTAGAGATATTCACCCAAGTTCTCCAAAGTGGGTCAGGCACCCCCTGAATTGGCGATTCATAGTAGAACAGTAAATCTTGACCTTCCTCAACTGCAAGAGCCACTACATCAATATCGGAAGTACTGTAGAACAACAAGAGCTGCCCAAAGAGCCCTCCGCTAAAATGTGGAGGGACAATTAAAAGACAGGTTAAGCACTCAAAGCAATCTGTGGATTACACACAGAGGAGACAAATACTAATTGCAGTTTTCACTTTTTAAGTATAAAACAAACTTGCACAAACACAACCATGTTTCTTATTTACCTTTGTCTTTCAATGCTTTCTTTTCTCATGTAAGGAAACTTTGCTAGGTTTTGATCATACAATACTTTTCTTTCTACCAAGCCATGAAAATACCTTGCAAGGCATGCAAATCATAACCCTTTTTAAATTATCAAACAGAAATAGAACATTTTCATGACTAGATTTCACTGAAACAAAGTAACAATGATAATAGCATGAGTACATTTTGAGGAAATATAATTATTTGCTGTAAGGTCCCCAAAGCCCATATTTTCTATTTCTAAAGGGATTCAGTGAGCTCTAGACTGCCTCACAAAAGAAATGCAGAAAAAATAGAACCTGAACATTAACCACCTCAACATATGAATGTTCGTTAATTTACAAGCTAATTGTATTTAAGTTCTAACTCCAACAAGTCACAAAAGCAACAAATTTCTGGAGTCAGAATGTCCAATGATGTATAATCCATTTCAATAAATTAAGTCTGATAAATATAATGAGCTCTTTATATTAACAGTCATAAGTCATTTAACAGATTATAATAATTTACATTATATAAAAACCTTCAAACCTAAATTATTTAATTGTGCAAGAGATTCTTTTCCACTGACCCACAACTCCCATCACCCCCACCGAAAGCAGCCAACTCATATACCTTCTCCTGACAGTTATGTTAGCACAGGAACTTCTCTCCAGAGGCTCTTGAACACGATAAACCGACTGAGCAAAGGCTACTGTACCATAAGGATTATCATTGGCAGGAATAATAATATTTGCCACTCGATCTAACCCAATAGTACCTCCACCAGAGGCCTCAGTTAGTTGCACTTGGATAACCTAAAAATACAGTGAAAACTTCCTTAACAGAATCCCAGTTCTGAAAAGCAATTGAGAATGATGCAAGAGAAAAAATTAAACATATCCATACAAGTACAAGAACAAAACAGAATGTAATATAAATAGACTCATAAAAATTCCCCTATTATATTTACAAACCCAAATTGTAACAGAATAATCCATCACAAACTTTTAATATTAGAGCATATTATACATTTAAAAATAGGCTATTTAAGTTCCTTAATATTCAATTATATAATCTTGTGAATCAATTTTGAGATCCTTGTTTATATTTAGCACTTCAATGATAAACTTTTATGTTCTATACCTTTTATTTAGGGAAAATATTGCATATTGTTTTACAAAGCTAATCTATTATGCTTTATTTCCCACATTCTTTTAAATGGAAATTCTCTGACAAAATATAAAACAAAAAATATCATGTCATAATACTACTTAAATTTAGAGAAGAAAAATGTTTTATAGGTAGTAACTAATATCTAATATTTTAGGAGTGAATAATGACATAATTAGCATTCAAATGAAATTTTATGAACTTCCCCTCTATGAAAATTTGATACTATTAAATAATAAATAAAATTAAATATAATTTTATGAGATCTAGGCCTTAATAATACTTAAAATTTACACATTAAAATGATCTTCAGCCAATATGTTATTGATGAATCAACTTTCTCACTGAGATTCTATTTTTATTTGTTACCTTGCTTTTTTATCATAAGAAATAAATATCAGACAGCTATATCTAGCATGGTGTTTCTCACATAGTAAATTCTCAAAACTGTTGAAAAATGAATGAATGAGTGAAAAAAATCTAATTTAAGATTGGCCCACCTTCAAGCACAAAGGGAATATGGATATAAACAAATTAAGAGTTTATATGAACCAATGTAACAAAATATATGATAGATGTATAGGTATTGAATCACTTAACCAAAATGTGAAAAAATACAATTGTATGAAAAAATTCTTATACTAGTAAACTGGTATGTACACAAGGCCTGTTTCTAGAATATTCTTGTTTTGTTATCTGTAAGGAAGGATTGCTTTCACAATACCACATTTTGAACATCCTTGCATAATTTATACGACATCCTCTATAAATGTCACAAAATGTGTTCTAGTCACTACAAGACAAGCCATGATTTACAGTGTCATTCTATACTAGCCATTCCTCTCACCTCTTCAATCTCCGGAACGTCGTCAGCCAGGACCTCTAACAACAAGGTTTGAATGGTTTCCCCAGGGGCAAAGGTCACATTACCTGAGACAACTCGCAGGTCGCCAGTAGCAAGCTGTCCATTAATGGTGGCAACCCACTGAACAGTAACATTGCCGAGTGTCCCAGAATTTCGAATTATTGGCAGGTTTACCTTCACTGAGTTAAACTCAGGTTCCTCTACAATAAGTTTAGTAATCTGAAAACCTGAAGGACAGAGCAGAGTTAATTTCAAGTACAAAATGAAACTAAGTCAACTTAGAGCTACCCAACTGCCATCCTATAACCTCTTCCATGTTTTCCCTTAAGCAATATAAATAGCTATACTCCATACAATCAGAGTAACATGCTATGATACAAAGTGGTCAGGCCAACTTTTCCAAATTTTATCCGAATTTCCAAATTCTGTTTTATTGTGATGGAAGCAGAAACTGCAAGCCCAGAGGCCCATGGGGGTCAGGCATAGCCTGCTCGTGAGTGAAGGGGGTCTAGTGAGTTCTGTGGCTAATCGCACAGTGCAAGCCTGGTCCAAAGGGACAGTTGCTGTTCAGCTCCCATAACTGAGGCAATCAGTGAAGGAGAGGGGGCTCGATGTTGCCAGAGTTTCCTACTTAACAGGAAGGCCCAGAGACCCATGCTTCTGTGTAAATTTCTGTAAATTAATTTTTAAAGACTTTTCTAAAATTCACAAAACACACTTAGGAGCTAGAAGTGACTTAAAAGCCTGGAAGACTGTGACTTCCATTTTTATGCTGGGAGGTTGATTTTTTAAATAACCACTAACTACTGCCAGTGAGTACACATAAGTGCTGTATATCATATAGGTTAAAAAGAAAACCTGATCAAATCAATTCTGCATCTCTAAAAATAAAGATATGCATGATCTATGCAGACAAGTAAAAGAGAGATACAAACTAATCTGGTTACCAAATAATCCATAGGGGTCATCAGAGGCCTCAATAATAATGATTGCCTCTGTTAATGCCCCTAGTTTGGCTCCTCCTGTTGTTTCATTCAGCAGTTGTACAAGAAAAGATTCTTCCAGTTCAGGGTAAATGTCGTTAATGATATATATTGGCACAGCTTTACTGGTTTCCCCTTCTAGCAAAACCACGTCCGATGAAGCTATACTATAGTCTTCACCTACAGAGACAAAAAGCAAAATGCTAAGACTTATTCCAAAATATAATAAATATGGCATATTGCTAGGGAAACACCATGATGTATCAAATTGTATGGATATACTTGGAAAGACTGTTTTGATAATGCTTACTACATTTATTCTAAACAAGAAGACTTTACCTCTCTTCCTAAAAATAAATGGATTTGATATCACAAACAATGAAAAAGACTTCCTAAGAGTGGGTGTTTGAGTTCATTCACTCGTGTTTAGAAAGATATATATGAAATTTGTTCTATTTGCTAAATACATATATATAGATGATACATGGATACAGATAAAGGTAGAGACACAGAGTCATTCATTGTCACAAGATAGCTCTTTATCTAAAAAAATGTATACCACACTTTTAAAACAAAGAACAAAATTAGAATCTTAATCTCATTGGGGAGATACACTTTACTGTTGCATAGAGAGGCATATCAGCACCATCAATGTGACAGCTGGAAACTATAGACCTTTCTACAAAGTTAGGTTAGACGCTGCTATTACCTACTGCACAGGGTGACTTTGCTTCTCGTCCATGAGTAGTTGTGGAAAGGAAAGTGGCTTCCTATGGAGCCAAGGGCAAATTTCCCAGAATGCTCATTAATCCTCAATGTCCGTGAACATGTAAGACCCCCTAAAGGCACAGGCATTCCTCTGGGCTGCTACCCCAAGTGTGTGCAGGTGCGGGGTATTCAGGGGTTGTGTGCACCTGCACGCACACACACACACACACACACACACACCACTTAGGGACTAAATGAGCCTGGTTTATTATCTTTTCAAGTAAGTCTCAAGTACAGATCATTTATCTCAAAAGATCAAGCCTGTTACCCCATCCATCCACACTCATGCTCTTTTCAGTACATACTAGAAAGACTCTAATTGAATTCCTCTTATGCAAATCTCCCTCTAGGTGCTGTAACTGCACCACCAAAGAAGGCAGTCACTCTCCTGATGTTTGCATTTGGCAATGACAATGCTTTGCTTATACATAAAATAGTTAATGCTAACCACCATTTTTCCACGTCCTTCATAAATAAAAAAACAAGCAAGATAAATGGGTCAAAACAAAACACTATTGCCAAACACTGCAACCACATGGTTGTACATTATAGCCTGCATGCCTTGGTATCATTTACAGGAGGCCCTTTCAAAAAATACACAAAGACTAACCATGCTTTCCTTAGTCTACTTTGCATCGGTTTATGCATTCATCATAGCTTTTAAATTCATATACAATATGTCAACAGTTCGCACAATTTTTACAAAATCATTGACATAAATACACGATAAAAGCTCTGGATTTGTGCTTTCAAAAGATATAAGAGCATTATTATTTTCTGGCCGATATTTCTAACTACATCTTTGAGTAGCTTTGTTAATCAAGGCTAAAATTCCCCTCTATAACACTTCACTGTCCCTTAGACGTGTTTTCTCACCAGGTATTGCAGTTATTGGCACAGTTTTAAATTTCACAGAAACATCTGCGAATGCTCCCCCTGTTCTAGTCACGTTGATAATGGGTCCGACGTGATTTTCTTCCACTCGAACAATTGGAGCTGAGAGCTGAAGAATTCCAAAGGCATCATCATTGGCAGCAATAATTAGATGAGCAATAGTTTCTACCTTAGGCCCAAGGCGAGGAGAATTTGGAACTAAAAGAGAAGAAATTCCAAGGTATCAAAATTGTAGCAACTGGACAAAAGTCATTAAGCCTCCCCAAGATTCCATCAGCCAAACGCATTCATTATTTAGTGTTTTCTCTCTCATACTTACAGCAAAAAGTTATTGGTTACTATGTACCAGCACTAATCTAGACAGTGAAGACACAAAAATCAACTAAACATAAAGTCCCTATCCTTATAGTTTTATATCCTATTGAGATTTTTATTATAGAATCCTTAGCAAAGAAATAGTTAACTTACAAAGATATTTTAGTAAGTACTGGAAATTTGTCAAAAGGCAAGAAATGATTAAAGTATAATAAGTCATCATTTTGCATATAATTATAAGGGATAATGATGAAACCTGCAGAATTATAATCTTCTAATTAGCTACCAGCGTGCCATAAAGTTTTAAAAACAGCATTTCAGTTACAAAATTGAGTTGGAACATAATTTAGCCCTTGTCCTCCAAGACCAGCTGCAGCAAACCATTATACTCTAATTAAATTATTGCCTTTGCTTTAGCTGACCTCCCTCACAAACCTGTTCCTCCCCGCCCCCTCAGTTAGCAATCACTCAGCTGCCTCATCTGGGAAAAGAGCCTCAATGCTACCCAAATGCTGCTATAAAAGAGTATGCAATACTCTTAAGGTTACCTTCTTACTTTCCACTGATTTTCAAGAGAACAAAGCTTATTTTGAAGGCATTTAGGACTTGCCAAAAACTCTCCCTCATTTATTTTCTAGGTTAAATTCCAATCAGAGCCAAAACATTTAAAAAAATGAATTTTTAACACAAATAAACCATCAAAAAACTTTTATTAGAAGTAAAGAATTTTAAGTTCGTATTTTTTCCTTTTTTTGGTATTCTTTCCAGAGCTCATATTTACAATATTTCTAACAATGATGATATTTGGAAATATGTGATCATGAATGAAAGTTATCCTTTTCAATGTAACCTAAAAACAATTAATAACACCATTTAATTTCAACTACTTAGGCCCAGATCATGCTAAATTATATCATAAAGTCACAATTTAAATCAATATAGTATCATTAAATTCAACTAATTAGAAAAGAATGGCAGTGACATAGAGTGATGTAGCAGCAGATGACCCTTTTTTGAGTGTGCACTATTTGCCTGGCACTGTTCTAAGAATTTTTCTTATGTCAAGTCATTTAATCCCGGTACCATCTGTATGTGGTCAGTAATATGGTCCACAACTTACAACTGAGGAATCAGGACCACAAAGATGTCGAGGAAGTCACCTACGTTATCATGTTAGTACCTGGTGGACACAGTCAACAGCCCTCCTGTAGGGTTTGTCTAATCACTTATACATAGTTCGTCATCAAACCTCTTCTGAAAGCTGATTACACTCAGAGTACAGTAACAGGGACCCTACCGGCTTCCACTGAGTTTGCCTATTAAAATTGGAATCAATATAACACAGATTTGCACTTAATTCTTTTTAAATTATTTTATATTATTTACTCAACATAAAATACACATCACTTGTTTCTCCCATTCCATAGCACATGGGTATTGTACATTTACCATATTATTAATAAAAATTGTTCACATATACTGAATGCATGGGTCAGATACTATATTAATTGTCACATATATTACCACACTTAAGTCCTATAATATTTCTATATAATACATAAGGAAACTGAGGCTAAAGACAATTAGGTCCAAGTTCAATGCTACACGTTGGAACATGAGTTATCTGACACTAGCCCCCACGGCTCTTAGTCACTGGTATATGTGATAATCCCTCCTTGTTTTAGTTCCCTGTCACTCAAAGAACTGTGTGTTCCTTGAAAATCAGGCTATATTATATAATTTTTACTTAATAAGACTAATTATTGGATTTCATTTCACTTTATTTACTATTTTCACTGATTCTAAATCCTACTGAAGAAAAAAGGTTGAAGTATTTATATGAGAATTTTAACTTTAATTGTTACCTGAAAACTTAATGTTAGCAATTATCCTATAAAGTAAATTTCCTTCTATAACCCTGAACTACGATCACTGGCATTGTGGCCAAGAATGTTGTTTACAATGCAGTATATCTATTTAGATATTACAGTAAGGTAAACAAATTTGCGTGTAAGAAACCTTAATCTATGTGGCCAAACATGGTCAACATGCAGGTCTTTGCTATCTTACTCTTTGGATTACATAATTCCAGTTTTTTTAAAAGCTTTGTTTGTTTTCATATAAATATTGTTCTATAACTGATATTAAATTGATCTTAAATTAATATCATCAATCTTTCTTCCTTCATTTATTCCTTTATCCCAGGAAATCTAGACTCCCCTCACCTTTCTGAAGTTTATGACCACTTCCAAAGGCATGACCAATGAACAAACTGTAACAAAGTAACTGCTTTCAGCACCACCAGCTCAAGCCCAGCCCTCGAATCATAACGCCACGCTCTCTCTACAAAATCACTGAGCCACAAATACCCCAGGGAAGGTGGCTTATACTCTCTCATTGAAGCTGCTTTACCAGATCCTCTACCCAACTTGGTTTACTTTTCATCCTTCTTTCATTTCCCCAACCAGTATCTTCTTCTCAAATCTAAGAATGGCCTACAAACTTACAGGATTTCTTACTGTTCCACAAACCCTGTCGCCCTGCCCTCATGCAATTGCCAGATCCACTAGCTCTCCACCAATACAAAGAGTCTCTGTTGCCTAAGAAATCTCCCCGAGTGGATCAAGGTGAGAGGCTCAGGCTCTGGCCACCAGGACTGGCCTTGGAATCCCCAGGTTGATTTCAGAATGTTTTCGAAGCTGCAATATATAGTACAGCAGCACTGGAGAGCAGTTACACTGGATTACACAGATACTTCCAAAAATTTACTCTTGGAATGTAACAGAGTTTTTTTATGGTTTATGCTATCACAGTTGTTCCAGCTTTTTCTCTGCTTTCCCACCTCCACCCAGCCCCACCCTTTCCCCTCCCTCAGTCAATCCCCATCATTGTCAGTGTGGGTCATGCATAAAAGGTCTTTGGTTAATCCCACCATGATTTCACATTTTTAAGTGTTCCACTTCCACTTACCTTATAGGTCAACTTTTGTAAGATGGTGCTTTCAAATTTAGAGCTATTTTTATAGAATTTCCTACTATGCCAAATTCTTAATGTATTATTTTATTGAACAGAATTCTTACTTCTAATAGTAATAATAACAACACAGTAATAATTACTTACTTGGTCGATTCTGTACTTTCTCTATTAAAGTAGAGTTGAGTAGTTCAATAAACACAGACTCTGACCTTTCTGGTTCATCATCATCCAAAATTGAAATAAGTATTGTGGCTTCACTCTGATTGGCTCTGAAAAGAGCAAATCCAGAAGCTGGTACGTAGTCCCTTCCTTGAGTTGCTCTGGCTAAATTAGGTGGAAAATAAGGTGGTTTTTCCATATCATCCAGTGTTGCATATGTGACTATGACTTTTCCCATGAGGCCCCTTAACCTTATTATTGACAAGGTGATGTTCTGAGTTGCTTCCTCAACTTCAATAGGTCTATTTTTCTCGGAAAAGATGAAGACCCCATAAGGATCATCACTAGCCAAAACTATCAATGTGGCATTAGTATGAACTCCCAAAGATCCACTGGAGACACTGAGGATTGACACAGAGAATGCCTTATCCAGTTCTGGATCTTCATCGGGCAGTATTTCCACTGTGATGTTGGCACTTTTTTGCCCAATCTCAAATGTGACATTGCCAGAGGTGAAGGCGAGATCACCATCGGGATCAGAGTCTATGCTCCAAAGCAAAATCACCCGAGACAGAGCTCCATGACTCCTCACAATCTATAAAATATTGAATATTAACAGGTATTAAAAGAGGTGTTAAAACCACTGACTTAGAGGATTATAAACACAGGTAATAGAAGAATATTAAATTTCTATTTTATACAAGCTCTTCTCAAATATGCTAGATTCTTAAAGGCAGAGGCCATGTACTGCCCATTTTTGAAGGCTCTCAGAGAGTCCTACTTAAAAGGTGATTGTTGCAAGAAACAAGGTATTGATGGAGCATTTTTAGCTTGTACCTAAACTATAGCTGTATTTTCTGCAATTAAATAAAGCAAAAGTAATTAAAAACGTATATTAAAGCACATTCATTAACATTTCTATATTGACTGCAACAAAGATAGTATATTTCATTGTAAAGAACAGATTAGTAATTTTTTAAATGAAAAGTTAGCTATAAAGCTCATTTTTTTAAATAAATTATAATATTTCCTTTATATTCAACATAATACAAAAAACAAACACCAAAACATATACTTGACCCAAGATTACATAAAATATGTATAAGAAGAAAGAAAAAACTTTTTTTAAAAGATTTTATTTATTTATCTTTAGACGGGGAGGGAAGGAGAGAAGGAGAGAAATATCAATGAATGGTTGCCTCTTGTGCATCCCCTGATGGGAACCGGCCTGCAACCCAGGCATGTGCCCTGACTGGGAATCAAACTTCGATCCTCTGACTCACAGGCCCGTGCTCAATCCACTGAGCTACACCAGCCAGAGCTTGAAAAAAAAACTTTTTGTCAATATGTTAAGAGGAATAAAAGCTTTAAAAAATGCTCCAAATAAGGTACAACTAAAAGTAATTTTCATTTATACTACAATATAAATGTCTCAAAATAAAAGTTGAGACAGATGTTTTATAAAACCTAATCTTCTCCCATAATCTCTTTTATTTTCTTTCTTGAGTAATTAGTCATCCTCACTAAAGTTGTTCGATTTATTCCACAAGAATTTACTGAAGATACACCATAACAGTAAAGAGAGATATATTTTCAGTGATTTTTCTTCATTTGTATACAATCCAAAGAAGCTCAGCAAGCTTCTAGCTGCTCTAAGCTATTTAACAACAGAAAAGTACTTAATTCTGCCCTGGCTGGTATGGCTCAGTGGATTGAGTGCTGGCCTGCAAACCAAAGGGTCACTGGTTCAATTCCCAGTCAGGGCACATGCCTGGGTTCTGGGCCAGGTCCCCAGTTGGGGATACATAAAAGACAAACATTGATGTTCCTCTCCCTCTTTTTCTCCCTCCCTTTCTCTAAAAATAAATAATACTAAAAGAAATCTTTAAAAAAACTACCACCAAATTCCTACCGAAACAACACAGAGTAAACATACACAAACAAATACACATACACACTATATAAAATGATCATTATTGCAGTTCACAAACGTTTCAGATTTTCTTTCCTTCTGGGAGAGAGATAAGACAGGATTTCACTTCTCTAAGCATTAACATTAGCATGGTCATGTGACTTGCTGTAGCCAAGGAGAAGTGGAAATGCTGTGAATCACTTCCAGAAAAAAGCCAGAAGAGTCAATATGTAGTTCTTCCCATCCACATTTCCTTCTTCTTGAAGACAGAAGCACCTTTTGAGATACAGCCTCTCTAATCCTCAGTCCCTAAGTGGTCGACTGTTGCCAGTTTCAGTTGAACACACAGCATGAGTGGCGAGCGGATCTTTGTTGTGGTAAACTAATGAGATTTTGGAGAAATTTGTTAGCACAGCCTATCTGAATTAATACAGAAATCTATGTGATACAGCTCCCTTACATTTCTAAAGGAGTCAGGAATCCTCAGAATCCTAAGATAAATTTGTATGCAAAACTAAATACAAAAGCAAATGGTAAATACTATTTCATTGTCAATTTGCATTGTTTGTGCCACCAGGCTCATTCATGTCAGTTACATAGAAAAAAATGATGCAAAGTACACCTTCATAACACAAGTTTTAACAGAAAAGAAAATGTCTAGGATTGCAGGAAAAAATGTACTCACATTGAATGTAACAGTGCTGTTCCCGTCTTCTGGCTCAGTTCCGCTGACAAAAAGTGACTCAGGGCTAAATTCAAATATACCATGAGCGTGGTCAGAGGCCTCGATTGTCACTAGAATTTGGGAAGCCACTCCTAGACTGGCTGTATGAATAAGTTCCAACAAATGGTAGGAAAATGTTAATCAGTAATTTACAAACCAAAGGAAAAGACAAACAACAACCTTTTGAAAAGAGTTGTGCCATTCATCGAGTACTTCTAATTTGTTTCAGAAAGAAAGGCAGACACAAATGGTTGCCACACACATTCATGCTTTTATGACCTTTCTTTATTTTGGCACCAACGTAACATACAAGTGCTGCCTAAGCATTTGCAGATGAATAAGGAAAACTTGTTTTTCTTTTCTTCTCTGTGAAAGAGAACATTCTTCCACACGGAGTATATGAGGAAAGTCTCTCACGACCTTTAATGACCTTGAAAGAACATGAGCCAAATGACTCTTACCTTTATGAAACAGTGATTTCCCTATAATTTCCATCAATATACTGAAACAATTATTGATTTCCAAAAGTGCATTAAGTTTAGGCCTATTTTTCTCATCATATTATGATATTCTAAATCTACCTCTCCTGGTCCCAAACGGTCCGATCCTATGGCTAAAAAAAATATCAAAGTCTAAAGAAGTCTTTAATTATTTTCCTAAGAAGTGTGTTCAACTTTTATGTCATATTAATGATGTAGACAAGAAAACAAGTAAACCCAAAAGCAGTATATTAAATACAAAGGTACACGATGCACTAAGAGAAGACAGGGATAAAGGTGTGGGAACATGGGTTCTGACACTAATATATAATCCCTGACATTGTGAAAAAAGAGCATTTGAGGATTAGAAAAAGACCTCCCTTAAGAAGAAGTATTCTATGTATTCTCTCCTAATATGAAAAAAAATATTTGAGGGAAAAAGCCTTATCATACCTGTGCATCAATCTACTTCAAAAAGTATCATCGTTTCACTATTTCCTTCCATTAATTCACAATTTATTCTTCCCATTTATTTTCTTCTCAAATTCTTTTCCCCCTTTTTAATTTTAATTTTTATTTAAAAGTTCGGTTTTTTAAAAAGATTTTATTTACTTATTTTAGAAAGAGGAAGAGGAAAAGAAAGAGAGAAAGAAGGAAAGAAACACCAATGTATGGCTCCCTCTTGCATGGCCCCTCACCAGGGAACTGGCCTGCAACCCAGGCATGTGTCCTGACTGGGAATCAAACCAGTGGCCCTTTGGTTCGCAGGCCAGTGCTCAATCCACAGAGGCACACCAGCCAGGGCATCCTGTTTAATTTGATTAAATGCTACATATAAAGATGCATGGTTCTTTTTGAAAAAACAAACAAACAAAGTGATGCATTTAACATGAAAATATAAATGTTCTATTTATCTCTTTAAGTACTCAAAACTTTTTGTAAAATGTTTTTCACTCATCACTTGAAAATAATATTAAAGCAAAGTTTCCATCACAATCAGAATCCGGAAGCTGCAATAGACTGACACAGAGAGGAGGGTCTGAGCTTGGAGGCAGGCAAAGACTTCACTCAGACTTGATCACTTTCTAGCTGGATGACTATAACATGGGGCAAATAATACCTCATAAAGGTGCTATGATGGTTAATGAGATAAAAAATATAAAGGACCCGCACATAGTAAGTGTCAATAATTGTTAGTACTGTCTCTAAAAAAGAAAGTTAAAATGGAGAAGAGTAAAGGGCCTTGAAACAGCTGCTTACCATGTCTGTGAATAGTTGGAAGGAAGAATTCCATGTCCCCATCACCACTACCACTGCCTTCAACCCCATAGAGTTCAGCAGTCACTTCACAAAGAGAAACACAGAGACACAACCCACACAACACATCGACACAATGAGAAAATTAAGAGCTCTTAGAACATATTCAATAAAGAGGAAAATGCAGTAATAGTCATCCAATGATATGCATTCTTCCACAAAAGAGAAGATTCTTTTAAGTGGTAAAAGTATAAACTAGTTAAAGCCACCAATTTACAAATACATCGTTCAGAGCTTCAGGTAACACTCCATGTAAGTTGTAATTGGTATTTCCCATTTCTGCCAATTTAATTGTAAACTTTCACTTATAGCAATGTAAATTATTTTTAATATTCTAAATATTTCAAAAATATTTATTTGTGCATGTAAGTGGACACTTAGACCTTTATACTATGACAATTACCTTACCACTCACAGCAACCGATTCAAAATTAGGGAAATGCATCGAACTAACATTTCTCTAGCCATATATATATTTAAATTCCTGCCATATTTACCATTCTCAGACTTGGTCACCGTGTTGCACCTAACACTTTTAGGCCAGCAGTCTAAAAGTCTGCCTCACGAGCGACACCACCAGCTGTACACCCTTCCACAAGTCAGTAAGCCTCTTGGTACCTTGCTTTTTTCTCACCTATAAAAGGTGGTGCTTTTTACAGAAGTGATGTAAAGATAAAAAAATAAAGTACCTTGGCCTTATATAAGGACTACAATTAAGAGAAAGTACTTTTACCTTTGCTTCCAATACACCTTATCCCCAACCATTATTTTATCAAATACTGGCAGTGAAGACAGGAAGGGCAGCAATGGTAGCAGCGGAGAAAAAGAGAAGGGGGGGAAGCAAGGCCACACCCACACCTACGTGCTTCTACCAGCATCCTCGACTGGCATGCTGGTTTAAGATCTGCCCTGCTCTTCTGTTCTCCTCAATAGGACTGGGTGAAACCAGGCATGAGAATTTGGGCACCCAAAACCTGAAATACTTCAGAAACTGAAGAGGCAAAATGGATTTCAGGGAATAGTCAATGCATGGCTTTGCCCCCATATTATTCATAAGTTGTTAGATAGAGGAGAGCAGTTCAACACCAATGTTCTCTGGCTAGCATAAAACATTGACTCAGGTGTCTATCTTATGCGGAATCAGTTTTACAGACAAAACAGTCTGAACTAAGGGCTACTTCCTTCCTCGACCCTCAGAACAAGTTAGCTCTACAAGCTTTCTGCCTCTTAGGCAATCCCAAGGCTATGACTCACAGAATGGAGGCCAGTGCCTACATTCCTTTACCTGCAATCCCAGCTCCCTTGGGTGGAGGAGGAATCAGATGTGCTCCCACTACTGCTTACTAAGAAACAGCAACACTAGTGTTCAAATGAGAATACATGCCCGACCCATACATAGCAATGTGTATTATAAAGATACGGAAAAAAACTTCTACATAAAATTACAAGTATCGCTATGATCACAAATATATCTAAAGAATATTTGATATTCCTTATTAACCAATAGAAAATGATAACTGATATATTCTCAGTTATATAAGTATTTTTAACTATAGGTAATACAAAGAACAATTTTCAAATAACGTATAGTACCCTTTGATTAATGAAGTCCTGTCATGAACACAATGATTTGGAAATCTGAGGACTCATCCGTAGAGGACGGGAAAAGCTGTTATCATCACAGGCTACCTGCTGAACAGGTCACCCAGCATATTTTTACTGTTCATGCGGTGGACCACACTGTGGCACTGTTGAATCACTTCCCTGGCTTGTCCATCTTTGATTTCACTGGGCTTTGGGAAAACCGGGAAGGGAACTTGGGGAAAATCTTGCATAGCTAACCCAAAGTCTCACTGCATACTAAAAAGACACATTTGTCCTGCCCAATCTCTCCCTTTGGATAATTTATTCAGTACTATGACTTTCTTTATAAATATGAAGATAACAATAAGGTAATAATTCCAGGTTATGTCGTGGAAGAGACGGTCCTGATGAGTACCATAACAACTCTCAATTTCTTACATTTACAAAGATTACGTGGTACATATCACCCATATTCTGTAACAACCCAATAGCACCTGATAATCAAACACATTAACCCTTCTGCAAAGAAACACATATAAATAGTTCATCTAAGTGGGGAAATAAAGATTATACTAGCCTCTCTTTGACAGAGATGAGTTTGGCCACAAAATGAACTTTGACTCCAAAAATCTTTAATAATCAGAGCCTTCTGAATATCACAATAGAAGATAAGGTGCTGCTAACCTGTTTTATTGATAATCACCTCATAATAGATCACCTAAAAGGACTAGTTTTTACCTCCAGAGGTAGCTCTAAAGGCCTATTGTGAAAATTTTAAAAGGGATCAAAGGAGAGAGGTGATTTTAGGGGAATCAACTATGACTGACAACGACAGTTTGATGAGTCAGTACAATTACACTATTTCATTCTAAAAATACATCTACTTTAGGAAAAGACCAATAGGTAATAAAAGGGGAATAAAACACCACAGTACACAGTGTACTTAAAATAAATATTAGAGATATTAATTCAGAATTTACCAAACCTCACAGCAAAAGTAGATGTAAATAAAACTATGAGTTTAATATTAACTTCTAAAGCTAGTATTAAAAATTTATGTAGGGAGATGGAAATTTTCTTTTTACAGAGAAAAAGATCATCTATCAAAATTATCTACAATATACATTAAACATTTATTAACATTCAGGCTGTTCTTTCCAAAAGTTAATAATTCACTTATTTAAGAAAAAAAGAAGTTAACGTTAATTCAAAGGAACACATTTGCTTAATAGAATATACAATCATAGTAAGTGGACAAGCAAATATTTGACATTTTTGAGTCACCAGTCTTACCTCCTCCCTCCAAGTTTAATAATTCAACTTTAAAAGATTTTTCCAATTCAGGAATAGAATTATCAGTGATGTTGACAGAAATGTATTTATATCTATCTCCTGGCTGAAATTCTAAGGTACCAGCAACACTCTGAAATACAAATAAAAGATTTGTTCATTAGATTATATTCTGTATATGAATGTGCAAATGAGAATGTTTACTATTCACCAAATTATTTTAAATAATTTGAAAATGAGTAAAATATAAAATTGGAAATACTTAAGTAGATATGTATGATGTTCAATATAAATTCCAAATAAATATTCCCCAACTAAATAAAGTAGATAAATTTTTTATTTCTTATCTGCCTGTTCATCAAAAATGTAGTCCAGGCAAGTGACAAATAGGTGTCATCGACACATTCCTACAGAATTAATTCAATAAGATGCATGAAATTCATCTAATTGAAACAAGCATATTTAAAACTACAAAAATTATAGCACTGAGCAATTTAAATATGCAGTGCATAATACTTATGGCATTTCTATTCTGAGAATTTTTCCATGCAATAATAAATACCAGTCCACTGAACATTCAGTTTTCCCTGACTATACTTGAAACTGCATTTCATAATACAGATCTCCCATCAGAAAAGTTCATATACTACAAGAAAAACAAAAGATATTTAAATTCAAAGACCTAAGGCCCCTTTTCCCCTTTTTTACATGCTATTTCTCTAACAAGCATTTTCCCTTCGACTTTGCATAAATACTAAAGCTGTTTAAATTTTTCTAATGTTAGCTTGTAGGTACAAATATATATCATCTCGTCAAGCAACTGATAATCTCCAAGCTAAAATGAGGAATCCAAGTACCAATTCAATTAATCACATGGTTATTAACTTATTTCAATATTTATCAAACACATAGCATGTGCATGGCCCCGTTTTTGATGCTTCAGATTCAAAAATAGCCAAGACAAATCTCTACCTCCATCAAGAACATTGCAGAAGTGTAAGTAAGAAATACAATAATTCAAATAGAATAACAACTACTATAAAAGCCATAGTTAGCTTAAGAAGAAAGTGATTAACTTGGCCTGGAGTATAGTAATCAGTGGAGTAATTCTACAAGTTTTAGCAAAAAGCATTTGACTGTCTTAGGAAACCGTCTTACTTGACCTTAGCAAAATCTTGCGCAATTGACCGCTTCCTCTTCTGAAAACATGTTCTACTCTGGTATATCACACTCTCCTGTTTTTCCTACCTTTTCCGCCTCATTGTTTTTAGTGCTCCTTGCCAATTTTAACATTCTCCTGTGATCTCTAAAAACTGTTATTTATCAGAGTCTCTCTAAATTCTCTCCCTAGACAAGACTGCCATATCTAGGTTTTTAATATCACTTATATGCTCCTAGCTCCCAACTTTCTATTTCTAACCTCTGATATCTAGATTAAATATCAATATCTATCTTAAGTTTTCTTATAATTTCTGTCAGAGTTTTAAGTTCTGATTTTCTTTCAAATCTATGATTTCCTTAATCAATCCTCTCCACAGCATGAGACCGTGGAGTAACAGGTTGCTTTGGCAGGAACAGGGAGTCACTTTTGACACTCTCTTTTGCTTTACCCTTCACACTAAACAATCCTCAAATCGTGCCATTTAACTCAATATTGCTTGTACCCACCTACTTCTTTGCATCTGTTACCTGCCTAGTCCAAGATACCATCATCTCTTGCCTTGCTCCACAAAATGAACTCTTCCCTGGTCTTTCTGCATTCAGCATCTGTATCTTCCAATACATTCTTCATGGTTTAGCCTAATGATCTTTTATAAATATGTAACAACTTTCAATCACTTCTCCTTGTTTTCAAAATCAATGCCACGTCATCTGTAAGGCCTAGAATGATCCAGTCTCTGCATACCTTATCTTTTATCACCACATCTAGCTCTCCACATTCCAGAAATACTGACCTTTTTACTGTTAACTAGCTCTCCACATTCCAGAAATACTGACCTTTTTACTGTTCTGTGCTTTTCCCTAGGGCCATTTTACCTGTCTCAAGTATTTCCTCCCCCTTCACCTAGTTTACTCCTCCTTAAACTTCAGAGCTCAGCATAAATATCAATTCCTCAAGGAAGCCCTCCTTGACTACCTAGACTATGTCAGCACAACCTGTCTCCCAGAGTACCAGCTTTGAACATTTCCCACCACTATGAGTCAGTCATTAATTAGTTGTTTAATATCACTCAAGAGCTAAAGGAAACACCTGGATAATGAGGATCACCTCTACCTTGGTATACGAGAATAAAGTTAAGAACAGTGATATCTGATATTCAGTTGTCTATCTGATATTCTGTACATGGTCCTTCCTGGCACGCCCCACCCTCCCTGTAACATACACATATACACATACATACACAGCTTAAGAAATCATACTTCTGTGTTAATACAGACCAGAGATAGCTGACCTATCATAGAAAACTGGAAAAGGCAAAGATTCAAAATGGTAACAGGTGATAAACAGGACACATAAGCCCCCCCCAGAAATCCTCAGAAATGTCTCCGAGGGTATTAGCTTTCCAAAAGTAATGCAGAAGAGAAGCATAGGTTTGTTCTGTTTGTTTTGTTTCCTTTTTTTCTTGACTAGTTTTATTTTTTTAATTTTTTTAATAAGATAAACTTCTTCACTTTTTTAAAAGATGTATTTATTTATTTATTTATTTATTTATTTATTTATTTATCTTTAGAGGGGAAGGAGAGGGAGAGAAACATCAATGTATGGTTGCCCCTCATGCATCCCCTGCTGGGAGTTGGCCTGCAGGGAACCAGCCTGCAACCCAGGCATGTGCCCTGACTGGGAATCGAACCACAATCCTCTGGTTTGCAGGCCCGCGCTCAATCCACTGAGCTACACCAGCCAGGGCTTTTCTTAACTAATTTTAAAAACACTGATCCAACTGGAGATGGGGAATGTGTAGACTGTCTAGAAATTGAAGACCATCACCATGAGAACTAAAGTGTCTCTTTGAGAGAATGCCAAGAGGCATTCCAATCAAGCTGAGATGTCTTGTGGGGTATGTTTGAAACTAGGTAAAGGTACAATAAATGTCAAGACAAGAGAAGAAGAATTAGAGAAAGAAGAAACCTGAGAAGACTTTGCTAACTGGACTAAAGCCAAAGCAAATTAAAATTAATTAGCCAAGGGTTTTGGGATTTAGGAGGAAGAGTGTATACAAATTACCGAACAGTTCACAACTGTGTGAGTCTCACCGGATTAAAAAAAAACACAAAGAAAAGATTCTCTTGGAAAGCAAATGTTGAAAGATATAATGTACTTCCTGAGAAATATAGCCAAGAAAAAATTATGAGTGTTTGCTTCATATGAGTATGGGTGATAAATATGATGGGTAATGTTTATGGAGTTACTGTACGTGCATGTGTAGTACATAACATTAAAACACAGCCATCAGTCCTCAGAACCATGCTGCCCTGCCCAGCAGTCATTACTGCTGTCTTACAGATAAGAAAAGTGAGGTTATCCATCCTGGCTGGTGTAGCTCAGTGGATTGAGCACAGGCCTGTGAACCAAAGGATTGTGGCTCAATTCCCAGTCAGGGCACATGCCTGGGTTGCAGGCCAGTTCCCAGTAGAGGACACATGAGAGCCAACCATACATTGATATTTCTCTCCTTCTCTTTCCCTTCCCTTCTAAAGATAAATAAAATCTAAATAAATAAATAAATAAAATTATTTTTAAAAAAAGAAAGAAAAGTGAGGTTAGGAAAGATAAAAGGCCAGTTTAAACACAGTTCTGTCCAGTTCAAAATCCTAGGCTTTTTTTTCTTTTTTCTTTTTCTTTTTGTTTTGTTTTTCCAGTACCACATTGCTTCTCACTTGGAGAGAAAAATTAATTAAAATTGAAAATAAATGAATATATATATTTGTTATAACTTTGATTTTGTTTGATAGGCATAGACAAGAGGATTTAATGTGCACAATAAACATAATTTTAAACATATTTGATCAAGACCTATAACATTAAAATAAACACAAGTGAAGCCTATGATAACTATTTAAGCATCAAGCTTCAAGGGACTGAAGTACTTTAATTTACATAAATTTAAAAGGCTATCAGTGCTTATTTTCCTTGTTTAGTATATCCCAGGTACAGGCCCAAGTCCCTTCCAATCCTCCAAAAGGACTGTGTCTGTTTTACAAGAGCAAACGCCACTTCAGAAGGACTCATTGATTTACCTGGTAGTCCTCAGGACTGAATGCTGTCAGGGACACTGTTCTAAACTCCGCCGTAACCCGCCCTAGCAGTCCTTGTGCACGGACAACCAGCAACCTAACTTCTCCATCTTCCTCCTTCACAGTGACCTGGGGAACGGTGCTGGCGGGCAGTGTCATCGCGTCCTCAGGCTGAGGAGGCTGCCCCGTGGAGAACTGCAGCAAGCCTGGCAGATACAGAGAGAGGCAGGGCATTCTTGCCCCAATCTGTGGAACAATTTCTTATTCATTTGAAACAGTCCTGCACAATTATTCTGAAAACCAGGGTAAAATTCTGTGGGCTTTCATTTAGAAAGGACTTTATTGAAGAAGATTTAAGTAATATGGTTTTGACACAGAATGCTTTTACTTTTCAGAATATTCAAAATTAAAATGTTAAGTTTTCTTGTCTTTATGCAAAGAAAGCTTAAAAAATGAAATATCAATAAAAAGAATAGTGATGGGGATTTAAAGTACATATTATCAAACATTTACTCATATTTACCTATCTAGAATTTGTTCCTGAACTTAAGATATGCAACAAATTTTTTAAAAATTTAACTATGAAAATCAAGAGTTGAAAACCTCCCACTTCTATACAGACACTGTAATAGATGCTCTTGCTTTATTCCTATAAAAGAACTATTACTTTTCAATGCAGAAAACAGTCTGGGTTTATTAGGACAAACATCTATAATAGTTTCCCAATTAAGAAAATAATAATTTTCAGCATAAGCAAAAATATTAATATAAACATACAGTAATAACTCCACTTATTAAAGCTTAAAAATATAAATTACAAAGTGCTTGATTAAGTTTTCACATATGACACTATGATAATTTTGAAGAAAAAATTTTGATAGCCATACATAGAAATATATTATTAAACTTTAGAAATTGATCTTTATATTTTCCTTCATAAATAATGTCCCTCAAAACAGCAGTTTAGAAGTAAGAGGGTCTGAAACAGTTATACTTTTAAACATTTGCAAAAAAAAAAATCCCTTAAGAATTTCTTAGCAAGACCAAGTACACCCAGAGAAGAGAGGATTATTCTGGCAAAAGGGCTCAGTTACCATACGGATGATCACTGGCTTTGATCGTGATATCTGTAGTTTCCTTCTCAGGATCTATGCTTGCTCCACTGGTGGGAGTGGAACCTAACTTCCCATCTCCAGGAACTGCAGACACCAATGTCACACGGAAATACTCATTAAGCTCAGGAATGTCATCATCAAGAACATATATATTCAGAACCTATAGATATAAAAAGCCAGAGGCATTAAGCAGTGAAGCATATATACATTATACCACTTTCTACAAGAAACTTAAATAGCAATTAAATTTTATTTAATTGAAGTTACTATTTAACTTATTGTTGTAAGTCATAAGACATAAGTTATAAGTCATAAGACAGGGGTAATACCAACCTCAGGGTACAGAGTTCCTAACTGCGGAATTGCATGTAACCTGAAAGGATGTGGTAGGGTGGTTAGTGAGAAAGGGCAACAGACACATGCCTAGTTCCTGCCTAAGGGAAGTCTGACATACTTAGTTACCACATTTAAGAAAACAGATTCACAGTGGGCCTTAGAAGTCTGGCCTAAGCAATGACACCCCCAAAAAGTTATAAAAGGGAGGAGCAGTAACTCAGCCATGCTTGACAAAATTTAAGTCAATATTTGAAGCGAAAAAATAATTTATCTTCCCTTTATTAATTGAAGGAGGATGTTTTAACATCTACAATATGACCCCAGCATCATGTTGTAGGGTTAGAAATGGCTCCAGTCCCTAAGGTACACAGTCTACGGCAGGAGAGAGATCTAGAGAAAAACCTTTAAAATGCAATGTAAACATGTCATAATAGAATTATGTACAAAGTTAACTGTGAAAGAAACAACCAACTCTCCCTGGTAGAGGTTTACAATAGACATGTTTGAAGTGAATCTTAGTGAATAATAGGTAGTTATACATAAAACTGGGAAAAGACATTCCAAATAAAAGAAGTGACACTGGCAAAGGCACAGGGGCATGAAGGGACACGGCATGTAGGCAACTGCACTTAGACCACTGAGGTGGAGAGAAAGATAAGGCATGATGGATAATCAGGGGTCAGATCACAAAGACCACTTGTGCTATCGTTAAAAAGAAATGGACTTCATTCCATAGTGAGTAAGAGGAAATTGAAGAATTCATAAAATAGGAGATTGACAAAAGGAGAATTCCATTTTAGAATAAGTACCGTGGCAGAATATAAATGAGTGGACACAGCAAGAAATGATGCAAGGGTTGAGTTAGGAAGTGACTGGCGAGAAGTAACAAGATTCTGAACTAGCGAGGTGACATTGAAGATGAAGAAAGATAAACGGGTTTGAGATTTGTCGTGGAGCTAGAAGACCCAGGCCTTGGTGACTCACTCCCTGTCTGAAGTGAAGATAGGAATGAATAAAGGGTGACTTCCTGGTTTCTCCCAGAAAGGAAGATAGAAACAATCTGAAAAGTAACTTTGAATGCCATCTCCAAAACACTTTTGTTATATACTATTTAATTTGTTCTCTTCTTCCCCCAAATTATGGAGACTTCATCACTCTTCCTTAGCTTTAACTTTTTAAATCTTAGGCACATTGAAAAATCTTCCCTCAATTTTATCTTTTTCATCCAATTAACTACCTCCCAAATCCCTGAGAAATTCCTTAAAGATTACATCTGCAAGCTTGAAGTTATTTTACTGTTTATCCCTGATGACCTATAAGCTATTTCCTTTTTTAATGAAAAATTATACTGAGATGAATAGTCCAAAATGATAGACTAAAAGGATGTAAAAAAATTCTGATGTAGGAGGTCCCATCCCAATTTCACTCACAAAAACAGTCATTTATTTCTGGAGCATCTCACAGTTCATCAAATGTTTTTGGTAAAACTGGAGACCAGTTGTACTTTCAAAAAAAGAATAAAAATCTTATTCTTCTGAGTATAAAAATAAGATTATAGTTACAAGAATTTTTCATTGGCTGACTGAAAAAATAGCATTAAGAATTCTGCAGTTTCCCATTGTATCAGCAAAAACAGAAAACCCACAATAATAAACCTCTAAGCTATATGATTTTTATTACATTGGGATTAAAAATAGATAGATGTATAACACACATCATTTAAAATCCTTAGTTTTTCTTTTGCGTTAATAAATACAAAAATACGTTATACCATGACATAGACTTCATCACCTAAATACTTTAAATTGCTTACATACCAAGAAGCTATACACAAATTACAGAACAGATCAGAAAAAGCTTTCCACAAGGCTCTCAAAGGCACAAAGAAGGTAGGGTTTACCTCTGATCTCTGCCAGGGAAGGAACGTGATAGTACCGCTGGCATTCGCAAAATCATCCACAAGGTAATTAATGCCATCAGATTCGATCTGTGAGATGGTGTAGAAAACATGCACATAGTCCAGAGCGCCTCTGGTTCGCTCCACGACACATGAAATGGTGGATCCCTCCTCCGCAACCTGAAATTGAATATAAATTAATTATTGTACACCGATTTAAATCAGTGATAAAATTACAGCACCTGCATGAAATCCTGTACCGTAACCTTAATTCTGTAACTTTCTACCACGCTAAGGAGGCCCCTACATTCCTCCAGACATATTTCTGTGTGCTAAAAATAATATGTGAAACCATTCACTTTATCTCACCCTTTTACAGGGACAAATAAAGCAAAAAGAATGAAAATAAGTTAACTGTACATGTAATTCATTCATTGATACCTCCTGTGGGCCAGCCACTGGGTTAGATGCTATGGTTACAAAAGATTTTTTAAAATAAAAGCACAGTTCTCTGTCTGGGTAACTGTAAAGAAAAAGACAAACTCAAATGTTATCATGAGTTCAGCAAAGTCAAAACATCCAGGACAGAAGTTAGGGGGTAAAGGGTGAAACATGGCATCAGAGAGAAGAGTCCAGCCTTGAACATGAGACATAATTAGGTGGATCGGATGAAGTCATCTTGAGGGCGGTATAAGGTGTCAAGTAGGGAGATTCTTGAGAACTGTCTGGTGGGGAGACAACAGTCAGGCCAATGAGGACATTTGAGCCAAGTTTATACAGTTTGGATACATACATACTCATCCCTCAGAACCCACAGGGTACTGGCTCCAGGACCACCCACACCGGCGCCAGATACCCAATCTGCAGATGTTCAAGTCCCTTGAATATAAACGATGTAGTATTTGCATATAACCTATTTGTAATCACCTCTAGGTTACTTATAATGCCAAATTCAATATATATATTATGTAAATAGTTTTTATACAGTATTGCTTAGGAAATTATACAAAAAAAATAGTCCATACATGTTCAGTGCAGATACAACCATCATAGGACTCCCACAACTATGTACCACTACACAGTACATGTCAGCAACAACATAACTTTTTTCCAAATATTTTCAATCTACATTTCATGGAATCCAAGGATACAGAATCTACAGAGATGGAAGGCCAACTATATATATATGTTACACATTTGTGTGTGTTATATGTTATTTTATGTAGAAAATATTTTTATCTAAACACTTTAAGATAATGTTTAAAATTTTTTATGGAGCACAAAGTCATAATATCTTTTAGGGTAAGGTCTTCATTCTCTTAAATTCTCAGTCTCTCGATTTAATTTTATTTTTAAGTGAGCAAACAGATAATTTATAAGAAAAAACTACAACTGAATGAACAGAGCTTAAAATATAAATCTTTATATAAAATGTCATCATTTTTCATATCAATCAAAAGCACCTCTGATCAGCATTAGACAGAGCCATTCAGTAATGACATTAGGGTTAGAGAGGACAGACTTGAAAGTTGTGTGCAAACGGGCAATAGTTTAGTTACCAATGAGCATGGAAGTACCAGATGTACCAGTAAATCCTCTGAGTACCACTGAGCATCAATACTCTTACTCCAAAGTGTAGCAGCAACCCTAGTGCCTCAGCAAAAAAGATCAAGAACTCCTGGGGCAATACTATATCTCCTCTGTCTGCCCGCTCGTCTACCAGCATGAGAAGCTCAACACAATCAGATGCTTGTTCAGGGGCGCCCTCCGTATGTCCATCTCCTGGTAGACACCCCCAGGCCCAACCAGAACTTCTAATCCAGTGGAGCCTAAAGCAGGGGAGTGGGCATCACAAATTCTGGTAGTGGGCCACTGGGAGGAACGAAGATGGGGCCAGTCTTACTTTTACCTCTGGCTTCCCAAGCCCACGCAGTGTAATTACTGGGGACACAGAACCAGATATGGCCACTGGATACACATAATGGAGACTGGAGGACAACACTCCAACCCTACAAGGTGTTGTCCCTGAGCTGACATCTTTGCTGAGTCTTTGTCAGGCCAACAATAGTAAGTTGCTGCACCCTTCTGGAGTAAAGGGGCTGACTGGGACCAACCTGCCACTAACCAGCTCATTGAAAGCTCAACCTACCACTAACTTAGGTTTGGTCTTTGCCACACGCTGTTTGAACATTCTCACAGCAACAGTTGCTAGTTCAGTCTTATGAAGAAGAACCTCCCGTTGTTAGGCTCCTACCAAGCCTTGATCCCTGCCATCACTCTATGAATGCCACTGTGGTGATGGGGGAGTTTGGCTGACAGCCAGCAGGTGCTTTATCCTAACTTTCTGGTTGTTGAGAGCCTTTTGCTAAATGTTCCTCATACTTAGTAAACTTACTTGTCTCTAGTCTTAAGTCTACCAAGCCCCCAACCAATCTGCCGCACCACCAGCAGCTCAGGGATACAGGTATCTTCACATAGCGGGCCTTTCACATAAGATGAATGGCGGAGTGGGCTGTTCAGAGCTCTGCTGTCATCCTTCAGGGACGCTGCTGAACGGAGCAGCAGAGCAGGCAGCCCCCTTTCAGCAAGCACCAACACATAAGCCGAGTCAGGTTTGACAGGCAGCCAGCTCTGAAGCAGGCTTGATTTTTTTCCACGTCCATCAATTAGTCACAGATTTTGGGTAAAAGTCAAAGACTTCATTTTTAAATATGTCCAGTTTGAAGTATTTATTAAATATGCAAGAGAGGTACCAATTAGGCAGCTGGAATTTTGGAGACAAGCCAGGACTGACATTATAAATTTGAGAGGCAACAATATACAAATGATATTTAAGTCCACATGCAAATGGTATATAAATACGGAATTATATAAATAGTATTTAAAGACTGGGTGAGAAGACCCAGAAAGTAAGTGTAGACAGATGGAGAGAAGAGGACCGAGTACAATCAGTTCTGCTACAACACTAGTTTGAAATCATGAAATTGTTCCACACTTTTCACCCAATGTGGATTCTACATTTGCTTATTTGTGATTTCATCCACAAGCAACATGGTGAACACTGTACCTGCTTGAAACAAGCCATGTAGGAATACACAACATGTGTACACACAGGCACACACACACCTACCAAATGCTTCAGTTCAACACGTGTGTTACCAGTCACACTCATCTGCATGTAATATGACAACTTTCCCTTGAATTTTAGATAACCCTCCTCACATCACTTTATAATAGTGCCAATTCCTCTGGCACCCACTTCCACAAGCAAACTTAAACATTTTTCAAGGTACATGCCATATTTATTGTAGTACTGAAGTATTGAACATTTAGTGTGCAATACTTTCAAACTGGATCCCTAGCTTTCTTTTCACAGGCCACTGACCAAGTTTCTGAGTAGTGTTGTCCTACCCCATCTTTCCCACAAGCTCTGTTTTCCATTACACAGTCTGGCACAGTGCGGTGATTTCCGGAACCTACCTTTCATACTATGGCAGAATACACTGTGTCCCACCACAGACCTGGTCCATTTTCCCACCTTAAATTTCAATCAGAATATTTTGAATGTTAAACTAATAAACCATTAATCCCAGCATGTGAATATTCATTTCTCTCTTTTTAGCAAGAAACATGGATTAAATACATGCAAAGATACACTCAGGAATCTATAATGTTTCCTCACAACTTGTTACCAAACCACTAAGCAGTATCACACAGCATCCTGGATCAAGAAAGCAATTTTTGCTTAAAAGAATCACATGGGGAAAAGTTATCTGACCACACTTTCATTTAGTAAAGTCTTCACCAAAATCTACCACCTTCTAACTGTTTCTAGTTTTAAAAAGAAGAAAAATAATCCCTGGCCAAATGGCTCAGTTGCCTAGAGTGTCATCCTGAGCACCAAAAGGCTGTAGGTTCAATCCCGGGTCAGGGCACATACCTAGATTGTGGGCTGGCTGGGGTATGTATGGAAGGCAACAGATCAGTGTTTCTCTCTCATAACCATAATGATGTCTCTGTCTCTCTCTTTCTCTTTCCCTCTCTCTCTTCCCTGCCCTTTCTACTTTCTCTTTCAAATCAATAAACATATTCTTGAGTAAAAAGAGGAGGAGGATGGGGAGAAGAAGAAGGCAACTAGCCGTAGCCGTATCCAATACAACTGTGTGATACATGCTATACATCAAAATTTCATAGAAAATTTAATGAAGTAATAATTTATACAATAAAGTAAACTTCCTGCTAAGGAAGAACTTTCAAATGTCAAAGGTCCATTAAAAACTTACATAGGACACTTAGTATAATCCATCTTTCATATGTATTTACATAGAAATGCATAATAATACCTGAGATTTGCTTTAAAAATTACTTCAACCAAAAAAGATGAAACAAGACTGGCAAAAGGCTGATAAATTTTGAAGCTGGATGATGGATCACTGAGGTCCAATACTCTATTTTCCCTATTTTTTGGTATATATGAAACTTGCCATATAAAAAAAATTTTAATTCAGCTTTTTGCCTCTCATCCAATCCCCCTGGCAGAGATTCTGATTCAGAAATGGGATCATGAATCAGGAATTTTGTCCTGGAATATAAATTAAATACTTCTGACCAAAGCTGTACAATTTGGGAAGCAGCAGACCAGAGGATAAAATTACTAATAACAGATTATGATAAAATCATAAAGAATAAATGATTAAACATTTTTTCTACTACTAAAACAGTCAATGGAACTTTAGATTCATGATACAAGCAACTGTTCAGGCCAATGTATGAAGGAGCATAAGATCAAGTAATAATCACCACAACTATCGTCACTCCATTTGTCACAAGAAACAACAGCAGCCATTGCTCTTGTCTCTTTCAAGTCGGGAGTCTGCCAGAGCTTCAGATCAGCACAACAGTACTTTCAAAGGTTAAGTATGAGACGCGTACTTGAAATAATTTTCCTAGGAAAAAGAATGTACTGATCTGAGCCATGAATTGGCTTTCTCTATTGAAATAGAAGATTAAAGCTAAACAATTACACATCCAATTAATTTTTTATTTTGTTTCATGCTTGGGTGATGATCTGTGATATCAGATTATATCAATGTCACTTTTATCTAAAGGACTGGACCCACATAGCATATGGCAGGCATTTAAAACCAAACACAGCCCAAGTTAAATAACATTCTCATTTTTACAAAGATCTCATACTGTCTCTAAATGTATCCTTAAGTCATGAGTTTAGAAATATAAAACAATTAATATTAGTCATAAAAGTAAAATAATGAGACTAGCAAGTGCTATGAGTTATTACAAAAAGCAATCTCGTTACTTTATAATTACATGGTATACAAGATTGCAGGACACAGAAAAATAGGACTAAAACAAGGTGGTGAGAAAACAACATAGAAAGTACACAGAATAATAACAGAGGGTAAGACAACATGGGGGTGTGGTTACTAGGCTATAAAACCAGCAAAAACCAGTCATATGTTCAATATACTTGGAATCCAATGAGAGCCTCATCAGGTGGGCCCCATCATGGCTTTAAACTGCACACAGGCTTATGCATTCTTATAATTAAAATTTACTAATCACCTGCTATTTGCCAAGACATGGCATATCTGGTTAGTAAACCAGGTACTAATAAGTAAAACCCAGGTACTTATTTTCACATAAGTAAAAATATTTATCATGTCTTTTAATATGGCAAAGGGTAAAATATATCATATTTTACATATTTTCATTATTTAATATGTGATTATGTTTTTACTTTAACCCTAATATTACTTTATGTTATATAAATCTATAAAACATGTAAAAAGTATAATATAACTTAGAAGTCTTTAAAGGATCTCTATTCCTTTCATCATTTTTTAAAGGAATAAGTTGACTTTTTTTAAAAAGAAGAATAAGTTGACTTTCATGTCACTGAAAAAAATCTAAAGAAGTGACAGTGGTTTTTGTGTATGGAAATGAAGCAAATAACAATGAAATTAAAGCTCTGGAAACAATTCCAGGAGTAGAATAAATTAGCAGTTCTCAAATATTTTAGTTTCAGGACCCTGAACACGCATGAAAATTATTGAGAACACCAACGAGGTTTTGCTTGTGTTGGCGAAATCTGTTGATATTACCACTTTATAAATGAAAACTGAAAAATAATTGATATATTAATTTATTTAAAAACAGCAATAATAAACTCATTACATGCTAACATAAAAGCAACACATTTTATTAGAAATAACTATATATTTTTTTAAACTTAGTAATAAAGGAGCATTGCTATATATTTTTACAAATCTTTTTAATGTCTAACTTAATAGAAGACAACTAGGTTTTAACATTTCCTTTTGCAATTTGTCTACTGCTCTTTGTTATTTTGGTTGAAGTATATAAAAAATACCTAGCCTCATATAAATATATAATTGAAAAATAAGGAGGAGTTAGTAGACTTTTTAGATATTTGGGAGTATTCTCCCTGATACTATAACCAAAATTTAACAAGTGGTGGTTTCTTAGAGTTAAGTTGCAATGTGAGATCAGACTCTAATACATTAAAAGCCATTGGTATGTTTTCCATTTTGAATCAATCGCTTACCATGTATGATTTTGTAACAATATACATTGATTATTTGGAAACTATTGGTTCACTGAGGTACAGAACTTCCAAGTTTTGACATATTTTATTATGGAAGATAATAAATCTCACTTGGTCTTTAAGTACTGAGAAACTGTAAAGTTCATTCTGGCAGATACAAGTGTTCCAAAATTCTAACTTTTGTTTGAGAGCTTAAATTTTAGCATTGGAAACAAGTACTGTCAGGTGTTTTTCTTGTAGTCACGGACTCACTCCATTCATTTTCATAAGGCTGTATGCCAGATACCCACATCCAAATAACCAAAATCTGTCATCCACGTTTTCAAGCAAACCCGGTGTTCTGTAAAAAGAGTAGCTCGGTGAACTCACAACCCAGTATCTGCACCAGCAGATACTTTTCTTCAGGGCAGCGATCATGTGTGGTTAACACAGAGCGGCTTTATTTGTGACTGGCCCCTCGTGATACGAAACACCAAACACACAGGGATTCAAGGGTGAAGATTTTATCTAATCAATATCTTGTACTGCTTCATCAGAGGTATTCTCATGAGAAAACTGGCACTTCTTAGACTACAGGCGTGCGCTAAGGAATAAAGCAGTGACAACTGATAAGAGTCCAGTGCCACGGCCTTGATTTATACAAAGAAACTTAGAGACAGCATTCGTGGCAACCCCTGCTTGTGCAGTGCAATAGTCAATAATGTGAAAAAGCCATCTTAGCATTTTTATAAAATGAGGTTAGACCTTTGCAGAACTCCTGAAACATTTCAGGGGTCCTCGGGCTGCACCTTGAGAATGACTTCAGTAAGCAATAAATTTTATTGATGATGATGATATTAAAACTATTTCATATTACTCCTGCCTTCAAATCATTCCAAGGCAAGAGCAGGAGTTCTCTACTTTTTTATTTTTAGTTCTCTCTTTTTTTTATTTCTGGAACTCTTACTAGTTCCAGAAATAAAAATTATGTAATATTCCTTACATCAAGTTCAATATTTAATCTTTTATTTTTTTAAGATTTTAAAATCTTAAAAAAGATTTAAGGGAGGAAGGGAGGGAATAAGAGAAACATCAGCTGCCTCTCAACACTCCCCAAAGGGGGACCAAACAAAAACCCAGGCATGAGCTCTCACCAGACAGAGCTTGTGACCTTTCACTTTGCAGGATGACACCCAAGCAGCTGAGCCACAATGGTCATGGCCAATGTTTGATCTTTTAGACTCAACAACATTTTTCTTACATCAACCACCTAAACTTTACTCTTTCCAACACAGATATATTCTACTTCTCTCATGTGGGCTTAGAGAATAACCAATCACATTTTCTTTTTCTTTCCAGCAATTCTACCAGTATAGGCGCTAAGGTCTCCATAAGGAAGTCAGGTCTTCTGCAATCAAAGGCTTGATTGATCTCCTTAAATTCTGAGATTTCCAGGAACAGGCAAATTTGCATACCTATGGAAAGCTGAACCAATGCCAACACAATCTAAAAATAAAACTTGTGAGACAAATCAGCTTTGAAAACGTCCTACAATGGCCCCAAAAGCCAGAGAAATATCAAATTTAGGTGGTAAAATTTGTTGGATTTTTTTTTCAGTTTGGCTAATTATGCAGTTCAACAGAACCTGAAAGTATTTTTTATTTTATAAGCCTTTTCATGTTTTGATATTCAAATACACTCATAAGTTCAACAAAGACTTTTGAGTACCTACTATGTTCCACTATAGGTGCTAGAGATACAATAATGAACAATAAGACATTTTACTCAATACTCTTTCATCTTTGGTGAAAATCAATAACAAATAAATAAACAGACTTATGAATAACAAAGGGAATTTAAGAGTGTGATCAATGCTGGGGAAAAAAGTAAAACTAGGTAAAGAAAGGACAAGTGATCAAATGAAAGGGGTATTACTTTAAATAAGAAAGTCTTTATTGAGAAGGCATCTTTGGACCTGAAACTTGAATGACTAATTATGATGTTCTGGGAGAAGAGTGTCCAAATAGAGTGGCTAGGAAGTGCTGATACCTGAGATGGGCACTGAAACCGGGCAAGTCTGGCTGAAACACACTGAGCAAAGAAGAGAATTACACAAGAAGTCAGAGCCATAGGCAGGCACCAGTCGAGGGGGAACGGAGGGAAAGCTTGCTTTACCTGGCACCACTATGGTTCTCACACCCTGAGGGAGCCACCTGTCTTTTTAAAAATAGATATGATGACACCAAAATATAGAAGGAAAGTAACAGATTAGAAGTCACAGGACATAGGTTCAAATTCCAGTTCTGCCCCCTGTATCTAAGGACAAAAAAAAAAAAGGAAAGGAAAACTGATACTTATTGAGTACTAGTAACTGCCAAGCTTTGAGCCAGGTATTTGATTCTCTCTCAAATAATTCAACTTGGGTTAATTATTTGCTCAGGTCTCTAAACCTCAGTTGTTAATCCTATAAAGTGAAGAGAATAATAGTATCTATTACAGTTACATTATGTATTGCACAGAAAAACAATGTGAAAGGCACATGAAAAGCTTAACGTGAAGTTCTTTGATGACTGAATATCTATTAAAAGATATTATCGTTACAAATAAACATATTTAAGTTACAGATCTGTACGACACCGGTCCTCCCTACTCTAGGAGACTCTCTGGTACAGAAAATCACCACTATGGATAGACCTCTTGATGACTGTCGCAAACCCCAACTGAATACCCCAACTCGAGCTACAATGAGGCCTATGACCTAGATATGTTTTTTCAAGCTCTATCCATTCACATAATTCTTGATCACTTCGATGTGCGTCCGCACCCTCCTAAAACTACAGGAATCAACTTGCAAAAGGAAAGGCGCTCTTGCTCCTTGGCAGCCTCTCAGGGGCCTCGAGCTGCTGCTGTCACACGCGACACCTGTGAGGCAGTTTCACGCGATCTCACATTACTGATCAGGAAACCAAGATGATTACGGATCTTTGAAAACTTGGAAAGAACTGATAAGGGCAGTAAAACAGCCTAATTAATTAAGCTGGCCAAGAAGGTAGATAAGAAAAGCATTTATACCCAACATGGAAGAATGCTGTAACTACTCACGTACATTTCACACATGGAAAAACAACTCCTCAAAATATTGTATTTAATAAAGTTTTGATTGCAGTTATTCATAGATGCTTTCAATACACGTTATTTCATTTGCTTATGTGGTAATCAAATAGCTAAAACGTAAATTACATGTGGAGTGTAATGGTACATTCTGTAAAGTGCATTAGGTTTAAAGATAACTGCTAAAGGTTCACTTGCTAACTTGTTATTACTTCTATCACCTCATTAAGCTTCTGACCCACACTGTGAACTTATAAAAGCAAAGACCTTATAATTTACACTTGCATCCACTGACTCCATCATACTTCTGGGCACAGATAGTCAAGCTATCTTATCAAATGAAAGAAAGCCCACTTCCAAACAAATCCATCCATAGCAAATTTTTTGACTCCGAAATTCTCGAAGATCACTGCTTACCTCTGGTATACAAGCTCCTGTGAAACCAAACAAGCCGTTGGCATTGTCACTTTTCTGTATTATTAATCTTGCTGTAGTATTCTCTTCAGAAATGCGAGCTCCTCCATATACAGAGACCAGTTTAAGGATGAATAACTCTTCTCCTTCCTCTTCATTGTCATCTTTTGCAGAAATAATGAAGGATTTGTTAGTTTCTCCCTGTCTGAACTCCAGATACCCAGAAACAGGGTGTAAATCGCTCTTTGCTGGCATAGCATGAAGTTCATAAATTTCTTCAAGGGTCAGTTTCCGCTCATAGAACCTCACGTCCTGCATCAAACCAGTAAATCTGTCTTCGCCATTCATTCCTGCCCCAATTCTCAGTGTTCCAGGACCTGAAAGTAGAGATAAGTGTAAAATATCCAATATGCACTACTATCCTGTCCTCAATTATGAGTATGATTCAGACAGTGAAGCAACTTTATTGAAAGGTTTTATAAGTAAAGCTTTTGCATAACTAGAATATACTCAAATTAACATTATTTGTTATGATGAAAAAATAAATCAGTAATCACTGAAATTTAAGATATTTGTACTAAAGGATATTTTGTATGTATATGTGTATGTGTATATGTGTATATATGTGTGTATATTTGGACAGACATTCCTAAGAATGGATTAATTTAACTCAGTCACAATTTTGAAACTTCAGTATGACTATTCTTTGAAAACTTCAAGGCTTCATCTGTTAGAAATTCACCTTGAGTTAAATAAAATAGAGAGAATATATAAAAATGAGTTTCTGTGGGAAAAGTAAAACTCTTTATCCATAAAACCAGTGCCATGCATGTAGAAAAAGAAGTATTATTTTCTTTCCAGGAACAACATTATAAGCAAGTCTTGGGTAATAACAGTATGCAGCCCAACTATACTACTGTATATCAATAACGTCCCTTTTCAGGAATTCACCAATTCTTATTTCTCTACTTAGTCACTCTCCAACTAAAATATCTTTGTAAGATGAGCGCTTAGCAGTGATTTGGGGGGAAAATACAAGATACATTTCTTATCAACATGACCAATCAAGGCAGTTTCATAAGTCACTACCCAGATAACTACTTTATGAATCCTGCACATTATTACCACAGTTGTCCCATGCCTGCTCCAGTGGTTCTGGACTGACTATACGGGATTCATATACGGGAACAACAGCGAAATGTCTACAACAGGCAAAAGTACAGGTGAACCTCAGAAACAATACTAAGCAAGAGAAGCCAGACACTTAAACATACACACTGATCAATGCCATTTACATAAATTAAAACCAGGAAAAGCTACTCTTATGTTCTTAGAAATGCCAATAGTAGGTGAGCTGGGTGAGCTACCTAACGCAGGAGGTTCAGAAGGAAAACACTCTGTAACAGGATAACCATATAAGTCAGGGCCACTCTACTTCCTAGGTGAAAAACAGAATCAAAATGTAGGACGGAGGGGCTGAAAGAGGAACTGGTGATTATAATGGAGATTACCAATATTGTGTGTAGACATGCAGATGCATTTCTCAAGAAAATAGCATAGGCTACAGCTCAAAGACAACAAAGATTACCTCTTCAAAGCACTCTATAGAATTTACCAGTCTACTCCTTATAAACCCTTGTAACTGCTAAGGATTTCAAAGTAATATTTCTCTCTGCTTCCTCTTTAACCTGAACCCCATCACCCTCTGGCTTCAGCAAGACTGAGCTAGCAGCAGTTCCCATATACAATATACTGTTTCGTCTTTGCTTTTTTCTGTACCTGAAATATTACGCCCCACCCCACATTACAAGAGAAATTAATGTTCTTCCTTTGTATTTTTTTATTCCTCCCTACAATGTATTGAAGTAATCTGTTTGAACATCTCTCTCTCAGAGCCTATTTCAGGTACCTCAAGGGCAAACACTTTGCCTGGTTCATTTCAGCAATACTCAGCCCAGAATTTATTGTCTGTGAAGGCACGTAGTTTCATTTAAAGAAATTAAACCAATACACAAACATATTTTAAAATAACTATTGGCTTTTTTAAGAAATCGAATTTTTAAAAATCCTGGATTCAGTGTCCTAGTTGTGAAGATAACACTCACCATCAGTAATGGCTTCTCCTTTCAGACTCTTGATCCCTCTGGGCACTGCATTTCCATCCAGGTAGAATTCAATCATGCCATCATCCAGAACAATCAGAAGATGAAGCCAAATATTTTCCTCTAAATATTTCATGACTGTTGTCTTGGCCGTATAGGTAGCATTGGAACCCCAAGTTTTGTAATGAAGGAAAAGTGTCACATGGGATTCATTGGTTTGCATTTTCACCCCATAGTAGATGCTTCCATTACCATCATCCTTTGCTATAACAAATCCATTGGTATTGGCATTGGGCATCACCCAAGCTGAAAAGGTAAAGTTGGCAATTGAATTGTTCCTGGAAGGATGGTATTTTGGATTAACAGTTCCAAATGCACCCTCTACTCCACTGAAATACAAAGCATCTGTTCCACTGTGGTGACGTCTCATGTGCGGTTGTAAAGGCACAGTGCTCGGGAAAATTCCAACCAGCAAAAAATCTATCATTGGAGGCAAACCAGCAGGGAACTCACTGGACAGTATTTCCCAGCCTACACGTACATCGCCAAAGACACCCTGCTGCCTCAAAATGGTAAAGTTGGTGATATAAGACATATCGTCTTCTGAGAGAACATCTTCTGCTACTTCTCTCTCTAAGCACTCTGGATCCAAGATAAAAACTCCAAATGGGTCATCATTGAATGGAATCATTACTGTTACCTGGAGGTTGGTTCCTGCTAGTTGGCCCCCCGGACCTGGGAACCCACCTATAATAAGAAAATGTGTGATAAATGAGAAACCAGAATTTTAAGTACTTTCTAGTTTAAAATGAAGGCAAAAGGTCTGTAACCGCAACTTTTGATTAAATAATTTACTCATTCATCAATGAACAACACTGTTACCATACAACTTGTACTACACTGTCAATGATATTCAGCATAATTTCACTTAAAACCAAGATAGCCTGAAGAAAGAATATTAATTAGTGAGGTTTGACTCCTGTGCTTAAAACCAAAAGTGATGGAAAAATTGATTGTTTAAAAAAAGGACCAATCTTTAAGCTACCATAAATCTGTTCTTCCTAACTTTCACTAATGGTTTGTTGGAGACACTATATTTGGGTGGGTAAAAATTCTATTTACAAGTTTGAGGATGAATGTAAGTCTCCATCCATATAATTTAACCAAGCTAAGACCACAAAATAAACATTACAAGCAACATTTCATTCAAAAGGGTATTTTCATTATTCAGATACACTTAATTTCTTCATTAACTGTATTTTTCCACAGGTCTAGTTATTTAAACGTAACATATTAAATTTTAGTGGTAAAATATAAGAGATGGGAAAACACAGCACCTGAAATATTTACTAGCTTTAAAATAAAAAACTCATTGAATTCAGGAATTGTATCTGGAAAAGCATGAAGAATTATTGGTTTGGCTCCTTCTCCATCCATAAAGTTAACAGTTCCTGAAGTTTCATAGAACTCTTGTCCAGGTTGCAATGCAGAATCATTCTGAAACAGCTGCCAAGCCACAGAAACATTGCCAAAGTGTCCACGGTGCCTCACAATCCTACATGACAAATTAAAGAAAATGAACTTTTATAAAATATTTATAAGTAGTGACTCTAACTCTAATGGAGGCTTTCTGCCTTTTCTCAGAAACATACTTTTTCTATTTATGATCTTTAATATAAAGCAGCCAGGCAGTGGTTACTGAGCAACCATAAAGAATCTCATGGAAAGGGAAGAATGAGGAACTTTAAATAATAAAGAGAAGCAATCTTAAAAGTCATCATCTTCAAAGTCCAAACTAAAAAATAAATTTTAAGCCAAATCAAAAAATATTAAATGACAATTGGCAAATGTTCTTCAAAAGCAAAGCACAGGGTAAGGATAGGCCTGGACCATTTAAGAGGTGTTCCAAAAGGCCTTGGATATGTGAATTTCTCAGTCCTGACAAAGGATGGAAGTCGGGGCGAGGAACGTGAGGAGGCTAATTTCTGTTCATCAGCTAAAGTGTGTGTGTGTGCTTTTTTTTTTTTTACAAGTGGCAATAGCATTAGAAAAGTTTACAATTCATTCAGGCTACCAATGTGGAAATTATTCAATTCTTAACCAATTTTTTTCATTTTAAAAGATTAATATATCAGAAGACTTTATTTTATTGTAACCAATTTTAATTTTTCTTATCCAAATATGCTTACCAAAATGCATTAGTCTTTCCTTCTTCTACTGCTTTGTCTATGGGCTCCAAAGAAAAAATGCCATTTGGGTCATCATTAGCTTCAATTATCACTGTAGCTATTCCATACTGATATACTACTGTATCACCTAGAGTAAAAATGGAAAAGTCAAAATAACAAAAAGTAGTTCACTTCCTGTTAAATTTGTCTTTTAATTAATAAATGCTTTATAATTAAGTTCAAATTTCAGCAATTTCCTCACCGAAGGTCATAAATTAAGGAAAGAGAGATGCCTAAATAAGTTTCATGTGACTTGTCTTTGAGGAAATATCTAATTACAGAAGAACTACTTTATTGAAAAATGTACAAGATACTTTTCTTCACAATAAGAATCACTTCAATAGTTTAATTAGAAATCAAAAACAGAGCTTTATCAAATTTCAGATTTTTGAGGTAGATTTTTTCATTTCATAACAAATGATGAAAAGATTACGAATAACATAAAATTACTCCTGTCCATAGTAATTAGAATCACTGGCTTGAGTGCCTCCCTTTAATCCTCAGCCTTTAGGCAGCAGAGTTTGATCTGATTTTAGAACAAAGCAATCTTCATGGCATTAAATTTGATTCCTCTCTACTCCAATTCTTTCACCTGTTGTCAGTGTTTTAGGTCTCTTCTCATCACTTCTCTGAGCTACATTGCTCTTTATTCTGGCTGTCCCTGTGCAAGCAAAAGTTCTTCCCATCTTTACTCACCTAACTCTCATCACTTCTCAGAACCCAGCTCAAGCGACAACTCTTCCAGGAATTCTTCCTCGAATTCCCCAGTTAAGCTAAGTGCCTCTCTACAGTGTTGCTACAGCACTTCACACTTTGTCAATCTATCATAACAACTGCTGCATTTCACTAGTATACACATTCGCACACACAATTTCACTGTACGCTCCTTGGACAAATGCTTAGTCAATTCCATGCCCTCGCAGGGCAGATGTTCAGTAACTGGTACAGAGAAGTTACTTATGAGCATTAGCTAAACTGATACAAATAAAGTTTTCAAAATCAGATGAGGACACCAAAACTAAAATCATAGAAACAGAAATTATATGTAGAGCAAACTAACATATTAAAAATAATTTATAAAAATACACAACTGTACTCAAACTCACTTGATAATTAGCCAATGGAAACAGGAAAAAACTTAAAAAATAGCAAATCATTGTACAGAAAATACTGACAATACAGAGCAATAAAATAACAAAATATTATGTCATAAAATCTAACAAAAACAAATAAAAATAATAAAACCTAATTCTGGCAGGATTCTGACTATCATATGTATTTGTCATGCAACGTGGCATAAACGGTGCCAAAAACTCATTCCGTTTCTCTATAGACAGAACTGAAAATATTTAACAAGGGCCCTAAGGATGGCCAAATCCTTTGATCCAATAATTGAATCTCGGGGCACATACTGTGAACAATGACTATCAAGCATAAACACCCACTGCCATCACTAGGTCACATTAGAGATGCTGCCCCTCCAGCTCTTCCATCCTCAATCCCCTCAGGTCCTCAATGTTTGACATCATAAAAGGAAAGAAAAAGAACTAAGGAAGGATATAAAAAGCACAAGTTCTAGAACACAAATATTTGTAGTCCATGTCTTCACAGCTAAAGTCATTAGATTCTCAGCTGTCACCATTTCTAGAAAACTACTGAGGACAGATGCAGTGGCAGTATGTACACCATACCTTCATACCTCGGGCGAGTGGCCCAGTCACACCTTGTGCTTGCTCACTCAGTCTTTCAAAATCAAAAATGCAGCTCCCTGACAACACATCTTACAAAATAAACTCACTTTATTAAAACAAAGTCATTTATCCATCAGCTTTCTGTACCTCACAGCAAAACTTTATTTTCTACTTTTACTTCACCAAAAACATTTCATCTGTAAAAATTTCTTTCATTTAAATTTTAGGATACTGATCAGATTCACAAAAATGTTTTTAGTTTACATAAGATCTCACTAATTATGTTTTGTGCAACTGTAAGATTTCTTTTGTAGCCACTATTGTATGAAGTCAAATTTTTTTCACCAGATGATAGTTCCTACTTATTACTTTAAAAAAATTTTCTTAATTAAGTCATGGGAAAAATGAAAAAGAGAGGAAAGGGAATAGAAAGAGAGATACAAATAGAGAAGAGAGACAAAGAGACAGAGAAACCCAGCATAAACAAAAATTAAGTGTTCTCTTTCTTTTCCATTTCCTCTCTGAATATTTCAGTCCAAAATGCACAAGTCAGAGCACGCAGTAATCATTCACATGAGGGTGGAGCACAGGGCACCAGTGATCAGCACAAGGTGTTAGAGCTTATGCAGGGTAAGGAAGGCATCTCTGTTGTAGAAAAGCTGCTATTGGATAATAGGGTGTGTGGAGTATAAAGGCACCTGCATTAAGGAGAACAAGTTGGCCTAGAGCAGGGAGCTTGAACCCTAGTGGGGTAAGAAAGACAATCTCATTGTGGGAAGAGTAGGAAAAGCAAACGGAAACTGGTCACATATAAGAACTGATCAAATTACTAACTGTATTAAAGATAATGGGAGATGCTTTCTATGGGAGAAGGGAGGGATGAATACGGACAGGGAGAAAAGGAGAATGAACCCTCTGATACTGGACAGAAATGGAGATATTGTGGTAAACTAATGGTTTTCAACATACATAGCTGGATACAGAACTAGAGATGTAAACTGTGTGTATGGACACATAAATACATACATACATACATATGTATATTCCCTATGTCTGTACACCATGAGAACCTAGGAGGAGCGCAACCACAATTACAATCAGCATGCCTCATGCCAGATCCTGGTTTCTAAATAACATTCTTCACTAAAAGGAACCAGGGTTCCCTGGAGAAACTGTCAACTTCGGGGTTGAGAAAGGAAAAGTACAAGAGGAGTTTGGAACATCTTGCTATGCCAAAAAGAAGAAAATGTTCAAATAATCACAGGAACATAGCAAAAAGACAAAGAAGTCATCTTGAACAAGGTACCACAGGCCAAATCTAGGACTTGTGACCATCAAAAGAAATAATGATGCAAAACCAAACCCAATGCATTAAATAGAAACCAAGAGTCCATACTGACAAATGCATCAATAATTTAAAGTCTGATGAGTAACAAGATGTTTACACATTTTAAAGTATCTTCCTCATCAAATTTACTAATTACAAAGAAGAAAAAGTAAAGCAGACAAGGCAGGCAGTCACCACCTAAATTTTGGTCAAACTGAACATCACAGTAAAGGGACAGAACAAAATCATGTGCCAACTGCGGAGACAGGACAAGAGCACAGAATCGCCTTCCATGGAATTCCTGCCAAGGATGCAAACCTGGATCGAATAATGATGAAACACCAAACTAATCCCAACATGAGGAACATTCTATAACTAGACTATAATATTCCATACTCTTAAGATGATGGAAGTTGAGGAAAGACTGAAGAACTACTCACAACTGAAGAGATTAAAGAGACATGACTATCCAAAGCAATACATGATTCAGGAAACGATCACTTTGCTAAAAGAATATATTTGGGGTAACTTGAGAAATTCAAATGGGCTCTGAGGCAATGACTGTACTAATATTAACTTCCTGATTTTAATGGTCATACTGTGGTTATGTAGTAGAATGTCTTTATGTGTAGAAAACACCAATATTTACAGGTGATGAAGAATCACGTCTTCAACTTACTCTCAAAAGGTTCAGGGAAAAAAATAGCTCTTTGAAGTCTTAAAATAATAAATATTAAAATATGCCACAGCTCCTCCAACTCACTAACGGTAGAGTGGAAACCTTCTCAGGGCCAAATACTGGAGTTAAAACATCCTACTTCACTTACAGTACAAAGAAGAATGAAGAGCCTATCTTTTCCCCCCTTGCAAATTGTTACTCTTTATGGCTAATAGCTTCAAAGAATTATCAAACCGCCAATTGTGCTCAGTGACCTAGAGAATCTAGCTTCTCAAGCAGTATGCCCAGTACCCTGCTGGAAAAGCAGGCATTACAGAATCCTTGATGCCGCAAGCCATTGGGTGACTAGACAAAGCTTAGTGTAACTTTAGTTCAAGATTTTTATTTCTTATACAATATCATTTTCTATGTGTGCTACATTGTGAAAAAAGATAAAAAATAATGCCATAAAGTATACCAGATATATGAAGCTTCAACACATATTCTTCATCCCATCCCTCACGAAAGCAATGAAACAATTTTGCCCTGGAATGGTCACAGATGCTGGTTAAGTACAATTTGGCTACTAGATAGGAGCACTTAATGTCACTTTAATAAAAGCATTGAAACAACAGATCAGCCATAAAAATACAGTTTATTTACCTGTTGAATTAAAGAGGATTATATAAAAGGATTCATCTGTTTCTGGGATATCATCTTCCTTAATGAATACAGATATTCTCTGCTCTCTACTTCCGACCTCGAAAACAAGCGTTTCTCCTTCAACAGGAACAAAGTCTCCCTCTCTGGCAGTAGCCTTCCCATCCATTGTAGCATACTGAACGGTGCAGGCAACATCAACAGATCCATTCCTGAGAACTGTAAAGTCAGCCGACTCACCTTCCTGAACCCTCACTACACGAGGCTCTAAAATATTCATAAACAAAAGAAGGAACATATGAGCTCTTTATATTCTATCTATTATTTTCTGGTTACTTTATGTTTCTTCCTGTCCCCACAAGAAATACCCTCCAGTGTGTCTTTGCTTAAAGACTTATCTCTGGTCCCAAATCCTACATGAGGCCTCCTTTGGTTACTTCTAGTCAATGGCCTTCCTCTTGCCCTAAATCCTACAAAATCCATTGTCTTCAAAACCCAGTTTGTTAGTAACTTACATACAATCTGAAATCCTCTGTCTACTATTTCATACACTTCATTTACAAATTTAAACTGTAAATTCCTTGTGAAAAGGCCCAGGTATCTTATTTTTAATTTCGCCACAGCAGTTAGCAGAAGGCTGAACAAAGGATGAATTAAGTACATAATTAACCAAAGATTAAGAATATGAATCAGTAAAATGCAAGAGGTTTAAAAGATTCCTGAATTTGTAAATTGAGCATCTTACAAAAAGGGCTTAAGGAGTATTTACACACCAATTAAATCTCACAAGAGAAACTAAAAGATGTCTTAAGTACCAAAAGACAATTCTAAAGAAACCATTAAAGTGCCCCCCCCCAAAAGGAGAAACTGTTATTTACATGTCCGTTCAATGTTAGTTACTATAGTACGTGATCATCCATCAGGTACAATACCCAGGACCTGAATTGGCTACACTGTGGATTGGAAGAGGTCATGTGGAAGAGTACACATTTTTGCACAAAGGAAAGAAAATACCCTGGAATTTGAAGGTAGGGGGAGAACAAGGCTAACAAAACAGTACTATTTTTTTTCCTTCAGAAGATGTTTAAAAATATTTGTTAAAACATCAAAAAAGTAAAATAATGATCATTCTAACAAATCATAGAATCATATTTAAACAAGCATCAATTGTGCTTTATCAAAAATGTTCAGTTAAAAAGTCATTAAAAATGCACACACACACTGTTCAAGAAAGATGCACACTCACTAAAAACAATAACAATACCACCTGCAAAATAAATGGGGTCATCATTTCTTCTAATCCTCAGAGTTGCAGTAGTCTTATTTCCTATTTTAGCTCCTCCAGTGGCATTAAGTAGAGTAATGGTAAATTCTTCCATTTCCTCTGGAATCTTTTGAAAAACGTTACACATGTTTTAAGTCAGGTGATTTGTACAAATAATACAATTAAACAGGGTCCGGCAGAAGTAACGCCTGCTTGAGTGTGGTTAGTAGGGTAATCAAATGGGTGTAATAATTTACAGTTTTAATTTGAACATTTCACCTAAAATGTCATACGCTGTGCTTGAGTTTGATATTGTTATGTTACAGAATCACATGCTTATAATTTTGTAATAAAAGATTTTGTAATAAAAAAGAGGTGTTATGCTGGACCCTATATATTCCTAAACTATTTTTATCTTTTTAAAAATATAGAGCTCAACCGATAACAACTAATCTAGATTTCCATTTCTAAGGCAGAACCACCCAAAATTATTCAAGTAGAATTTAGGCTCCATCCCCAGAATTTTCATGTGCATTCAGCCAGTCACTTTATTTTGACTCACTACAAAATTTAATGTAAATAGATATTTTGCCTTCTGTAAGCTAAAAATAAAAATATTACATATTATTCTTTACACAAATGACATATTTATTGTTTACAAGAAAAAAAATGGAACGGCAAAATAACTTTTGGACATATTTAGAACTGAGTTCATAATAGCAACAAAAGCTCAGCTAGCTCTCAAAGGCCACTAACAAACACCACTCAACTTTCCCTCAAGTGTGTCATAAAGACCTCATCCCACATCCCACCAACATGAGGCTGCCCACATGGCAAAGCCTATTTGAATCCCCAGGTGGACCCTGTTTCTCTTTCGCCTCCTCCATAGGAGCTAGACTTCTTCACATCGTCAGAGTGCTGGACTTTGTCTCTTATGAGACAAGGTGGAAGTAAAGAAGTAGGCTTCCCCAGCTGTTCCAAATGCAGTTCCCCTTGGAAAGGTCTGCTTCCTGTTACTGAGTTCTCTCTCTTCATCATCAGTAAGATGAACACCATGCTAAATCCACCATGATCCCCCTAGTCCACAATCCTAATTCTGGGGGTGCTACTATAGGATACTTAGTAGATGGCACCATGGCACCCTTGTTTTCAAAGAACCTAAGCACAGGCAAGCACTTCACCTCTCCCGCAACTGTGAATCCCTGATACCTGACACCTACACAGTGTCACTGGAAACTATCAGTTCTAAGAATGCCTTCAGGAAAACCAAAAAGACTATTTCCCTTTTGGCTTATATTAATACATTATCACACCTGAGTTCTTTATGAATATACTCACAACAAGATATATTATCAGATATTTAATCATTAAGAAAATGTCATTAACACTGAAATAGAGAACAGGGGGACAGAGACCAGAGGGGAGAGGGGAGGAAATTTCAGGGGAAATAGGGGAGGGATTTAGAGGAACAAATATAAAGGATACAGGGACAAAAACTAAGAAGGGTGGAAATGGGAGGGAGGGGGGAGCACGGGGGAGTGGATTGGGATGGAAGTAATAGACAGAAAACTGTACTTGAAAAATAATTAAATAAATTTAAAAAAAGGAAAATGTCATTACACAGCGACAACAAGAGAATTATATATGTGACACTTACCTCATCAGGAAGGGAGTAAATGGTGATATTTTTTGAAAATTCCTGATCACCAAAGAAAACAGTCCCTCGGACAGGAAATACATCTTGTGTAAAGTCTGGACTAACTACCCAGGATACACTAACATCACCAAAATTGCCTCGATTTCTTATTATACCATAAACAGCTGTAAAATAAAAGTGTATATAATATATGTGAGTATATATTAATTTTAAAATGATGAGTAAAGAAACTGCTCAAAAAAGCAGAGGTAAAAATAAAACCTCTTTTTGATAAAAGCCAATTACTTGCTTAGCCTAGCCTCCAAGGTACGTGTAAAAGTGCCTCCGCCTAGTCATCACTTTGTAGGCATATAGGTGATAAAACAAATGGGCTCAATCATTTCTATTCCAGTTGGGATTTCAAAAGTCATTCAGCATTCAGAACAGAATGGTGATTAATTAGATACACCTATCACAAAGTCCTATAATGATACTTGATAACATTTCCAGCTAATGGAAGCTGCACACTCAAAAGTGATTTTCTTACTCAGAAAAAAGTGCTCTAAAAATAAACTACATCTCATTTCAGAGCACTGCAATAGTTCCCTAGCAGTTACTCTCAGTTTTAAAATTTTTTCTACTAGATTCAATTCATTCTTGAGTATCTGAATTCCACCACATATGGTTAATTGAAATCAAAATATAACTGAAATCATCAGTATCATCACAATACTATGTACTAAACAAAAATAGCCATCTTAAATATGATTTTTAAAATACCAGTTTCAGCACTTCATGTCATTTCTAAGACACAGAACTAAAAATAATGACTACTAAAGAAATGAATTTAAAAATTATTAATTTCCTCTTCAGTACACAGTAATAGAATATAAAAAGCAAAATAAATTACCACTATAGGTGTCGTCTCCTTTACTTTCATTTATTGTAACAACTAGATCATCAGAAACAAATTCTATAATCCCATGAGGATCATCATTTTTCAGAATTGTTATATTAACAATGGTAGCACTTCCCAACTTGCTTTCCCGTTCGCCATGGCTGCTGAGGACCACCCAATAGTGTTCATCCAACTACAATGAACATGTCAAATTAGGAAAAATACAAATCTGAAGTTTTCAAAGCAAGCAAACATACATATATATATAGTCAAGGATATTAACACAGTCGATTTTTTAGAAACACATAACTCACTCAAAGGACAAAAGAATTGATATTTTTTCTTAAAAAAGTTTAACATTCTCTGATCAATTAAGAAAAGACACCAGATATAAGTGTACATAACCCAAAAGGGAAAAGATAAACAATGACACTACTCTCAAATGGTAAGATTAGACCTTATCTCACTGATGACCTGGTCATTTAAACTAATGAGTAAAAAAATAAAATTAACTTAAAAGCTACATAAGCACTCATGTGTAAGCACATGAAACTATGTCTGCTCCCCTTAATATAAAACTTATATTTATTTCCTTTTAAAAAAGTAATTTTCAGAAAAACTTCAGTTCAAAACCATATTATTAAAAATTGCAGTCAGTGCAGATGACATATAATAAGACATAGAACTAAAAGATGATGAAAACTGATCACACACGCAAAGTTTTGTATTGTTTGGTATTTCTTTTTGCAGGACGAACATACATCGTTCAAATTTGGATTTTTTATTCTGTTCTTTAAGCATTTTTTTCTTTTTTCAACCACAAGTACTTCTCAATCCATTCTGGCCCACTTCCATTCCTGTGTCTCTTGTCAATGTCAAAAATATTTGCATTTAATAATAATACTAGATACTATCAACTTTGCACAAAAGCTCAAAGAAAAAATTAAAGTACTGTACCTCTGGTATCCCATCCAATCTTGTTAGCAAGGTGATTACAATCTCCCTTTCCCCGGGTTTAAATTCCAGGACCCCTGTGTTTCCATAGAATTCATTGCTATCTCTTGGCTCTACCCAGTAGCGTAGAAACTGCTTAACAAGAGCTCCCCTGGATCGAGTGATGTGGAGCTCTACAGATTCTCCCTCCTTAAAAAAAAATCCACAAAAATTCAAGTCTATTACAATTCTTCTGAAGTTCTGCGTACAGAATAGATGGAAGTTTCTTTCAACTTACCTGTATAATATAGGGTCCTCTGGAAGCAGGAGAAAATTCAAAAATTCCCCCAGGATCATCATTTTCCAAAATAATAAGATCACGGCTGGTATACCCAGATTTCAGCACCTGATTTTCCACATTGACCCTGAAGATGTCAGAGGGGGAAAAAGACACCCGGTACCTATAGTTTTACTTCTGAATTTTAAAGGGTTGTAAGGTAATATTTACAACACTTTCAGATAATGAATATAAAGGTTATTAGGAGTTTAAACAACTTAAATTGAACTTAAGCATATTAAAATCCCTTGAGAAAAACAGTTTTACTCATAGCACTTATGGGGAAGCTTCTATTTCTGAATTCATTATATTCTTTATATTTGATTGAAACGAAACACTGCATATGTACATCAACAATACAAAGGTTGTAAATATATTGCAGTCTTATTAAGTACCAAATTTACAGATTTGTTTCCAGTTTTAGAAAAACTAATTTGTAAGATTAAAAATATATTTAACTAAAATTGTTTTAAATTTTACATACACTTGAATTTCTTTTAAAATTCATCACCTATGATTATACTAACTGAATAAAAGTTGGGTAACTATGTGGATGCATGGATCAAAGAGGAAAAACATTTTCCCTTTTTGTGATTATATTTTAGAAATCTTCTTTGACCTTTTATATGTTCCTATTCACCTCAATTTTAATCTCATGCATTAGAGGTAGTCCATATAAAAATGGAATCAAATGGATCTTAAATGCATCACATGTTATAACAATTCCTACACATATCTCAAAAGAACATATTAAAACAGATGTTTTTTATTTCTGGTTTTTATGTTCAGTGTATAATTAGAATGATCAAAGGGACTGAGACTACAAGGCTCTGGGAGTTTAAAAGCCTACATGCTGTTTGAGAATTCTCAATCCTGCAAGCTGCTCTAAACCTTCCCAAATGTCACTTTCTATTGAACCACAAAGTACTCTTGAACAGACCTCAGGATCACAATGAAGCCACAATTAATATGTAGAAAGGATAGCTCATTCCTATGTAATAGAGAATCTGAATTCACTTCCTTTCCTCACTTTTGGAAACTTGACAACCAGTATCTAGCATACTAGTGGCCACAGAAGGGATTAGCCCAAACAATAGGACAGTTATGTATTATATTGTTAATGCAGTCATATGATTTTCATAGCAAAATTTTCTATATTTCATTCACATCAATATTTTTCTTCATTAAAATTCAAGAAATTTAATTTAATTAAAATTAAATAAATTTAATTTAATGTTTAATTTTAATTAATAAGCTAGTAGACAGGAAAACAGGATCACAATACAAAATATAAAAACCCATTTGAAACATTACACACAAAACTTTTTTAACTTTCTAAAAATATGCTACCCTTAGGTAAAAAGCAAGTGTTTCAAAAAGTTTTTTATACAAGTGAGAAAATATAGGCAGAAACTGCTTGGACACAAACGAATGAAAGAGATGAGAGTTTTGATCACAAATTCTCTGTTAAACAAACAACAGGATGCACTCAACACGTTGAGAATTTCACAAACACAGCACATTAACTTTTCCCTACACCATGTGTAAACTATAAGGAAAGTTAAAAATTTTAATTCCTCATATGTAAATATATTAATTGTCAAACTTTTTATCAGATTACCTTAAATGCATTCATAATCTAATACGCAGAGGAAGAGACTTGCTATAAGCTGCGCTTATCATTGGGAAATGACAGGACACACAAAGCATGCACAGGCAGGTGGACAAGCAGCATTTCTCAAGGCCTGTGGTCATGCAGAACAGCAGCTGTCTCCACAACAATGGCTTGCAAAGCAAAATGTTGAATCGCAGAAACCAGGAATTATCTGTCCACTTACCCAAAATACACGACAAACCTTTCAGTTTCTACTCTGTCAACACATAAAGAAGCGTGGGAAAGTGGGAAGGGAAAAAGGGAGACAGAGATCACTTGCCAAAATCTCACTAATATTGCTAGAAACTTAGAATGGCAAGGTAAAAATAAAGTTCAAGAAAGTCTTTCTTCTTCGCCCCCACCCCTGAGCTAGTAATGTGCACTTTATGGGAACTCTACACACTGGGTTCTTTGCTATTGACAAATGCTAGCAAGGGGTTTGGCAGTTCCCTCTTAGGGAAGATGACCCCACAGCCAGCCAACACGCAGGACTCATTGAAGACATTCCTTTCCAGGCCTGCTCCAAGGCACCAGGGCCTGCCAAGCACTGTGCATGCTTACAAACCACAGCAGCTGAGCAAATTTCATTCAGCCCAGCTTATAATTGCTTAGCAGCTTTAATTAGGTTTAAAAAAAAAATGAAAACCTCTATCCTCAGATCTAAAGCCAGTTGCGCTCGGAAAAAAACAAAAACTCTACAAGCAGACAAAAATATAGCTCTCATCATTTACAAGAAGCCATATCATTGTATCATTTAACTATGACAGATATTACTTAAATATAACTTTGTATCAGGAAATCAAAATACTTTTCCAAATCCCCAATGTAGTACATTTTCAAATAGCATTGAAAAACACATGTCAAAATACACAGACCTACTGCTTCACTTTTAAAGTCAAATGACACTATAAGTAAGGGGTTATATAGCACATATATCAAAATTAAAAAAAATAAATTGGCATAAAATTGGTTACTGACTTGGGGAAAGGTAAACAATAAAATATTTTTAACTGGTATGGCATTAAAATTATTACAAATTGTTCAATACCAGGAAAACTCTTACCTATAGTTGCAATACAGAAAATGTGCATTTAAATTTCTCATTAAAACTATAGACCATAAATACAATTGTATTATTTTTTGTTGCAATGTTATACTGCAACTTACTGTGATCACACATACTAGCATTCATTCATTCTAGTCTTTTGAGAAATTTGCAAATCTGAGATGGAAGTTTTGATAAAATATATTATTTCAAATCACATATTTTATTCTCACATTTATTTAATGAAACACAAATGTGTCTTGGACACTTAGATGTAATTAGCTCCTTCTTGTTCATGCACAATTGAGATAATACAAGTATGCATTAGTTACTATTTGAATTAAAACATTTTAGTATAAATTGAACAAATGTCTTCTATTTCAAAAGACAGAAGCACAATGATTTCTGAAACTCTGTACCCCACTATTTGTATTTCCTTATGAACTATTTTTACCCATAGAAAAGAAAAAGAAAAAACATAAATATTATATTTAATTAATTTCAAAAGTTTCTATGATAAGGTTAAAAATGAGTATTTTGAAAGAATACAAAGAATAGCTACTAGGAACTTGTAGAGGTAAAATTTAAATTATTCTCCAAACATTTAATCCAGACCAGAAACTCAGCTGAATTTAAAAGTTTCTATGGATTGCTACGTTTTTTATTTACAATTGAGGTTCATTTTTTTAGCTTTTTTTAAATGTTGTCCATTGCTTTAGTAAAATACTCAAAACCAGCTTAAAGAAAAAAGCACATAAATAAAAAGATGATTTTCAGTTTATGTTTCACTAATTTTTTCATAAGAAATATCTTTGCTTAAGATTTAATGTAAAATATGTTAAACCCACAAGTATTTAGATAGTGTATTTTATATTTGTTTTTGTCCTTGTTTGATTTTACTTTTTAAAGTAAGCATAATATGGTTGTGAAAACAAAGCAAATGAATAGCAGACATTGTTCCCTATATTCTGTATTTTTCTTTCTCATAAAAAAACAAATACTCATCAGATTTATGAAATGTGTTTACACAAAACACCCTCAAAGAAAAACCTCTAAGAGGCTAATAGTAAAGTATAGAGAAGAACAGGGGGGTCACATAAAATAATTACTACTTTAATCTTGATTAATATAGTATAAAATAATGCCTATTAAATTTCTGTAAATTTTACTGCTTTAAAAATATGAATTTTTCAAAGCCCTCAAGTCACATTAACTTTAATATGTTAACAACGCTCATATAAAGATAATTGTAGTAAATATACTTCTTTTTGACTTCTTCTGTTATTAATGTAAATAACTAACAACAATTAAACACCATTTTTTTCATTTTTGGAAAGGTTTTCTGTATTATTAAAAATATCTTTATGATGACTGTGATCTTTTCTTACTATAAACCACCCACAGAGAAATGTTAAGTGAATCCTTATTAGTAAGGAAAAATAACCATTAAATCTGCATTATTTTTGATTCTCTGAAATATAAATATTATTTAAGGTTTAAATTCCATGAAAAAAAAATTCATTACATGAAGATTAACAGTTTCTTTTAAATCACTCAGAAGAGCTCTATTCCTCTCTCCTGTTGAAAACAAGAACAGCAGGGCTGTTTGTTTAACCTAATATTTTAGATTTGTTGCTGCCTATTTTTTAATACAACAACATATTAGCTATGCTTAAGATTTATCCTAAACTTTCTATAAATTCCCTGTGAAATCTTCCCTCACAATAAACTGCAGAGTAAAAGTTCACAAAGTCAAAACAGTCAGTCTAACCAGAAGCCAAACAATGGAATAGCCAGAGACCCAGCAGAACATTCTTTCTTAGATTTTTTCTTTTTACTTTATATGGAGTAAAGAATTAAAACAAAAAACAAAATTACTTCTGAGTATTCGAAAATACAAACATCACTAAGCAATCAATACCTAAATGGGTCATTACCTGTCTAGGGAAAGTGTTACCGTCTCATTCATTTCCGGTACATCATCAGCCTTGACAGTGATGTTGATCGTTGTGTCACTTTGCCCAGATAAAAATACAACAGAGCCATTAAAGGGACCTATATCGTCCAGGGTCACTGCTTTTGAATTAAAGCCAGAGGGCTTCAAACTCCAGTAGACAGTAGCCTGGCCATCAGTTCCATCCCGATGTAAGGGAATGTATACCTTATAAAAACAAAACAATTTCCTATATAGTCACAAATTATATGAGCTTTTCAGTGATCAAGTTCACATGTAATTATGTGAATATATGTATTATTCTGCATGGAAAAGTGAACCATTAAATAACATTAAAAACATTAGCATAAGCCTTTCTTTATGCTTATAAATCATTTGATAGAATTATATTTATTAGTTTTTGTTAACCAAATTCATAAAATTGCCCCCCACCCAAAAACATACCTAACTAGGGGTGGCTAAACAAAAAGACAAATATTTCAAAAAAAAAAACAGAGTGCTAAAAAAATAGAACAATTTGGCTGGAGAGTAAATTTCCATCTGAGTTTCTCTAAAAAAAAAAACTGAATTAATGTAATGTCACAATATAAACAAAAATAAATCTTTGTCCTTACAATGGGAAAAATATGTGTTATGTAAAATGCATCCTAAAGTGCTAAGGGGCAATATAAGAAAACAATAATATTAGTAACAATATGAAATGTTTCTAACCAATATGATAATATTGCAGTACAATATAATGTTGTGCAAACAAAATCAGATTTTCAAATCATGGCTCTGGATTACTTGGGCAAGTCACTTAACTTTTCCGACCTCAATTTCCACGTGCAAACTGAAGTTAGTGGTTTCCCGTTTGGCAAGTTTGTAGTGAGGATTAGGGTACCTCTCCAGAGTAGAAGCTAAATAAATGGAAGTTACTAAAATAATTCTGAAATGAATTGTATCTGGTAGTTTATTTAAGTGTACTACACATTAAATATATATAATAAAAGGACACTGTAGATCACGAAGAAGTTTAATATATAATAAACAAACACTTCATTGTAAATACACTATTCTTTTTAAACTCCTAAATAAGGTATCTTCTTTGCTTTTTGACCTTTAACACAGCCCATCTTGGCGGGGCGGGGAGGAAGACATTTACCTCACTAAAAATTGTGCTAATCTGGCTGGGAGTGGTCAGAGCTGGAGGCTCTGATTCTTACAGAGCAAAGATTCTTAGGGAAGACGGAAAGTGTAACAGAGGGCTGCACCCTTAAATCACCAGAGGGAGCGGGCGTGGTCTAGGCTGTAGATGGGACAAAGAGAACAAAGGGAAACTCACTTTTTCTGCTGTTTCCCAGGAGGGGAGGAATGAAAAGGTCATGGGGCCCAAAACTTTCCCCAAAAGCTAATTTCCCTCAAGAGAAAAACATAAAATGGTAAATTTACAGCTTTATAAGACAAATGAATAAAAACAATGCACACTAAGAGGAAGCTAAATTCTTTTTAGATTTTTTCCACTTTTTAAAAAGAAAAGTATTTTTAAAAACCCTCGAAAATAGAGCTTCTCTGCTAATATACAGAATGAAATGTACAAAGAAAGTTTTGGTCACCATATTTTGACATGAGGCTTTGATATCATAAACTGCTTTCCTCATTCCTGATCTGAACCTCAAACCAGTTTAAAGCATATGCAAGCGTGAGAGACTTGGATAGGGTCTCAGAGACAAACTGTGATTCAGGGAATGCTCAGGATGAAGGTCACTAGACAGACGATGAGAAAATTCAACCAGAGTAGGGGGCGCAAGGAGGGTGCTATATATATATGAACATGCTTTTATGGCGTGGGGTGGAGGTGTATGAGTATTTCCCCACATAGACATATAATACAGAATCCCTAAGATTAGGCATTCTACAACCTTATCACCATCACCTCCACTACCAAGCATAGCATCCCAGTCCTGTGATATACATGACTTACCCGTCCCCAAAAATTATGGTTTGGCTGTCACTCTATCAAATGTCATAGCATTCTCCAAAAGCAGCTAGACCAAAATATACTATTTTTGCTGTGAGCAAATAAAATGCTAATTTTATTTTTATCAGATATGGCAAAAGACGATGGAAAACCACACATTCATCAGTTACTTGTTTCAGATTACATACTGAAGGCTGGCTATAAATGGTGAAGCTATGACCATTTCTCTATCTGTTAATTCTATATACTAGTCCTATTAAAAAATTAGTGTCTGTACATTATCTCAAACTCATTAGGCCCCAGTGATAAGAGAAAGCCTACTTACCACTTCAGCAGCGGAATCTTCTGGTTCATGTAAAATGATCGGAAGATTGCTAATAAAGCCAATTTCTCCATTTGCAATGTCTGGAGTAACCGCTAAAGAAATATTCCGGATTTCCCCAAATCTAGGACTAATAGGTGGTATTGGGGGATTTATGTTCACCAACTCCACTTTTTCCAACTATGATAAACAAACAAGACAAAACAAAAATGGAAATAACAGAATTTTTTTAAAAAAAATGTCTTAATTGCAAGGGGCAACAAAGTAAATATGGATAAAGGCCACCAATCAATAACTAAGCAACTTCATTTTCTTCCTTGTTCATTCTTCATCCTGTTTCAATGTCCTGCACTGGAGTCCTGAGCTCCTTCTGCCCCTCGGTTATTATTATTTCCCAGGGTTCTATCTAAGACCTTTATCTTATAATTTATACCCTCTCCCTACTAAGGTCCAGATAGCTCCTTCAAATTTCAAACTTTATAACCAACTGCCATTAAATATGGCATAAACGTCACACAGACACTTTGCAGGTAAAATATCCAAAAGCAAAACCACTCTCTGTTTCATGTCTCCTCACCACTACCATCACCAGCCCTGCCATCTGCTTTTCCTTCTTGTTACCTGTACCCAACTACCTTGACACGAAATATCAGAGACTTGTCTGCATCTCATTCCTTTCTTCCACTGGTCCACACCTCTAATCAGTCACCCAGATCTCTTCTCTAGTAAAGAATATTCACACTCAGATATCCACATTCAAACTCCAAATGTGACTTAACATGCTTTTATGTTTAAAGAAATGCAACACGTATATAACATGTAGAGTCCCTGTAATTAATGAACATGACCACCATAGTAACTTCCACAGTGTCCTGCTCACCCAGAATGGCCTCCCTTCATCATTTCACAAGTCCAAAGTGTATCCGCTCTTAAAGAAAAACTACATTTCCTTCTCTCCCATGAAGATTTCCTTGGATTCTCTAGCCTGTTTGATTCTATTTCTTTCTGAACTTCTATTGCTACTCTCACTAAACTCAGACTTCATTCTAATTCCATTATTGCTTGCTTATCATCATTATGGGTGTTTCAGACTTCCACTTCCCCAAAGGACTGTAGAGTCCTTATGGGTCTATGCCTGTCTCAGCATTTCCGCAGTATATGGTAGAGACCTGAAATGCAACAGCTACACAATGAATATTTGCTGATTCATCTCTCCAACGTGAACCAAGCTCTGTAGGAACCCTGATCTATCACAAACTTTCAACATCTTAATATTCTACCTTTTCCAAACCCAAACTATCAATACTTGAATATAGGAATAATCATTACAGAACTGCAAAAAGCATGGCCATTTTAAGTTAAAGCAATTTTGAACTTAAAACATTATGAATCTCCTACTCTAGACCTCTCTGTTAGGCTCTGTAATGTGGAAATGACTTTGATTTAAGTTGGTTTTCCACAAGTGGACTAAACTGGTACTGATCCCACCTATACTCTCACAATTTCTGATGAACAACATGCACCTTAGAAGGGCAAAAATAAGTGCTTTTTAAAAATGTCACACACTTTACTTTGAAAATCATATAGAAAAACATAAAGGAGTTGAGCAAAAGCGAAAAAGGACACATGGACATGGACAACAGTGTGGTGATTGCTGGGGGAGGAGAATATGAGGGGGCTAAAGGGTAATGGGAAAAAATAAAATAAATATTAAATTAAAATTTGTAAATAAATAAATGTCTTTAAATTTTTCATATTTGGCAAAAATTTGAGTTCAAGAAAAAAAATAGACTGGCAAATTTTGTCAAATTCTGGTATACAGATTAAGTAAAATAAAATGTGTGATTCACCCTGGCTGGTGTGGCTCAGCGAATTGAGTGCTGGCCTAAGAACCAAAGGATTACTGGTTCAATTCTCAGTCAGGGCACATGCCTGGGTTGTGGGCCAGGTTGCCAGTTGGGAGTGGATGAGAGTCAACCACACACAGATGTTTCTCCTCCTCTCTTTCTCCCTCCCTTCCCCTCCCCTCTCTCTAAAAATAAATAAAATCTTTTAAAAACTGTGATTCTTTAGTATCTTGAATTTACTTTATAAAATAAATAAAACATAAAGATAAATAATTAACATAAGTATAAATGCCATTCTTTCTAGAAAAGAGGAATATATATACCCATATACATATATATTTACCTTTTAAAATAGCACAAAGAATAAGCAAATAAAAAGTGTACATTTAAATGGCATATAAACATAAAGTGCATTGTTCGGAGGCAAAAAATGTTTATAAAGTACACTGGTCATGTGTAAGCCCATGCTGTGAATGAACATTCTTGTTCCTGTGTATTCACAAAGCACTAAACTGATCAAACTGATTCAAACACCAAGGAAAAAAACTCAATATAATTGTATTTCAAAATCTTCTGTAAAAAAAGAAAGAAAATAAGTCATAACTTATGTACATTTATCAAAAGTTACAGAATTAATTCTAAATATCATGTTTTGAAAAATACAAGGTGGCAGAAAGTAGGTTGACAGTTTTAAGCACCTGAATACAGCATTTATTCTTGGACTGTATTTATTAATTATTGTATTATTTTCCACATAAACAGCTGTAAACCTACTTTTCCCCCACCCTGCATAAAGAAAGAAGGTATAGAAGGCTATGAAGTGAACTGATCAAAAGGAAAATGCAAATTTTACATAGCTTATTTCCTGCTCTCTAAGCCTTTTTGTCTGGGTTCCGTAAGCATCTGCTAAATCAAACTGCCCCATTCATAAAGAGCCCTTCTTTGCTTTCAGACAGTTTGCAACTGGGCAGCACATTAGTAACCCCATGCTTGCCAAAAATTGTCTCTCAGACTGATGTATTTAGCTGAGAAGGTTACAGAAGAATGAGGAGCTCCTGTCTTAGATTCTCTTTTCTTTAGTTTCATTCAACTTTCCATGCAGAGTCTGATGCCTCCCATTCTTGAGTTGCTCATCCATTAAGTACTATACAAACTCCATGACCTTCTAATTCCAACCCGACTTCCAGAGCCTACAGCTTTTGTTGAAGCTCAAGAAATTCTGTCAGTGACGAATAATGCCTTTTTTCCCAATAGTATTAAATTAACTGTCTGCACAGTAAGACCTTTGTTTTTTTTTGTTTTGTTTTGTTTTTACTGAATATACAGATAGATAAAAGATTCAATATGGACTTAGTAGTGCGAACAGATTTCTAACCAGGGATCACCAAAAATTCAGATGCTACATGCTTCTTCAAATGTTAACTTACTTTTAACGTGTCATCAAAACTAAATTCTGTCATGTTCACCTAGCATATTGAAACATAAAATAGCTAGGATAATATCTGACCCACGGAAGGTTCCTAATAAGGTTTTGTTTACACAAGGATTTTCTGCAGCTACTTAGACGGAAATATTGAATATTTTTTAAAAGATTAAAAGTGTAATATAAAGATCACTAATATTGATTGTCACCCACAGTAAAAGTAGTAGAGGCAGCATAAGAAATCAGAAAGCTAAAATGGAAACGTTCTCTACAAATCAAAATCAACATTTCTGCAATATCAGTTTTCAAACACATGTCCCGTCACCGCAGTGCCTACAGAAATGCCCTGGCTTCCATGAGAGAAAAAGCAATTGTGTGAAACCTTTTTGTTTTATTTCACTTATTTTAATAAGCTGGTTCTCATACAAGTTGTGATCTATGCAAAGATACAGAAGGGAGACCTGAATACTGAGACAAAAAAAGACTAAAAAACCTTAAACATATGCTATGAATTGAATGCTTATGTCCCCTCAGAATGCATATATTGAGACGCTAATCCCCAATAGTGATGGTATTCACAGATGAGACCTTTGGGAGGTAGACGCCTCGTGATGAAATTCGTGTCCATATAAGAAGAGACATCTTCTGGGGTTATATCCTAAGAGTCCTGAAACACCAATTCAAAAGAACTTATGCACCCCAATGTTCATAGCAGCACAATTTACAATAGCCAAGTGCTAACTGAAGCAACCCAGGTGCCCATCAGTAAATGAGTGGATCAAAAACCTATGGTACATTTACCCAATGGAATACTATGCCGCAGAAAGAAAGAAAGAACTCTGACCCTTCGCAACAGCATGGATGGAACTGGAGAGCATTATGCTAAGTGAAATAAGCCAGGCGGTGAAAAACAAATACCATATGATCTCACCTATAAGTGGAACCTAATCAACAAAACAAACAAGCAAAATATAAGCACTTAGAGACATTGAAATAAAGAACAAACTGACAGTAACCAGAGTGGAGGAAAATAATGGGGGAAAGAAGGAAAAAGTTCATCAAGAAACATGTATAAAGGACCCATGGACAAAGCCAAAGGGAGAAAGAATTGAGGATGAGAGGTTGAGGGGTGGGATGGAAGTGGTGGTGGGAAAATGGAGACAACTGTACATGAATAACAATAAAAAAGAGAGAGAGAGAGACACCAAAAAGCTTGTTTCCTCTCCCTCTCTCCACTATGTGAAGACACAGCAAGAAGACATCGGTCTGCACACAGAAGAAGGGCCCTCACCAGAACCCCACATGCTGACACCCTGATCTCGGACTTCCTAGCCTCCAGGACTGTGAGAAATAAATGTGTGTTGTTGAATCCACCCAGTCTATGGTATTCTTTGTAGCAGTCCGAACTGACTGAAGCAATGTACCGTATTTTGACATGTATAACGCATACATTTTTGCCCAAATCTTTCAGGGGAAACTATGTATGTACATTATACACAGGTAATATTAAATATATATCTATATAAATGTTTTTAATGCTTTTATTTATGCTTATGCACTAAAAGTGTAACTCTAGAAAGGAATAACTTCTGATATTGACAGTGACAAAAAGTTCTTGGCCTTCTATGATGTGTAAGTATTATAAATTTGTTACTGGCACATAAAATTTCTTGTACCTTGTGTTTGTTCATGTGTTTTGTAATTATTTGTTACATAAAATTTCTTGTTCTATAGTAAGTTCAAACATAAATGTTAAAGTTCCTTTAGACAAAAAGCAATAAATAAATGAATATAAATAAATAATATAAATAATTGAATTTATATAAAAAATAATTGAACTTAAAAAATTAAGATGGAAGATTTTTTTCTTGAAAGACTGGGCCAAAACATGGGTGCACATTATACATATCAAAATATAGTATATTAATGGGAATGCTCTGAGGACACAGACAGCAAAAAAAGGCAAAAGAGAGCACAGCAATGAAAAATAAAAAGAAAAAACAAAAACCTCCATTACATTCTGAAATTCCACTTGACAAGTTGTCTCCCAAATGTTCGTAAAATCTCCTAAGTTTGGAAATGCTCCTCTAGGGGAAAACTGGTGAAATGAGTATATATTTCTATATATTAACAAAACCACCTAGTTATGGCATGTTTTGTATAGGGCCAAACTTAAATTTCTTATTAAAATTTCTGAACACATCTTCAGATTTGTTCTGCTGGCAGTATGCTCTAACTTCTTGCCAGGGCCATGAACTTGACCACTTGCTCAACCCCAGACCCCACCATTCAGCTGCCATCTCACAAGAACAGTCCACAGGTCTCAGGGGCAAAAACACAATGTAAATAACACCCATCACTCCAAAAACAGAAACTTGAGTGGCCTCTAAAGAGTGGATTACCCTCATACACAGAAATATACATCATATCATAATTTCCTCACTTTGAAGAGACAATAAAATAACAACACTAATAATAATAATAATAATAAAGAGGAAAAGGAAGAGGTCCTGTCAGTAACAAAGCCTTTGAGAACATGAGAAAAGGCCTCCCTCTGGGTAGGCATATTACAAAAAGGTACCCCCCCCAAAATATATATACATATATACATCACCCAGCAGATCCCTTTGCCAGGAATTCTCAAGAAATGCATGAATAGTACAAGCATGGGGCTGGCGGCCCAGCTTCAAAAAAAAGACAACAGTCTCAAAATAAAAGGAGCCACCCACCTGGCTGAGTGCTCAGCAAGGTGGGACACAACCATGTGAAATTTAGAACACCAAGAAGATATTTTATTATTATTTTTTTTAATATTTTATTTATTTATCTTTAGAGGGGGAGGGAAGGAGAGAGGAAGAGAAACATCAATGTATGGTTGCTTCTTGTGCATCCCCTGCTGGGAACTGACCCCTGCCAGGAAATGGCCTGCAACCCAGGCATGTGCCCTGACTGGGAATCGAACCGCGATCGTCTGGTTCACAGGCCCGCGCTCAATCCACTGAGCTACACCAGCCAGGGCCCAAGAAGATATTTTAAAAAGAAGAAAAAAGCTTTCAGAGATAAAAAAAAAAAACAACAAGTTACTGAAGAAGGTAAATGACTTTCCTCTCAAATTTCATATTAGAAAGTATACAAGATATGCCCTGGCTGGTGTAGCTCAGTGGATTGAGTGCAGGCCTGCGACTCAGAGGATCGCGGTTCGATTCTCAGTCAGGGCACATGCCTGGGTTGCAGGCCAGTTCCCTGCAGGCCAACTCCCAGCAGGGGATGCACGAAAGGCAACCATACATTGATGTTTCTCTCCCTCTCTCCTTCCCTTCCCCTCTAAAGATAAATAAATAAAATCTTTAAAAAAAGAAAGTATACAAGATAAAACTTTCCAAGATCTGAAGAACAAATTATTTTAACTAGAAATTTCTAGCAAAACAATCTATAAAAAAATTTTTTTGATGCTCAAACACTCAAAAAGTTTACTTTGCACATACATTTTCTTCACACATATTTGAGGATAGACATACTATTACAAAACTAAAACACAACTTAAGAAAAAGGCAAGAGATCAAGAAAATTCAAAGGTCCCAGTCAAAAAGATCCCAGGGAGCAGGTATGAAGCAAGCATAGAAAGCAACATAATGAACTAAATATTCAAGATACATTAGACAGCTGACAGACATAACATGGTGAGGATGGCATATAGGGGGCAATTCAAAACCCCAAAGAAAGCAATAAACCACAAAGAGAATCTAGGTAAAATTAAAACAAATTTAAATGTGACTTGATTAAAAAAATTGATAAAATATGCCCTTTTATTTGATATATATCAGTTGGCAAAAAACAGTGACATGAGATAACATTCTTCATCATTCACACTACCTGAATCTGTATTACACTTATTTATATTACCAAAGTTTGATAAGCACCTTTTTTTGCTTTCTAATTTTCAGAATCAACCAGAACCAAATGCATGGAAAAAATAACCATACTATCACAAATGAGTGCAAATGTTTTAAACTTTGACAATAAAAATGTTAATAAAAGTTAAGAAAGAAAAAAGATAAGGTAGAAGAATATGTTCTGAGGTCTTTATTTCTTGTGAATTAGATGAAAATCCAGAGATACTATCTACAGTTAATAAGTAAAGAAACAGATTTTTTAGTATATTATTTAAAAGTATTTACAGTATACAATTTTTCTCATACTGCTTTTTTATTTCTGGAACACGTTCCCTGAATGTATCCATCATGAAAAACATTTATCCTATAAACCCCATTCCTGTCATAATTTATCAAAACACTCAAAAGAATAACAGATTTCTCTCTCTCTCTCTGTGTGTGTGTGTGTGTGTGTGTGTGTGTGTGTGTGTGCTTGTGTGTATGTGCGTGTCAGTCTGTCTCTCTTGGTCCTCCTCCATGAACAATTTGTGAGTTACTTCATTATGTCATCCAATTATTCTGACCTGCATTTCATGTCTAATAATGCTTTTATTATCATATAACTAAAATTTTAACTTTATAAAACTCTTGTTTTATTTCCTTATATACCTTAGGAGCAGAAACAGTCTTTCTTTGGACTCCCTAAGTAACTTCTAATAATCAACCCAAACTATAAAGAACCAAAAATATAAATGAGAGCAAAATAATGGTTTATTAACTTTCTCACATAGATAAGTATACTTACAACAAACCAAAGTTGAGATTATTTTAATCATTAAAATACCTGTACTAGGAAGTGGGCCCCATTTTGAAGGAATGCATCATTTCTTATCGGTAATTTTGAAGTGATGTGAGTTTTCTGTTCTGGAAAAATGAGGCTATTTCTCCTGGATATATTTAAGATGCCATCTTTTGCTCTCAAAGGGTCCACAGCTCCAGCAGGAATATAAAGTGCAGAATAAAACATCCTCACATCTCCTTTAGTTCCTCCTAGTCTTGTAAAACTCAAGGATAAATATCGTTCTCCTGGGCTGCTTTCAATCTTCTGGTTTTCCATAGGAAAAAACGTTATGAGGCCATAAACATCATCACTATCCTGGATGTAGAACAAAAGCTGCAGATAAAGAAATAAAATATTAAAATGCAGAATTTCCACTTCTGAGATTACCAAGCTGTTTATTTTCTAGGCTTGTCTGATTTTTAATATTTACTTATATATTGTATCTAGAACTGATTACTTCTTATATGTACTATAGTAAAAAAAGAGTCAAAAACAGTTCTGAAGACCTTCCTAGTTTATAGTTTACAGAAATTTCTCAACACTGAACTTTTTTATTAAAAAAGGACAACCTTGGGCAAGCAAAGCAATGATCATTTCCCAAACCAGTGTTCTTCCCATCACATCAAAGCATACACAAATGTGACTTGTGTGATCAAATTGTTGGGCTCTCCGACTGCACAGAAATACTCACACAAGTAAAGCGTAACAAGAGACCTACCTCTGCTGGTTCACTCACTTCCGCGCCTCCTTGTATTGTGTGGGGCAGAATCTGAAGGAGGTAAGCTTCTGCCTCTTCTGGAATGTCATCATTAACAACAGTTAGTGGAATGGAGGCTAACATCTGCCCTTGTGCAAAACGGAGAACTCCAGAACTTGGTCTGATGTCTGCTGTTACCGGTGAGGGATCGCTGCTATTCCGTGTCAGTACCCAGTTCACGGAAATATTCCCATGGGTGCCGCCATTTCTAACCACCGTAATATTTTCAAATCTAGAGTTTTCAAAAAGAAATATACACAGTCACACAATACACTGCAGTTCCCTGAGATGGACTTTTCCACTGTCAGGCTGGCCATCAGACATTGATAAAAACAAAAACCAGTATCATGAAGAATGATTGTTTTTTAATATGAAGGATATATGTTGATATGTCCTAGGAAACTACCATAATAGGAATTCACTTGCATATTTAAATCACTTCCAAGGTAGGAGAGAAAATAGGAGAACCATGGTGGAGGAAATGACGCATACTCTCAAGAGTTCAGCATTGTGCCCAATACCACAAACACTAAATCTTGGCATATTATAATAAAATAATTGTAGCAACAGGTTTGAAATAAACCATACCTTGATGTTGTATCTTCATCAATTATAACTGTCCTTTCAAACAAGGCACTGTTGAATGAGAGGACTCCATAAGGTTTGTCATTTGCCTTAATGGTGACTTGTACAATAGAAGGGCTTAATAGCACAGCATCTCCCTTTAAGGTATCTTTTAGCAGCACAACATGAAATGATTCAGCAATCTCTGGTATGGTATCATCAACTATTTGAAATTTCAGGTGTGATTCATGAATAAAAGGTGGAAAAACAATAGTTGTGTTTGACTGAAGATCAAGGAAGTCTAAATTCTGCTGGGCATGTGCTGTTGAATTCCCAGTTACAACAACATAACTGATTGAAACTTCATATTCATCAGATCCAATCAGATTTCCACTGTCATCCTTCCCACAAATCACTGGAATTATGAGTATGTGGTCTTCCTCGGGTACCAAATACACACTCTGGATGAATCTCACGGGGCTATCATTTTTCTTAATGATGATCTCAACTGAGCTCCTAGAAATATTAATCTCAGCTCCCCCTTCTACACTTTTCAGTTGAATTAAAAATATTTCATCATTTTCTGGTACCTGTCAAAGTGATACAAACAGTGGTAAAACATCAATAGCTAAAATACCTGCAAAGAAACCAAAGTGCAAAAAGTCACTATGTTTCAATACAATTACATAAAAATAAAAATCTTTAACCGAAGGGAACCTACAGAAAGACTTGCTTAGTGTCATTCACTGAAATATTTTCTAAAGGTAAATAATGCATTTTAGATAGGGGAGGAAAAGTTCATAAGGCAATGGTATGAACAGATAAAGAAGTAAGTATAGGTATAATGTCTCTCAACCTTGATTAATCTTTAGATAACTCAAAAGATTTGACAGTAAAATGAACATATATCCTACTTTTATCAAATTGGTAAGGTCAGAAGCACCATTCAAGATCCAAGAATCTAGAAAACTGCATTAAGCATCATATACAAATTGTCAGTGTTTACTCAAGTGATTTATTCTTCTTTCTTTCTAAACAGTTTCTAATTCAAGAGTTAAACACACGATACTAGTCATATGATTATGACTAGTAATTCCCAAAATGCACATCATGTGTTTCTGGAGAACAAGCTATAAGAGTCACTACTAGGGAAAATATTGACATTGTTACAATACTTATATAGATAGATTATAGATAGATATGGATATGGATGTATTGGAAACTGCATGGAAATCCTAGAGATAATCTCCACTGTGCTGCTTGACCATTCCTTCACTATAAATTCCATTTTATGAATAAAAGTAAAAAAATACATCTTTCTACTTCAATCAATGGCAATCAGTTTAAGAGGTAAAACTATCTCAAAGAATAAAATATGATTTGATTGATGATCCTTTTTTCCTTAACTGTATTAGAGGATAATTGACAAATATATTTAAAGTGTACAATGTGCCTGGCATGGACTGTGAACCAAAGGATTGCTGGTTCAATTCCCAGTCAGGGCACATGCCTGGGTTGCAGAGCAGGTCCCCAGTGGGGGACCTGTGAGAAACAACCACACATTGATGATTTATCCTTCTCTTTCTCCTTCCCTTCTCCTCTTTCTAAAAAAATAGATAAATAAAATCCTTAAAAATATATACTTTATTAAAGTATACTATGTGATATCAAATGATTACCAAGATCAAGATAATTAACACAATATCACTTGACACATTTACTGGTGTATGTGTGGTAAGAACACTTAAGACCTACTCTCAGCAACTTTCAAGCACACAATACAATTATTAACTATCATCACCACGTTGTACATCAGGTCTTTAGAAGATTTTTTACACTTACAAGTAAAACATATAACTAATCATTGCCCCAAATCATAACATTTTCACTGTTCTATGTTCTACAAACAGAAGGTCTTTGTTAGCTTCCAGAACCAGACAAACTAGTTATCACTGCTACCTAATATTTCATTTGTTTCAGGAGAAACACTCTTTTCTAATAATGACTTCCTTTTTTCCTTCTCTTGGGACTTCTTGTGATTGGGTTTCACATTTTTTTGTAGAAAGGTAGATAAATCATTATAAAATTCCAGCTCTTCCTCTTACCCCTGGCAATACTAAGATATTTTTTATTAAAAGTCATGTTTTCCCTCATTTAGCTCTTGAGAGATATATTTGCACATTGCTGCTCAAGTTTATTCTTTCCTCAGCAGTCATGTATCTCAACCCTTGGTACCTTCAATGTGAAATGTAAAAATAACTAAAGCATTTTTATGAATGTGAACATTTAAAATACTCAACCAAATATCAATCACAGTAAAAATTTCTTTGCTTTTATAGTAAAATATTTATACTGGGTAAATAATTCTATACCTGCTCAAAACTGAAATCACTAACCAAAAGCAATCATTAGCTTTTACAAAATGCTTAGATTTTTGTACTATGTGTGGTTGATAATTACCTATGTTCAGGTTCATCAGCTTTTAGATCTACAACTTAATATGAATATGTGAATAAGGTAAATATTAACAAGATATATTCCAAAATTGCTATTTATATCTAAACTATGACTGGCCCAATATACTAACTTTACATAGGGCTGTGTTCTTGAATAATTTCAAATACTGAGTACAACCTAATCTTTGACTCAACATTCTCTAACACATCTGTACTACAGACAGAATCCTTGCCCCATCTACGCATCTCATGTTGCCCACCTCATCATCAAGTACTGTCAAGTTACAAACTGCTGTCGCTCTGCCGGGGGGAAAGGTGATGTTTCCTTTAACTGGACTCAGATCTTCTTCTGGTGGATTTGGGCCACCCTCTATCTGCAAAGAAATACATACAAAACATTTCATAAGCATAAAAAAGCATTGTGGTGATGCCAGCTGACAAAAATCTAAAGTTTACTTAAAAATGGTTTACAAGAGCACTGGCTGGGCTGCTCAGTGGGTTGGAGCATCGTCCCATGCACCAAAAAATTTGCAGGTTTGAATCCCAGTCAGGACACATACTTAGGTTGTGGGTTTGACTCCCAGTTGGGGCATGTATGGGAGGCAACAGACAGATGTTTCTCTCTCACATCAATGCCTGTGTCTCTGACTCTGTCTCTCTTTCTGTCTCTCTGACTCTGTCTTCTCTCCCCAACTTCTCTAAAAATCAATTCACATATTTTTAGGAGAGGATTAAAAATGTTTTGCAAGAATTCTACTAATGTATACGCAAGTTTGCCCTTCCAATTAACAGTCAAGGCCTGTAATTATAGATCTTGATTATGACAACATTAAACTACATGGTTTCTAAAAGTTTTCCATTTTATCTCAACCACTGTATNTCTCTGACTCTGTCTCTCTTTCTGTCTCTCTGACTCTGTCTTCTCTCCCCAACTTCTCTAAAAATCAATTCACATATTTTTAGGAGAGGATTAAAAATGTTTTGCAAGAATTCTACTAATGTATACGCAAGTTTGCCCTTCCAATTAACAGTCAAGGCCTGTAATTATAGATCTTGATTATGATAACATTAAACTACATGGTTTCTAAAAGTTTTCCATTTTATCTCAACCATTGTATTAAACCTGAGGGAAAAAAACAAATATTTTTATTGAGAGGAAAGTATTCAAAATTAGTAAATTTTCTTAAGTAATGGGATCAAATAGCAGTTCCACCATGGCCTGTGCAAGGTATAAAACTACTTTATGCAGTATTTTCCTCATCTTTAAAGAGCATGATAAAAGAACAGGCTACATGTGAGGATTTAGTAAAATCATTTTTGAAAACTATTTGGCACTTTGTGCCTGAGGGCTCTTTTAGGTAATAAGAATACAGCAGTGAACAAGGTAAACACCCTACCCCCAGGACCTTACATTTAATGAAAACGAACAAGTAATATGTAAATAAATAAATGTGTCAGATGACGATAAGTATTATGGAGTAAAAGTTTAAAAACAATGAGACAGACTTAGTGCTGGGAAGAGTTTCTATTTATATGCAGTGAAAACAGCATCAGAGTAAAGTAATAGAACAGTATATGGAAATATTAAGTGCTGTATCTCAGAGAACAAGACTCAAGATCCAATAAAATAATTTCAGATATCCACAGTGAAGTTGAAAATACTATAACTGATGATGGCGTATCCTTTCTGCATTCAATTTTAGTTTATTTATTATCTAAATGCATATTCCTAAGCACTTAAAGTACTGCTTAAGTTCCTGTGCTGAACTTGAAAGAGTACTGCATATGTAATTAGTGTTCACTATATTTTTCATGCTTTACTGCCTTATGGCAGTTTTTTTCTTATGTAATTACTATAATGACCATGATGTAGGGCCCCATGAGCACAAGTAAACTCTTCTATGCTTCAGTAGAATTATGCTACATAAATCCAATTATCCATTTTATTCATATTATAATTAATAATTAAGATACAAAATGGTACCAAGACTTTCTAATGTTTTAATGTTTGAAAATTGCATACGATCATATTTTGGATCTTATAAAACACAAAAATTAGTTGAAGGTTTAAATATGTAACTCATAGAACAGCAATATGATGACTGTATGCTGAGCATGTATTCAGTAAGCAATCAAATGGAACAGTTACAGCTAGCACCCTAAGAAATACACCTCACCCACAGCTTACCTCATTCACAACAAATGCTATAATATCTATGGACCTCCACGATGGAATGCAACTGCTTTTAATACCATCCATTAAGAGTATTTTAAAGTAAGGGAAAAGTAAATAGGGAAGACCACATACTAAATACCTCTATATAAGCCTAAGTAATCCATGGGCATTCTAAAAATGTATAACCTTGAAAAGGTTTATCATTAAGGTTTTATGAATTTGGGGGGATTAACATCATTATTATTCTATTTTGTGGTCTATTATTATTCTGTATCTAAAATGATACGTTGTGTTCCCTGTAAGCACAGTATAGTTAAGTAACAAGGAAAACGTTTTTATATTAACCAAGCCATTTATCAGGTAATAAAAGTATTTACTTTTATTTCATATTTCTTAAGGGTCATATTTCTTATACAAAGAACCTTTATTTTTAAAATTGTAGCTATCTGGTATGAACTCTAACGTGTCACCATTTGAAATGACTTCAGAGTAAACGTACCTCAAAAGTCACAGCGACCATCCCATAGGTACCTTTTTCTCTGATGAGAGTGAGAGGCACAGACTCATTTCTGCCCCTGGGCTCACTCACTGTGATGGAGAAAGGCTATGGGGAAGAGCAAAGACAATCAATCAGAGGCAGGAGGTGGTGCCAACTGTTACCTCAGAAATATGACATTTCCACAGACAAAGAAATGTTTAACTCTATGGATGTTGTATTTCCCAGCATTAATTGTATCTAATAAAAGCACGTAAAAAGGTTTTTTGTTTGTTTTAAAGGAAAAACAGTCAGAACTAGTCAAGGAAAAGATGTAGGATCTTAACCTGGTTCTATCATCAATGAGCTGTTCTGCTGAGTAATTTTAAAGCTTATCTAGTTGAAAGATAACCAGTTCCATTGCTTACAGGGGCCCAAGAGGTCACAGAGATGAGTTGTGCCTCCAATTCCAGGACAGCTCACTGGAACAACCACTCAGCCTTGCCCCCCACCACCGTTTCCTCCTCATTGGTCAGCTCGCCATTGAAAAGCAGACAACTGCTAATGACTTTTTCAGGACGTGATCACTGAGCAAAAGAAAGAGCCAGGACTTCAAATGTTAAGTGTGTTGGCTTGGCTGGCTCAAACTCAGCACAGAAGAGGAAGAGGGAAGCAGTCAGGTGCACACTAACTAGGGCAGAGGCGCCCATCTGGCCAGCGGATAATGAGACGGAGTGTTCACAGATGGGGACAGAAATGTCTGTCTCAAAGGGTTCCGATGAGGTTTCAAAGTGATAATTCACATCCAGTGCTTATCCTAGTACCTGACACATAGTGAGGGCTCAGTAAATGCTCGTGATTATTATTATTATCATCATCAGTGTTCTCTTTATCATTAATATGACCATGATCCAGATGGGAGCCAAAATCAGTAGATTTAGCAACAACTGTGAACTCAAGAGTCACTTAGTTCGACTTTAATTCTGCAGGGCAGCTGTTCAGTCAGACACTACCAGAATCACGGGCCTGGACCCAAAGCTGGAAACCACAGTTTATTCCCAGAGGCTAGGATGTATAATGTCAAAACTAAAAAAGAAAAGTTCCCTCAAATGAGTCAGGATGAGTTTAGAAACAATAAATTGGAAATGAGTGCAGAGAAAAGGCAGTAAGGAGGGAAATTAACCAAGTAAGGGAGCCTGCTTCATAATTAACTAATTAATTCCCCAGCCTTCAAATAAAAATAATTGATTAATTTAATTTCCATAAATGATAATATAGTGGATTATATTATAATGTCTATTATATTTGCATTACCCATATATCCTTTTAATAAAGATACTGCAGTTATAGAGATCATACTTATCTATAGCCCACCTTGTTCAAAGATAATTTAAGAAAATGACATGCAATACACCAATTATAGCAGCAGTCTAAATTGAAAAATAAATAAAAAGCTGGAAAGCACCACATCATCTTTTAGTAATGATAATTAGTAACATGATTCAAAAAGTCTGCCTGTCAGGAAGGTTTTGTAAGTCTAAAACTTAGTGGCAAACTCCAATTGTATTTGAGATAAGTTTTGCTATATTTTTAAGAGCTGGGACCCGTCTTACATGTTTGTGTCTAAAGATAGTACCCCAGAACATAGGACTGGCCTGGGACACAAGAATTTGGTGATGAGGGAGAAAAAAAAAATAAACTGCCAAGCAAAACTGAGAGGGATGACGTGGAGTTTTAACCTTTAGGAACTATTAATTAATGGGAAAATCTCAGAGTAGGGATTGACCACAGATATATTAAACACTGTAATGTCTATTATTCAATTTTAAATTTACTATAGGTTTTCTCAGTAATTTTTCAATATTTTTTTCTCCTTTCAGAGTCACATCAAACTTTCAGACAATGCTTTAAGTGGGAGTTGAAGAAACCTAGCAAAAGGAATGGGGTTACCACATCTGCTACTGACTGAATGTTTGCACTGCCCCCACCCCCGGCCTCAGCCCTCCAGCCCCAATTCCTATGCTGAAACCCTAACCTGTGATGTGATGGTATTAGGAGGGTAGGGCCTTTGGGAGGTGATTACATCATGAGGGCTTTGCCCTCATGAATGGGATTAGTGACCTTATAAAAGAGACTCCAGAAAGCTCCCTGGGCCCCACTGCCATTTGAGAATGCAGCAAAAACACAGCTGTCTATGAACCAGGAAGTGGACCTTCACCAGACACTGAATCTGCAATACCTTGATCTTGGACTTCTCAGCCTCCAGAACTACGAAAAATAAATTTCTGTTGTTTTTAACAGGCTATGGTACCCCAGGCTATGGTAACTAGTTATAACATATTGAACCAACTAAGATAACATCTGAGTTAGAGACCACCAAGAGAGGTAACAAATGAGTCAGATGGAATGATCAACAGAAAAGATTAGGATAAGAGGTGATCATGATCATACAGGCCTCATCAATTCAACGAAACCTTTCAGAAGAAAAGGATGGTCTATAGAATGTGGACTATGAATGGAGTTAGAGCAAATTTTATTTAAGTATTACAAGAATTGCCCTGGCTGGGTAGCTCAGTTGGTTAGAGCATCGCCCTAATACAGGAAGGTTGTAGGTTTTATTCCTGGTCAGGACACAGAGAAGAATCAACCAATGAATGCACAAATAAGTGGAATAACAAATTGAAGTTCCCCTCTCTCTAAAATCAATAAATTAATTTTTTTTACAAATAGAGAATGATACTAGGTAACATCATGACAAATAATCAAAAATTAAATTATTATCTTGCAACCACAAGATTAATCAAATTGCAGCATACCATATTAAATGAAATAATTCCAAATGCATTGTCATTTGATAAAATTGTCACAGTAACAGTCCTCGGCCATCCAAGCTTTACATTTGCTGAAGGTTTCTAAAATAAAATCCCAAAAATAAATTAATAAATTCAAAATAAGAGAAAATAATCATTTTAATAGTTTATTTAGTAATTAAGAATATGAATAAAAACACAAGAATACTTTGAATGCACAGATAAAGAAAATACATTCAAACTAAGTCAACATGGTAAAAAAAGAAGTCCCAAAAGAATTCTCCAAAAAAGTTTTTGAAATTAATCACTAGTTATTGAAATATAAATTATTATAAGTACTCACTGGCTAATAATACTATATCTATTGTAATTATTCTAATGTTATTACTATTATGAGAGAAAATAAAGCAATATAAAATGTATTCATACATGATTCCCCCATTTTTAATTTTTGAGATAACTCCATACTGTTTTCCACAGTAGCTGCACCAATCTGCATTCCCACCAACAGTGCATGAGGGTTCCCCTTTCTCCACATCCTCACAAGCACTTTCTGTTTGTTTATTTATTGATAGCCATTCTGACAGGTGTGGGGTTATATCTCATTCTGGTTTTAACTGCATTTCTCTGATGATTAGTGACAATGAGCTTCTTTTCACATGTCTATTGGCCATCTCTACGTCCTCCAATTCCAATTCTACTTCTTGAAATTTATCTGAAGAAACTGGACTCACTATTTCAAAAGTATATATGTACACCTATGTTCATTGTAGTGTTATTTAAAATAGCCAAAATTTGGAAGCAGCCCAAGTGTCCACCAGTAAATAAGTGCATAGAACAACTGTGTTACATTTTATACAATGAAATACTGCTCAACTGTAAAAAAGAAGAGAATTTTACCCTTTGTGACAGCATGGATGGACCTGTAGAGCATTATGCTAAGTGAAATAAGCCAGTCAGAGAAATAAACTACCATATGATTTCACTCATATGTGGAATCTAATGAACTGAACTAACAAGCAAAATTGAGACAGACTCATAGAGAGGAGGCTGACAGCTGGGGGGTATGGATGAGGGTGGGGGTGCAAGGATTGGTCAAAAAAAGAGAGAGAGAGAAAACTCACGGACATAGACAACAACGTGGTGATTGCGGGGGGAGAAGAGATAACAGGAGGTAGAAAAGGACAGAGGGGGGCTAAATGGTGGTGAAAAAAGACTTTACTTGAGGTGGTGAAAACAATACAGTGTGCAGATGATCCATTGTAGAATTGTGTATTTGAAACATGTACAATTTTGGTAACCTGTGTCACCCCAATAAATTCAATAAAAATTATTCTTTTTCTGGTATTTTAGAAAGTACTGAAAGTTAAGAATTAGTTATTCCATACATAATAGAGCCAAATTAAAGATAAAATACTAAAACAATTTTTCTATAAATGTGAGAATTGTCTGCAACATTCCTTGTATTCAACAGCTACATACAGGAATATAAAAGAAAGTATACAAAAGTAAAACTATGACTGTTTCAAGTATCGTTTTCATGAAAATTTAATCATACCAATATAATCATTCAAAAAAATTCTCAATGGCCTTGAGAAAATTTAGAGCATTGTTAGCAGTCATTGCCTCAACCTAATAGATCAATCTATAAAGGACAATGAAACCTTAGGCTATTCAAGCCTTTTCCCCAGGGACACTCTGAATTTGTTTAAGGCATATGGACCTCCCACTTCCATGCCTGCTTTTTGTATCCTTCTGCTTTGAACTCAGAAGTCATGGTCACGCTTTGTGCATCTGGTAGCAGGGAAAGGATGAAAGAGCAAAGGGCAAAAGGGAAGACAAAGTTTTCTTGAGCATGTGTCAGGCCAATTCCTAAACAGGCTGAATGGGTCCCAAAACTAGCTCTAGGATATTCTGAACAAGATTGTCTGAGGAATAACCAGGCCGTGGAACTTTCAAATAGGTTTCCAGTTCCAGCTTCGGTGAAAACTACCACCAGGCATGTAAACTGGCTTATCTCGAAGGAAACAGATTTTTGAGCAAGGCAAGAGTTTTGTGATTTTAAGGTTAGGATGGGAAGAAGGATGTACCTGTAGTGTTAACTGAAAAATAAAAGTTTCATCAGGCTCTGGTAAGTCATCGTCACATACTGCTATGTACACGGTCCTGTTTGTTTCTCCAGCAGGGATGAAAGCTGCGGCATATGTGTCAAAAAAGTCGCCGGTGTCCTCTCCATGCAGCTATCAAATGTAAAATATAGACAGTGCTCACACCACACAGTATTAGGACAAGCAAACCGATGCCAATGGGAGCAATCAACAAGAAAAAACAGGAACCATCCAGTACCATTAATGTTTTTAGATAGGCTATACATAGGCAAATATTTAACAACTAATTAAAATCACCTTCAAAAAGCATAAAAGAAATGATTCTACACAAAAACATTTGCTTATGCTCAGAAGGTAAATAAATCACTACATAGAAAAGTAATAATTATAAAGGAACTATGATATGAATATTTTTTCTCTGCCTCTTGATCGATCTGAAGTGGATTATAGCAAACCTAACAACACAAACTGTAGCTAAAACTCTCCAAAAGTAGGATTGAAAGTAGCCTGCCAAAATATATCAGGAAAATTAATTTTTATATTCTAACACAATTCCAACAAAGACCCAGTTCTTTTAGCATTCCAAATTTATTAGCCATTATAAACTTTTCCTTAACTTTTTAAGACATCATTCTGTAATATCAGCATTGCTAACAAGATTCTCAAGAGCGCCATAATTATAAAATTATAAAGGAGGAACTGCTTGTGCAAATCCAAATGAGATTTCTTCTGCTAAAGAACTCAAAATGAATAATTTAGCTAGTAGAAAAAATTATAATCTACTACAAATAAAAATGAAGAACACGTACAGAGAAATTTTAGTCAATTTCTAGATTTTGTTTATAATAAAAAGTTTAAAATACTTAATCCAAAAGTTTTCAAGAGTGTCGGAAAACTTGTTCATATATCTTATAAAAAGTGGCACAGTCATTTAGAAAGTATTCAATATCAAGAGCCACTAAAGAGGGAAAAAACATAGTAATCCAACCCCCCAAAAATCATTTAATGATCCAAAATATGCAAAAATCAATGTGTATGTAAATAGTTTCACTAGAGAGACATTTGTAACAGCTCAAATTGAAACCTCAATGAAAACAGTAAAGAGAAATGATTGGAAAATGATGGCATCGCCATCAGGAGAAGCTGAGAAAATAATAGACCAACCTGAACAAAACTCAGATACAAGCGAAACTATATTTATACGAGTAGGAACATATACTCAAACCAGAAATGAACTCAATAAATATGTACATACACATAACAAATATAAAAATAAAAACAATGCACAAAAGTACAATATTGGGTTTGTGTCAGAGGTAGTTTTTCTTTGTCTCTTTTCACAACGCTTCACGATGTGATTATTTAACCTATTGCTTAAGAACTTATTTTGTAAATGAAAATGTCAAGTATTTTGGGTGTCAAATACAGTAATATACTTAGAGGTCATGTGACAGTACTTTCTAATTAAACATAAACACAAAAACATACACACTAAATCCTTCCAATAATTAAACTGTGTGTATGATAGATCAAGAGTTTAATAATTCTACCTTATTTCTATATAAGTTAACATAGTTAATTTCTCCTAAAAATAAAGGGCTATCCAATATAACTAAGGATTTTTTAATTGCCATTTTTCTACTTTTAAATATTTCAGGTACTTTCTTAAAGCCACCTGACAATAGATAATATATCCAAGCAGAGATAACTAGAATCCTTAAAAACTTATTGATATTTTTGTTTTGTTTGTTTTAAAATACACATATGGACATTTTAAAATAACCAATCTATACCTTTAAAATATTATTATAGCCAAACACACATGCTACCTTGGAGTGCTCTACAATCCTTTGTATATGGAACAGTGTGCATGCAAGTCATTTATCATGATCAAACTACTCAGAATCTCAAACAGTAAAAAAAATTCTTGTCACTGAAACTAGGAAATTTCATAGTTATTTCAGTAAGAATAAAACTACAATCTTTTCTTACCGATACAATTGCTGTGACATTTGCTGGTTCTCCTATCCTTTCGATAACAAGACGAATAACTGTTGTACTTGTTTCATTAACTACAAATTCTGTTTGTCCGGCAAACCTTATTTCTGTTTCTCCAAACACAAAAGGGATGAGTAAAGCTGAAAGAAGATTTACCAATAAAGATGCAGAGGGCATCCCTATAGGAGAAGAAAAAAGATTTTGTTCACAAAACATATCTAATATATTTTCATTAGGCTGTGCTGTCTACAGATATAAATAGAGTAACAACTTAGATACTGAGCAACTAAAATATAAATAAAGGAAATATTAAGTCATCCAATTCAAATGTGTGATCACAGACAAACTAGATATCACAAACCCTTCTATGGTTCTCTTTAACTATTCGTAACTATGTTTTGTTTCTTTAGCTTATATATCAAAATAACACTTATAAGTAGCCTTAAACTTATTAAATTTAGTTTATTATAAAACTTGACCCTCCAATTTATTCTAAAAAACCCTAAGTAGCAACATGGAAACACTTAAATCTCATCTTCCTCTCAAATGAAACTAAAATATAGACAGAAACCAAAAAATTATCAAATTGATCAGTAATCTTAATGGAATTTACTCATCTATTTATTTGATTGTGCAAATATTGTAGAACTCTTGAAAATGATTGATAGAGCAGTTAAAACTGAAACTCTATAAACTGATTTGTTTGTTGTGTCTACTTTCTCCTTAAAATTCTGTTATTTGAAAATGCTTTTTAAAAGTTTTTTGCCCTGGCTGGTGTAGCTCAGTGGATTGAGCGCGGGCCTGTGAACCAGAGTATCGAGGTTCAATTCCCAGTCAGGGCACATGCCTGGGCTGCAGGCCAGTTCCCAGCAGGGGATACATGAGAGGCAACCATACATTGATATTTCTCTCCCTCTCTCCTTTCCTTCCCCTCTAAAGTTAAATAAATATTTTTTAAAAAGTTTTTAGTTATACAAAGACATTCTAATCCTTTCAAAGAATGCAAATTCCTACAACCAAAATTTTTCCCATTTTACTAGTTAAAATACTAAAGTCACTTGTTAGAAAATTGCCATGTTGTTTGTTTTCAAAGCTAGCAAATTTGGCAAGTGTGTATTTCCGAGACTACTACTGTTTGCTGCTTACAACAAAGTGCACGTTGGTGAGTCATCAATATTGTTCCTACTTGCAGCCCTGTGTGACTCAAGTGCTTTCGAAAGCACAAGGGTGCAGTGGCCACTTGAAAGCGTTGCTGTTTTGTCATGCAGATGTACCTCTAAAAATGTGAACAACTTACCTCACGATCATTAAGATTCCAACGGATTATGTGATCAGTCACAGGAACATAACAAGTTCCTTTGTTTTAAAGGAGAGGTGCATTACCAACTCTATGAGCCAAAAATGCTCCCTGTTAATCTTTTACCTTGGTCAAGAAGTAATGTGATTTTCATGTGTGTGATATTGCCACATGGCTATACATAGCTTTATATTGATCAGGAACCAAGTTCTTGATTTTAGGGTTTATATGCAGTTTTCTCAGTCACTTATACTCAACAATGCAGTCCGAAATTCCTTAATGTCTCACATGCTTACGGCAGCAAAATCCACAGACAGGAATGTCGAGTTTAGATGGAGTCCAGGAAAGAGACACAGGCCAACAGGGACAGAGATTCTGGAGGACCAGGGCACTTTTACACCTGTGCCTTCTCTCTAAGGAAGTCTGCCAGGGGCCAAGGGACTTGGAAGAAATAAAATAATTCTCCCTTACTAGCTGTGAACTCTACCCTGACTTGTGCACCAGAATGTTTATGAAAAGAAAGGAAATAAAAAAATATGAGATAGAAGAAAAAAGGCAAAATCTGGTGGGGCAGGAAAGTGGGAGCAGTTCTGGACTGGACCAAGGACAACTGGAGAAGACCTGTTGTGGAATTCTAACTCCAGAAGGATTTCACCCCTCACTTATGACAAACAGTGGAAAAGACATGCACCAGGCGTGAGAAACAGAATACAGAATGGAGGGGTGAGGACATATTAAGTAACCCAAGCCTTGAGTAAGAAAATGATCAACTTTGGTCTACTGTGATTTTGAAAGAAAAATCTCAATTCTTTGAACATGAGATGTGACAGAACCTTAAGCTGAGAAATAATAAAACACCTGAAAAAGTTCTAAGGGAGAAACAATGAAAGTGAGTTACAGCATGAGAAGGGGGAATCATGAAGGGCTAGACACATTAGTTCTCAAAATTTGTCCTGCACAAGAATCAACTCAGACCTTTGTTAAAATTCTTATTCTCACACCCAGAAATTCAGATCCAGTAAGTTCAGGCAGGGTAGGGCCCAGGAATCTGCATTTAACAGGCAGCCTAGTTGATTCTAATGCAACTGATCCTGTTCCAGAGTGTGAGGAAGGGTGTGATGAGCATATCCTGGAGGGAACATGCAACAGACCACATTAGTAGCTTTAATGACTGAATTTTTCGAAGCAATAATAGGCCTATCCAGAAAAAGTTCAACCATTGTTAATACAATGAGAACAGTTTGCACAACATAGATGTAACCTAGCAGCCAAGGAAAGTGCACTGGAACACACGTGTGAACAATGACAACTTCACTGCACTAGTCAGGAAAGGCAGTAAATGCTGTTGAGCAAGCATGTGTACTGAGTGGCCATCGCATTCAAAATGACTAAGCAAGTAGAACAACAAATTGTGTTAAATTTTGCATGAAGCTTGAATATTCCTCCCCAGAATCTATTTGAATGATTCAGAAGGCCACAGCTATAGGCAACTGGTGATTGGCAGCTTCATCACAACAAAGCATTTATTCATGCATCATGTCTGGTGAAGAGTGTTTTTGAGAAGCATTAAATCACCCAGGTGACTCAGCCCCCATTCATATTTGGTGTCCTGTGACTTCTTGCTTTTCCCAAAACTAAAATCCCCTTTGAAATGGAAGAGATTTCAGACCGTCAATCAGATTCAGGAAAATACAACAGGGTAGCTGATGGTGGTTGGGAGAACTGTGCGAGGTCCCAAGGTGCCCACCTACTTTGAAGGGGACTGAGGCATCACTGTCCTAAGTACAATGTTTCTTGTATCTTACATCTCCTTCAATAAATGTCTCTATTTTTCATATTACATGGCTGAATACCTTCTGGCCAAACCTTGTATGCTTGAATTTTATGCAGACTTCTCATGTTTTGTTTTGTTTTGTTTTGTTTTACTATTACTGCATTACATTTTAAGATTCCATACATCCTATAGAAAAACTATAATGAACTATAGAAAATAATCAGAACAGCAAGTGGTAATATGGTATTTTTACAGGCACTTTATACACAATAACACACTTAATCTTCACAACATCTCTATGATGAAGGTACTGATATCCACCCTATTTTATAGCTGAGGAAACTAAGACATATTAACCTATACAGTCTTATTTAGCTAAGTAAGTTGGTAGGCAGGATTTGAACCCAGGAGTCAAACTCCAGACTCTATTCTCAATAACCACACAATATTTTTACATTTCTTACATTTTATTCCTACAAATCATACATCTACCTCATAAATCTTATGGTACATTGTTTATGGTAAAATATCAAAGCATTCCAATATTTTGTTCTTTAAATATATTTTATTGGTTATGCCATTACAGTTGTCCCATTTCTCCCCCTTCATTCCCCTCCACCCTGAACACCTCCTACCACCCACATTCCTCTCCTTTAGCTCATCTCCATGTGTGTCACAAGTTCTTTAGCTTCTATATTTCCCATACTATTCTTGCCCTCCCCCTGTCTATTTTCTCCCCACCGGCTATGCTACTTATTCTCTGTACATTCTTCTCCCACCCCCCTATTGCTAACCCTCCATGTGATCTCCATTTCTGCAGCTCCACTCTTGTTTTAGGTGTCCACTTAGTTTGCTTTTGTTTTAGGTATGGTTGTTAATAACTGTGAGTTTGCTGTCCTTTCACTGTTCATATTTTCTATCTTCTTTTTCTTAGATAAGTTCCTTTAACATTTCATATAATAAGGACTTGGTAATGATGAACTCCTTGAACTTGACCTTATCTGAGAAGGTCTTTATCTGCCCTTCCATTCTAAATGAAAGCTTTGCTGGATAGAACAATCTTGGATGTAGGTCCTTGCCTTTCATGACTTGGAATACTTCTTTCCAGCTCCTTCTTGCCTATAAGGTCTCTTTTGAGAAATCAGCTGGTAGTCTGATGGAAACTCCTTTGTAGGTGACTGTCCCCTTATCTCTTGCTGCTTCTAGGATTCTCTCTTTCATTTTTATCTTGGCTAATGTAATTATGATGTGCCTTTGTGTGTTCCTCCTTGGGTCCAACTCCTGTGGGACTCTCTGAGCTTCCTGGATTTCCTGGAATTCTATTGCCTTTGCCAGATTGGGGAAGTTCTCCCTTATTATTTGTTCAAATAAGTTTTCTACTTGTTGCTCTTCCTCTTCCCCTTCTGCTACCCCTATAATTCGGATGTTGGAGTGAATAAAGATGTCCTGAAGGTTCCTAAGCCTCTCCTAATTTTTTCAAATTCTTGTTTCTTCATACTTTTCTGTTTGGTTGTTTCTTTCTTCCTTTTGGTCCACTCCCTTGATGTGAGTACCAGTTTCCTTTCCATCACTATTGTTTTTCTGTGGATTTCCCTTCATTAAACTTATCACAAATTCTTCTATGGTTTGTCCATAGAAGAGTTTATCCATAGTGTATCTATAGTGTATCCTTCATTTTTTCATCTAATGTACGACATTAGATGAAAATCTAATTAAATTTTAATCTAATTAGACATTCGATAGCCAGTTCTATGAGCATCCTGATCACCAGTATTTTGAACTATGCATCTGATAGGTTGGCTATCTCTTGGTCGCTTAAAAGTATTGGTTCTGGGGCTTTGATTTGTTCTTCTGTTTGAGCCATTTTTGGTCAGATCACACCTATTAAGTATGAGTGGCAGAGCCTTAAGTGTTCACCAGGGCGGGCAACCCAGTCACTGGGTTGTGATGCTGTATGTGGGGGCAGGGTCAGAGAGGGAACAACGGTGCTTGTTACGCTCCCTCTCTGATTTCTGTCGCCTCTGGCACTTTCCACAAGCAAATTGGGCCCATCTGGTGCTGGTTCCCGGGTGGATGGGCTTGTGTAAGTTCCAGGATCCTGTGGGTCTCTCCAACAAACTCTCCTGTGAGGCTGGGAGTCTCTCCCAGCATCTTTTCAATCAGTGCTTTTAGGCTTTATTTCCTGTCACCGGGGCCCTCGGTTGGTCAGTCTGTTTTACTGCCCGCTTTCATCTGTTTTATCTGCAAGCGAATGTGTGACCACAGTCAGCCAACTGTCTTGCACACTCTGCTCATTTCCTCCCATGCCCAGGGTCTGCTAGCCCCACGCCACCTGTGCTCCCGGATCTGGCAGCCACCACCTTTTCCTGCCACAATCCCTCTCAGCCAGATGCCCACTCCACCCCTCTTACCAGTCTGGTTGAATGGTTGTCGGACTTCCATACAGTTCAATTCTCTGTCTGTTCTGGTTGCGTTTTTGTTTCTAAATCTTTATTGTCCTCAATTTTGGTTGTGTGAGGAGGCACGGTATTTCCACCTATGCCTCCATATTGTCTTGAAGTCTGATCCCAATATTTTAAATTCATGCACAATAATCAAAACTATGATAAAAGTACATAATTATGATTTCTGGTCAAGATGGAAGCATAGGTAGACACACTTTGCCTTCTTGTGCAACCACAAAAAGAATTACAACTAAATCTCAAAACAAATAACACCCAGAACTGTCAGAAAATTGAACTGTATGGAAGTCCAACAACCAAGGATTTAAAAAAGCTACATTCATCCAGATGGGTAGGAGGGGCAGAGACGTGGAGACAGGGCAGAGGGGTGAGGAGAAAAGTGTGGTGTGGAGAGGTAGTGGCAGCAGCAGAAACGGCATGAGCAGTAGCACATTCACATGTGGTCAATAAAAATCAGGAAAGGGACACCTTGGGAATGAGCAATCCCAGCCCCAGGCCAGACTGCAGAGCCCATGGTTCAAGTGCCGGGAAGATAAATCGCCATAACTTCTGCCTATAAAAACCAATGGGGGTTGGAGCAGTAGAAGAAACTGCTGGATTCTCAGGAAACTCTGCTTAAAGAGCCAGCATGGTCTTAAAACACGCACAAACCCAGCTACTCTGGGATTCAACACCAGACCAACAGCCAAAAGAGTAGTGTCACATACAGGGAGCAGGTAAAGTGGCTAGAAATGGGGCAAATCCTGGGCAGATCCCCAGAAGCCCGGCAGCTACACTGTCCCTTCTCCGAACCTTGCCCCAGTACAGCTCCACAAAGTGGTAATGCAGGTTGCCCAACCCCGGTGATTGCCTCCACCCCACACAATTAACTGGTGCCTTTTTACAGGGAGTCAAAGCAGCTCTACCCAATACACAGAAACAAATATGGGAGGCTGCCAAATTGAGGAGACAAAAAAATACAGCACAAATAAAAGAACAGAACAAAACCACAGAAAAAGAACTAAATGAAACTGAGACAGCTAACCTATCCAATGCAGAGTTCAAAATGCTGGTGATCAGGATGCTTAAAGAACTCATTGAGTATGGCAACCACATAAAGGAAGAAATGAAGGTTACACGAAGTGAAATGAAGAAAAATCTACAGGGAAGGAAGTCAGCAATTCAAATCAACAATTTGGAACATAAGGAAGAAATTAGCATTTAACCAGAACAGAAAGAAGAAACAAAATTCAAAAAAAAAAGAGGACAGTATAAGAAGAGTCTGGGACATCTCCAAACATGCCAATCATAGGGATGGCAGAAGGAGAAGAAGAAGAGCAATAAACTAAAAATTAATTTGAAAAAATAATGAAAGAAAACTTCCTTAATTTGGTAAAGGAAACAGACATACAAGTCCAAAAAGTACTGAAAGTCCCAAACAAGTTGGACCTAAAAGGACAACACCAAACACGTCATAATTAAAATGCCAAAGATTAAAGATAAAGAGAATCCTAAAAGCAGCAAGAGAAAAGCAGTTACCTACAAAAGAGTTTCCATAAGACTGTCTGCTTATTTCTCAAAAGAAACTTTTCAGGCAAGCAGGGACTGGCAAAGAAGGGGAAAAGGGGAAAGAATTTACAGGAACTAGTATAAAGGACACATGGACAACAACTAAGGGGGGTGGAAATGGGAGGGAGGGAAGGAGCACTGGGGGGGGGCTGGGATGGGAGTAAAAGACAGAAAACTGTACTTGAACAATAATTAAATAATAAAAAAAGAAGTACACAAAGCAATGAAAAGCAAGGACCTTTGCTAGATTACTCTCTCCAGCAAAGTTATCATTTAGAAAGGAAGGGCAGATAAAGTGCTTCCCAGACAAGGTAAAGCTAAAGGAGTTCATCATTGCCAAGCCATTATTTTATGAAATGTTAAAGGGACTTATTTAAGAAAGAAAAGATCAAAACTATGAACATTAAAAAGGCAATAAATTCACAACTATCAACAAATGAATCTAAAAAAACACAAAGTAAAAAAACATAACAAAAACAGAATCATACATATGGAGATCGGAGATCATTTCAATGGCTATCAACTGGGAGGAGGGAGGAGGGAGGAGGAGAATGGGAAAAAAGTTACAGGGAATAAGAAGCATAATAATTAGTAGGTACAAAATAGGGAGATAGTAAGATTAGTAAAGGAAATGGAGAAGCCAAAGAACTTACTGTATTTTATCATGTGTAATGAGCACTTTTTGCATAAATTTCTGAGGGAAAAATAAGAATGAGTGTTAAGAGTATAAATTCTGTATCTATATAAATGTTTTAAATTTTTTATTCACACTGAGTTAAAAATGTAACTCTAGGAAGCAATAACAATATCTGTATGCAAGATAATGCCTTGTAATATGAAAATCAGTTTTATTTCTAAATATAAATAAAATTGAATTAAAAAATTAAAGCAAAAGACTCTTTTTGGGAAGTTTGGGCCAAAAATGTGGGTGCGCATTATACATGGGGACGGGTATTCTTGCAGTTTCCCAGGCAATTAGAGCTTCAAGACCTTGTGGTTAAATAAGTAAATTCATTTTAATTTGGAGTACATCAGTGAGTTCTGCGATTATGCAAAACAAACCAACCAGAATGACTGGAAATGCCTCAAATTCTGTGACATCACTGATAACTGAATCTCCTCTCCTTTCATCTTTTCAGCTTGTAAGAAAAGTTGTTGAGACAAAGCTGGCCTTCAAAGGAAACCAAAAGATGAAGAAAAAGCTTTGTAAGTGAAGTTCCCATTAGAAGGCAGCCATAATTATATGAATGTCCAACAGTTTCTTTTTCAGAGTAACAGGGTACTTTTTTCTCCATCATACTATAAATATAGTCTTTGAAACTCTCTTCATTAGATTGAAAAGACTAGGCATAGTAATTGATACAACACTTAAGTCATACCTATTCAGGTCACTTTTTCTCTCATTAGTTTTAATAAAAGTTTTATGTGACCCATCAGACCAGCTATTTTAAACCTCTATAAAATGAATTTCAAGCAACATACTGAAATATCATAATGTGCTTAATTCATATTCTGTCACAATTGTGAAAGAGTACTTTTAGCATTATTGAGTTCTCCTCCTGCTCTGTGATGGCATGCTACTCCAATGTTTGAATCCTCTCATTTCCAACTAGCACCCATGTTCTCCTCACACCTCCCCCTCTTGGTCAGTATGATTCAAAGGAAATAATGGTTCCTGCCAATAGATCTCTTATCTCTTACTAGACCTCTTACTGTGTTCAAGCAATATGAGATTTAGGTTACTTTCTTACTTCTTATTTAGTGAGGTATACCCTAAAGTTCTGACAGAGTCCTAATAGCAAGCAGGTGCAAATTCCTTGGATCTTGGATTCTAAAATCAGCCTACTCAACAAGTTACCCAATACTGAAAAAAAACTGAAATTAAAGTCAGGAATACATTAGAGTAGGTCCTACAATGCAAACTGGTTGCTTGCAGAACAACAAGAAGGCATGCAGCTTAGTACATTTGTATATTTGGCACTTACTCCATATTTTACAAGAACCTGTGCTAATGATTGAGGATACAAGGACCCACAGATACAGTCCTTGGCTGCAATATATTCACAGGGCCGGGCCAATCAAAGCCAACCAACACACAATTCTGAGACTTTTACTTAAACCTAAGAATTCAGTAGAATCCTGTACCACTGGACTCAGGATATTGTGATGAAACCAGTTTCTTCCAAAGCCTGGAAGTAAAGCCAACACAGCCAGGCAGAGCTAAGAGGTGGAGAGGAGCCACGTCTTGATCATCAAACTCAGGTTCCTGAATGCAGCTTTAGACTGATCTTTTAGTTACTGAGGCAATAAATTACACTTTCTACTACAACGGGCTTGGGTTGGATTTTCTGTCATTTGCAACGTCTATCTTTACCCACTAATCTCCAATCTGTGATATGGTGAACTATGTTAAGAGACACCAGGTAGATGATCCCTCCTACTCGACTGTGACATTCAACAGTCTTAATCTCTTCTAAACATTTGTGAAAGGACACCACACTAACCATCTTTCTTATTTGCCTGCAATTATTACCACTTCTGCAATATTTTCCCCTTCACCTCAAAACTGAGGACGACTAATAAGGAAACTTAGGATACTGGGCAAACAAAAGATGTCTTCACAATAAAACAAAGCAAGACAGGAGTGTACCGCACTGAGTCAGTGTTCTGAAAAAGTTAATGCCCTTCTTTTTGTTACAGGGAACCCTAGTATCATGCTTCTTTAAACTCACCTGGCATTAATTCCTTTCTCTTGTTTTTTCCAGGATGCTAGCTCTTTCTTTCCTTTTGAAAACCTACTAGGATTTGCTAACATTAGTCCCCACTTGGCTTACTTAGTACATAAACATATTAAATGTCATTTATAAAACAACATTTATCACCACAATATATCATCGTAAGCATGGATTTTAAGTCCTTTTTATCTAGGTTATTACTTCCCTCCCATCTTGTCTATTATTAATGGGTACCTTAGGAAAGATGGCAAGTATAGTATATTCTGAGTACATGGAAATAGTCTTCTATTTCAAGTTCAATAAGTCTTTAGAAATAATGAATAGAATAAAATAAGAATCAGGACCCAACAGATGACAATGTAAAGAAAAACATAAGAATTCAATTAACTTCACTTGTTTTGCAGTAATCAACTTTCATTCAAAACTTTTTGTCAATTGGAAGGTAAACTCTGTCTCTTTAAGTTTCAGAATAAACAACTGCACAACATCTGTGAGTACCAGGACAGTGAAAAGACAAAGATTACTAGTGCAAAATTGACCTTTTAGCTTGAGCTGTTTCCTAGCCAAAGCTGTGGTAAGCATCTTCCCATGGTATGCCCACCAGGTAATTAATACTGAAAATATGATCCTAATGGAGCAAGGTTTTCGAGTTTAGAATTACTTGAATTCTATTTCATTTACTAAAGGCCATTCTAAAACTATAGAATTACTCCTGTGGAACAAGAGAAGTTTTATCATTCATATCATCAATTATTTAGCCTTTAAGAATTCTTAATCTGTGTTATTTGTACTTCGCCAGTACTACAAAAAATTGAGCTTTTCCTTCCTCCATATAGAATTTCAATATGCAACTTTCAAAATAAATGTAATGTTAGAAGTAGAGAAATGCTAAATATTTTTAAATGATAAAGGTGATAGTCTCTTATAGTTATTTAAACTATATGGAATGCTTATTACCTTATTTAAATTTTTAAGAAATATATTTTTATTTTATCCATCTTTAAAACATGTGTTATATACATGGAACAGTACTAAAAAGAAAAAAAAGGTAAAAAACAAAGAATAACCTTCCTTCACACCACCCCCACCAGCCATGTGCCTCTCCTACATAGTCAATCACAATTATCAAACTTATCTGCCTCAAGTGAGACTCTATGCATATATTAATATGTTATTACCATGGGAGAAAATTCCTACAAATTTTGTTTTCTTCTGTGTACAGAATACAGGAATCAACACATTTTTTCAAGATGACAATAGATAGATGATGATGATGATGACAGATACATAGATGATAGATAGATAAATAATAGATAGATACTAAACTTCATTGTACACTTTCCTGGTGGGAACACCTTTATTGTCTCAACTACACGCCAGCATCATTGTAGATCTCATCAGTAAAACAATGGTTTCCACTGAGTTTCACTATACCTATCAATTCACCTTCTGGGGAAAGTTAGGTAAAAGATGGCAACTTGCACTTTCCTAGACTACACATTGTCAAAGGTATATTAATTAAGACTACTTGACCTCTATACTGGGAACACAAGAGTCATTCTAGGATTCCTTTTCACTCTTTCCTATGTACAATCTCCTCTTTGTTAATTCTACATTTTCTTCTTTTTTTTAATCCTTACCTGAGGATACATTATTGATTTTAGAGAGAGAGAAAGGGAGAAAAGAAGGGAGGGAGAGAAGAGAAACACTGATCAATGGCCTCCTGTACACACCCAGACCAGGGAGCAAAACCACAACCTAGGTATGTGCCCTGACCAGGGATCAGTCCTGCAACTTTTTAATATATGGGCCACGGCTCCAGCCAAATGAGATACTCAGCCAGAGCTGTTTTCCCCTTTCTTGATTTACTTGGTTTATGGTTTATTTCCTTGTTCTGATGGAGAACATCCTCCAGTAATTACCTAAGAAAGGATGTGTTGAGATAAACATTTACATCTTGTATGTTAGAAATTACTATAATATTAATCTTCCACTTAACTAATATTTTTACTGGATATAGAATTTTAGGAGAAAATTATTTTCTTTCATTATTTTTGAAACCCTTGTTCATTGTTGCTGTTAGAAAATCCAAAATCCTTTTGATTTTGAAGTGCTTTATGTGTTTGCTTATTTGTATCTTTCCCTACTCTGGAAAGTTCTCTTTCTTCACAAGTGTTATGAAATTTCACAGGATTTTTTTTTGAATAGGTTTATTTTTGTCCTTTTGGTGAGTACTCAGTCAGTCTCCTTCACTCTGAACTTATGCTTCAAACCTGGAAAATTTTCTTATATTAGGTTGGCCAAAAAACCCATATGGTGTTTTCTATAAAATAAAAGGCACATTTTTCATTTTCACCAATAATTTTATTGATTTGGATATTTTGAGTATGTCAGCTCTCTCCCAAATTGTACAATGTTGATTGTTCTCAATTAATGTCTCAATTTGATCGCTATCAACTTCAACTGTTCTACCTGACCGTGGAGCATTGTCCAGGGAGAAATCTCTAGTAAGCCACTTCTGACTTGTTCGATCAGTCACAGCACCTTCTCCATACACTGTGCAAATCTTTTTTTGTGTTTCAGTGGCATTTGCATTTAAAACATGTATTATAATATCTTCCTTGAAATAATAAAGCATAATATGCCAAAAATGTTGTGCATTTTCTTCCATCTTCAATATTAAAGTGGCTACACAAAAATTCACCAATTTCCAGAATTTTTTTTAAATGCACACTGATACGACAACTGTCACAATATAATCCAACAAAATTGTTTCAAATGAAGTTAAAGGCAACTAAGTGCTACTAGAGTCAACTTACACAAAAAATCAAATGAACTTTTCAGCCAACCCAATATTACTTCATAATTATGTCCCTTCCATTTTCACTGCTCTTTCATCCTAACACTCCTATTACTTGATATTGATATTCTGGAACTGACTCTCTCATTTTCTTATCTTTTATTCTAATTTCTCATCCTTTGGTTTTTGCCCTACTTTCTGAGAATTTAATTTATCATTAAAATTTAATTCTTGCACTGACTTTTTAAAATTATTTTATTTCTTTTTTTTTATTTTTAGAGATAGGGGAAGGGAAGGAAAAAGAGAGGGAGAGAAACATCAATGTATGGTTGCCTCTCACATGGCCCCCACTGGGGACCAGGCCACCACCCAGGCATACACCCTGACTGGGAATCGAACCATGACCCTTTGGTTCTCAGCCCTCGCTCAATCCACTGAGCTATACCAGCCAGGGCTTATACTGACTTTTTGACTTATACTACTGTACTTTCATTTTTTAAGAATTTAATGGTATCCTGTTATTTTTTCATTAATCCAATGCCACCTTTTATATCTCATAAAATACTTTCAAAACATTTTTCTGTTCTCTTTATATTCTCTGTTACCTCTAAGTTGCTTTGTTATTCTGGAATTTATCTTCTATATAAGAAGATTTTGCCCTGGTTGGTGTGGTTGGTATGGCTGGTGTGGCTGGACTGAGCGCCAACCTACGAACCAAAGGGTCTGAGAAACAAAGGGTCGCTTGTTCAATTCCCAGTCAGGGCATATGCCTGGAGTGGGGGCCAGGTCCCCAGTAGGGGCCCATAAGAGGCAACCATACATTGATGTTTCTCTTCCTTTCTTCCCCCCTCCCTTCTTCTGTCTAAAAATAAATAAATAAAATCTTTAAAAAATAATAAAAAATTTTTAATGGAAGATTTCTTCAGATATCTGGTAATCCTTGGTTACCTGCAAAAAGTAGACTAAAATGATGATTAAATATTCCAAATATGTGGATCTATATATATGCATATGATTAAGAGTAAGAGACCAAATGACAATCTGAAATTCTGAAAACATGTAAGAGTTTGCAGCTTGTCAACAGTGGGTGAAATGGGTAAACCTTTTATTAGAAAGTCTCAGTTTTAGTGCCTTTAGAAAACACTTTACTCTGAGGATGGTCAACTTCCCCAGAAAAAAGCATCTTCCAGCATTGCCATCTAGACAATGCAGACATAACTACAAAGACTTCTGGAACCAAGGGTGGGAAAGGGTCTAGAGCCTGGGCAGTCAGGAATCACATGGTTATCTAATCTCCTGTTTTCTCTATGGACCCTCACCCTCAAACTCACCTCAGGCAAGCAACCAATTTTACCATCCAGAGAGTAAAGAGTGGAGTTGCAGGAGTGAGGAGAATGGGCAACACTATGGAATGGGATGGGATGGGATGGGATGGATGACAATTCTAGGAACCCGACGACTCCCGGAGCAGCTGTCACCCTTTATTTGCTCACCCACCACCCATAGTTACTGAGGTACCCAGTGCTGCCATTTCCTATACCTTTTGAACGTTCTTTGCCAATTTCACTAGGTTTTGGTCCACTAACTTCAATTTGAGGTGCCGTGGGTCTGCTAGGCCAATTACTACTCATCCATCTGCCTTCTGGCAGAAAAACTGCATTGCTATTGTCTCCTTTCCTGTGCTGTGTTTGTGGGTTTACACAGATAACTAAAAAAGAAAAACCCTTTACTATAAAGTTTTAGGTTGGTTAGGTACACCCAACATTAAAAAGTGCATATATAAAGTTCATACTCTCCCCAATTTTCTTACATATTCCTTTAAATCCAATCTGTCATAATTCTACAAAACATTTTGGAGTCTCCCATTAAGTGTGATCAACAGTTTATTTTCATTGCTTTCATATTTTCAACTAACTAACTTTCTAACTCATTCACTTACTTTTGTATTAATCATGAATTAGGAATCGAAATACATGAGATCTAGTCCCAAACTGAGTGATTGGTTAATGGATGTTTACCATATTATTCCTTCTGCTTTCGTGTATGCTTAAATTTTTCCATAATAGAAAAGCTTTTATTTTTTTAAAAAATATTTAAAGGCTCTTAATTTCACTTAAAATGCAAACTCCTTATTATGAGCTACAAGACCTGGCATAAAGAGATTCTATTTTTTCTATCAATACCACTCTACCCTCACTCACTAAGCCACTCTGGTGCTCCAGACCCTTGAAGGAGCCAAGCCCTTTCTTCCATTTATACCCTGGCAGGCTCCTCCACAGGGCTAAGGCTCTTCTTTCCCACCTGTCATATGACCCCTTCTCAGAAGTTTTTGCTTAAATGCCACTTTCTCAGAATGACCTTTCTCTTCTCTGTATGTAAAGAAGGTTGTCCTCTGACACCTCAGCCTTTTGTTTCTGCCATTGCACTTACATAATTTACATTTATTCTCCCTCTTGCCTTAGAACAAAAGCACCTTCAGGACGATGGCCTTGCCCATCTTGGATAGCTTTGCATTCCCAACACCTCGTACAGTCCTTTGCTTATAATGTACCCTTAATATATGTTTATTTAATGAGTAAATGAGTGAATAAATAAATTAATTCATCCTCTTAAAGTAACGGAAGGCAGGAAAACACAATGTCGTAAAGAAAAGCATATTTATTTCTGTCAGGGCCAAACATAGCAGCCTTCATTGGACTTTGATTCTCATGTTTGTATAGACACAAACAGGAGGTTCATAAATAGTTATCATTTTTTAAGAAAAAGTATCGAAAACTTGGATAAAAGGCAAAAAATGTGGGTGGTATTCACTTTTAATACCATATAGGGCACAGACTTATCCAAGAGAAAAAATACACTTCATTCAACTTAATAATTGCTTACTATTAATAAAAGGTTTCACACTTAGTGAAGTTACATATAAATTCAGAAATTTTCATCCAGTAAAGGTACAAAAAATTTTGTCACGGTATTATTGCCCAGCAAGACATCTACCAATTTTATAACTAACCTAGAAATCTTAACATTCCTTTATTATTTAAAAAAAATAATTAGCTTCTCAAAAGCTCTTTGAACCAGTATTAACACCCTACTGGTTCCCTCAATAACTGGTTTAATAAAATCTTTGGCATGTGTTCATTTGGTATTTCTTTGAGAGTATGTTTATAAACTTTTGTGAAAAGTGCTTTAACACAACTTTTTTTTAAAGATAAGTAGGCATGATAGAACAAATCATCCTGGCATTTGCATAGCACTTTAATAACACAAGAGTCATTTCAGCAAACAATCATAGAGTTTGGACTACTACTTTGAGAAAAAGTAACATGTCAATTAACACAAATGAGGAAAGTGAATATTTGATACAAAACATAAAATCTTTTAAGTAACATACCTGGACTTCTGGTTTGAATCTTATTTCCAAAGATTTAAGCTTGACATTATGCATGAGACCATGTGCTCCCATTTGCATGAGCCACCAAGTAAACAGATCATAAGAGCATTCGAGCTGCTCATATTTGGATTACAAATGCCCACCAAGGACATGGCAACAGTGCACAGAGGTATGTGGGGGTCTAGAAGACTATGGATTTCAACTGTGTGCTTTCTCTGCTCACTTTGGAAAAGCACAAATGAAAGTCACTACACTAAATCCTTGGAGGCAAATTCAGAAGCAATAAAATCAGTCATGATTTGGTCACACAGCTGCTAAATCTGAGTGTGTGAAAGGTACCTCTGTCAGGGAGAAAAAACACCTCTTGCTCCTTTGAAGTATGCAGAGCACATGTCTAGATGAACCTACCATTAGGTAGCACCCCTCCATCTTTAACAGAATCAAGAAACAATTTCTCAAGTTATGAAAACAGATTGTAAAAATTTAAATTCAAACAGATTGTAAAGATATACTTCCGATCAAGATGGTGGCACAGGCAACACACAGGTTGTGACACCTGGGTGACACAACCACATCAAAATTGCAACTAAAATAGAGAACAGCCATCACTCACAACGGTCAGAAATCAAGTTGAATGGAAGTCTGACAACTGTGGAATTAAGGAAACTAGATCTATCCAGAACTGCAGGAGGGAAACAAACATGAAACAAGCTGGTCCTTTACCGGCATGTGTTGGATAAAAATTTGGGAGGGATATCTTGGGAGTGAGGAGTCCCAGCCCCACACCAGACCCCCGGCCTAAGGCTCTAGTGCAAGGAAGATAAGTACCCACAACTTCTGACTGAAAAAACCAGCAGGGACTGAGTCAGCAGAAGAAACAGTTGGAGCCCCAAACAGTTCCCCTTAAAGAACCCACACACTGACTCACCAATTCAGACTCACTCCCTCTGAGCTTCAGCACTGGGATCCAGCTTGAAAGGAACCAGTGGCATACAAGGAGTAACATAAGTGCCTGGCATCATGGTGAACAGAGGCCATTGTCCCTTTTCTAAACCCTCTCCTCACAGAGCCAGCAAGCTGGTGCCCGATCTGAGACTATACCTACCTGGCTAACACTGTTGGTATGGCAGATACACAGAGACTCTGACTCATCCAACTTTTGGGCTTACCCAAGACGCTTTTCCATATGAATGGCCGGCCTTGGGTCAAGCTTCATGAGTTCCTTAATCCTATCAAAAAAGCAACAGCTGGCCTCAGTGAGCCCCAGATCTAGCACTAGCAGTAGCCAGCACAGATTCACAGCCTGGTTTCACCTGGGGATCTCTAAGCCCAGCACAAGTAGCAGCCCTCTCAGATTGCTTTACAGCTCATGCTGGGTGGCCCTGGGCAGAACACAGGTGGGGCCTGCACCACCCAGGAAATCCCAGAGCCTAGGCACCCAGTGGACAGCGACAGACCATATGAAAGTATCGCCACTCTGCCCCTGCACAGCTGATCCTCCAAGGAGGGCAGAGGTTGGTGGTGAATGGTCACAGCCAGTCCTTGCAACTGACTGGCCTGGGTAAATCCCTCCCATTGACCTGCCAACAGCAATCAAGGCTCAACTACAAGAAGAGAGTGTACTCAGCACACACAAAGGTACACCTCAAGTACCCAGCTTGGGTGATAGGGGAGCCTGTGCACTGGACCCTGTAAGACACCTACTACATTAGTCCACACTACCAAGATATGGAGTCACAGCAGCCCTACCTAACACATAGAAACAAACACAGGGAGGCTGCCAAAATGAGGAGACAAGGAAACGTGCCCCAAACGAAAAAACAGATTAAAACTCAAGAAAAGGTGCTAAATGTAGTGGAGATAAGCAATCTATCATATGCAAAGTTCCAAACACTGGTTATAAGGATGCTCAAGGAACTTAGTGAGGACCTCAGCAGCATAAAAAATATCCAGTCAGAAACGAAATACACACTGAAATGAAGAACAATTTACAGGGAAACAAAAATAGAGTAGCTAAAGCCAAGAATTAAATCAATGATATGGAACACAGGAAGCAAAAAAACAATCAGAACAACAACAAGAAAAAAAGAATAAAAAATGAGGTTATTAGAAGCAGCCTCTGGGAAAACTTCAAATGTACCAACATTTGCACCAGAGGGGTACCACAAGAAGAAGACTAAGAGTAAGAAATTGGAAATCTGTTTGATAAAATAATGAAAGAAAACTTCCCTAATTTGGTAAAGAAAATAGATATGCAAGTCCAGGAAGTGTGCACAGAAAGTCCCAAACAAGGTAGATTCAAAGAGGCCCAGTCCAAGGCATCTCATAATTAAAATGCCGAAGATAAAGAATCTTAAATACAGCAAGAGAAAGGCAGTTACCTACAAGGGAGCTCCCATAAGACTGTCAGCTGATTTCTCAAAGAAACTTTTCAGGCTAAGAGGGATTGGCAAGAAATATTCAGAGTCATGAAAAAGCAGGGACCCAGAGCCAGCATTGCTTAACCCAGTAAAGCAATTTACTTCGATCATTTAGTATCGAAGGACAGATAAAGAGTTTCCCAAACAAGAAAAAGCTAAAGGAGTTCATCATCGCCAAACCATTATGATATGAAATGTCAAAGGGGCTTACTTAAGGAAAAGAAGGTCAAACTATGGACAGTGCAATTGTAAAAATATATATCTATCAACAAGTGAATCTTAAAAATGAACTAAGCAAACAAGAACAAACAGGTAGTTACAGAATAGCCACAGGGATGTGAAGTACAGTATAGAAAATGGACTAGCCAAAGAAGTTATACAAATGATCCACGGACATGAATAACAATGGGGAGATCGCCTGAGGGAGTGAGGGGTGCTAGGCAGAGAGGGACAAAGGGGAGAAATCAGGACAACATAATAGCTTAATCAATAAAACATAAGTTCAAAAAATTTAAAGATACATTTTTGCCACCTATAACTCTTAGCATACAAATATAATTTGTAATTCCCCATAGAATTCAAAGATAAAAGTCACAAAAGCCATTTTTTTAAAACTAAGGTCTTACTGAAAACACCTCTATTTTTAGTTCTAGTCTTTCTTTCCTCTGATGTTCAGAATTACACAAAAAAGGCTCTCTCAGTCACTTTCTTCCTATTCTAAAAACTCATTGAAAATCGTCTATTCTTACTGCAGCATCTAGGCACCTGCATTTTTGTAAATGAATCATTTGCGGTCACAGAACTTAGGGGATGAGAGCTGCATGTACTAAGTCCAGAGGTTTCAACCCAGAAGAGGCCCACAGACACGTTTTTTAGACCGAACTGTGTTTCCAAAATAATACTAAAAGAATTTTTGCCAAGATTTAAAATTTGAAGATTTTACATTTTAAAAAATGGACTTCAAGTCCCTATCAATAATAACCTTGAATGTAAATGTAACTTCAAAAGTTACTAGACCTGGCAAATCTGAACCCACATTTTTAAATAAACTTATCAATTAGCTGAACTGAGCAGCAGCTCTGATTCAGACAGACAAAATGGTCTCCTGAACCCTGCCAATGTCTCTTCAGTGTATGGTCAAAAAGGAAAGAAAATATTTCTTAGATTCATGTCATTCAAAGGAGGAAAAACAGGCACAACTGAAACACACATGCACACACATACTCCATGTAGGTTGCCTCCCTGCAGTGCACCAGGGGAATTTGATTTTATAGGACAACAGCAAAGCATTCCTGGCAGTGCCCACCTGGGGTTCCCCCACAGATGCTATGAAGCCTCTAGCTGGACACTGCCAGTGGCCCTGGGGGTAATGTTACCCTGGGGGTGTTAACACCCAGTCATTCTATAGGAGGCAAGCACTAGCCTTACAGTCAAACTTGGGCTCTACTGCAGTCTCTGCCACCTTCCGAGCTGTGTGACTTTGTAGAAGTCCACTCACTTCTCTGGGTCTCAAGTTCCCGCAAGTGTTAAAGGGTGGAAAAGAGAACAGCTACAGCATTAGGGGAGCTGTGAGGCACCGGGGAAGAAATCCATCCCAGTACACCAGATTCCAGGTGCTAGACCTCCAATGTCCATGGGATCAAGAGGCCAAAGAGGACTGGGCATCCTAGACTTCCCCCTGGCAGGACCATCGTCCAACTGACAGCTGATTTTTATTATATTTCTTCAACCAGTTACTTAAAGCAGTTGTAACATCTCTAGCTATATCAGTTGCACGCCATTTTCTAGCATTAAGGATCTAAACTGTTCACCATAATTTGGCCTGATAGACTGGTTGGTTCGTGCAGAAGGGCGTACCAGCTGTGCCCTCAGCATACTCTGCCACATGCAAGCTGGGCCACTCAGGCAGTCATTTAACCTTGTGGGTTTACTGCCTATGCATAGAGTGAAGTGAAGACTACTGACCTTATATGGCTCTTTTCACTTATTTACCAACGTGGCAAATTATCTGTTCTCTAATTAAACTATTTCTTCTTAAATCTTTATCAATGTCTCCACCCAGATTGGTTTATTATTGTATTTTTAATTCATAAATTGAACATTAATTAAGTTCTCATTATTGTTTAGGCCTCAAAACTATGGTTTTGCTCCAAGTATAGTTTGGGTTGTATCTCACAGGTTTTAATAAGCTGAGTTCTTGATATTATGATTTTCTCAAGAGTTTGTTACTGCAGATACTAGTGTCTTTGCAACACAAAAATTATTTAGAATTGGGTTTTCTCGTTTCCAAATAGAACGAAGTTTTTTTTAATTTTTTTTTTATTCATTTTAATAAAAAGGCATCTTAATTTTGTTCATAATATTAATTTTCTGGTGATCATTGTACTTACAAACTTTGACACAACATTGAATTGCATTAACAATGATATACAAAAAAATAAACCTTTTGTTCTTTGGTCTTCCCTGAATTTTCTTAAGGGAAAGAAGTTTCTTTAACGTGAGCACACTGGCTAAAAACATGATGTTCAGTAAACTAGGTAAAGTATTAGATCATTTATGGTCCAGGGAACTAATTCCTCTTTCCCATTTGTAAGGTATTTATGTGCTTTGCAATCAATTTTCCTAACCAAACAAAGTACTTTTTTTAGATACTCAATCCTGTCAATTAATAATTTTCCATGAGGCCTGAAAAACCATATAAAATTCTAGCGGTAAAATAAAAGACTTAATTTAAAACCCAAATGTCTGTACACCCTCTACGCTTCCTCCACCTTCTACATCCTCCACAACTTTAGAAATTGCAAAACCTAAGCCTAGATTACAAATATTTCCATCCCAGGAGGCTTGACACCAATGACCTTACAATAATAATTTATTCCTCCATCTGTCTCACACACATTGAGCTTGTCAGAAACAGACTCAATGTCATCTCGGCACGCTGCAGTGTTCTGTCAATCCACTGGCATTCCTAAGGAAAATCACTGAGAATGAGCTTTTCTTGCTGTCCAATTACACAGCATGGTTTATAAATAAAAACTATCGTGATAAAGCCTAAAATCCACTTTTTATAAATCCCTTTCATGCTTGGTAAGATTACAAAAGTATCTCTATCAAGCAGGTCAAAATTTCCAAATACAAATATACTCTTCACTGAATCCACTGAACACTGCTAAGCACCCTCCAGAAGCACCACTAACTCCAGAGGAAACTCAGTTCAGGCTGGTTTTTTACTGATAAAAATGTTAATAACATGCATCAAAATATTTTTAAATTCTCTGTCAAAGTCTGAAACTTTTCCAGTTCAGGGAACCAGAAAAGGAATTTAGGAATTTATCAATAACAAATCACTGAGATGGGTCTGAACTATAAATAGCATTTTCCAAGATCCAATATTTTAAAATTTTTTAAAAGATTTTATTTGTTTTTAGAGGGAGGAAGAGAAGGAGAGAAACATCAATGTGTGGTTGCCTCTTGCACACCCCACACTGAGGACCTGGCTGGCAACCCAGGCATGTGCCCTAACTGGGAATTGAACCTGCAACCTTTTGGTTCACAGACCAGCCCTCAATCCACTGAGCTATGCCAGCCAGGGCCCAAGATCCAATTTTTAATTTTAAATTGGATTTGTAAGGTTTAGTTTAATTCCTCACTGCAAAGAAGTGAATGCCAAATAACACACTGATTTTATTCTTTCTTGTTTTCATGAACATGCTTTGTAACTACATCTGTACTTTTCTCAAAGTATTCACTCTAACTTGCACAATTTTTTTTCTTACCTTAAATTTCCACTTTTTTGGGTCTTTCATGGTCATATCTACCACCTACATGTATTCCAAACTTAAATGTTTCTCTTCTTTTCTTTCTCTTACATGACATGGTGTTTGTTTCATTGTTGTTGTTGTTTTAAATGCAGCCCAAACTCTGTCTGTACTGTACTCTGGGGAGATGGCAGGGTTAGATTTGATTAAAATTTCTCATGGCTGATTGTAAGGAAAAATGTAAAACCCTTGGAATCCTCAATATGTAACAAGTCTGAACTAGTCCATAACACCCATGGTGCAAATATGCCACTGAGTTATTATTCCTCCATATTAAATTAAATTCTATTTAAGATGCCAGGCACCATGCTGTAAGGAAATGTAGTTTTACCTCTTGGAGGGCAGCTACTTGTATGCTCCAAGAATACCAGTGGCTTATGCATTCTGAAAGGTCTGGTGCCTCCCAGTCTACAGAGTTCCAGGTGCCACTGAGCCTCAGGACCTGGAGCCCTGTCTGAACCTGGTCCCCTCCATCTGCCCAGGGCTCTGGCTTCAGGCTGTGGCCTTCACACCACATTGGCCCCTGCTCCTGGCACAAGTCAGAACCACCTTTCGGAAGAGCATCACTTTATTGCCTGTACCACTTCTTTAGGGCTATCTTCAGCCCACAGAGTCCCTAACCAGCTTCCTCCAGCTACAGAGTTTATTGTCCAGCCCTTTCATGAGCTTAGTCTTTACATTTATATACACCAGTTTGGAAGAGCTCAAAGGAAACCCATGCATGACATGTGGATCCTAGTGATATGCTATAGCTCAAACATTCATCCATCATCTGATGACATTCAAAAAAATTTAGTCCATACCATGTGCCAGGCATCATCTCAGCCCTGGGCACACAGCAATACACACACCAAAATGAAGATATTAAAATAGAATTTCATTTTGAAATTGTTTTTCCTAGGTAAAGAAAAGGTAAATTCTCTTTAGATCAGTGTTAATTCCCTTCCACAGGATTCCCTTCCACACTGATATGTGAATAGTTACTAAAAATTAATTGTGTATCTGAATATATTTGAAATTAGAGTAATATTTATTTGTCTTTGCTTTCCTTAATGCATTGATAATAACTACCCACTTTTAAATTTTTATAGTTCAAGCACTTAAGGAATTTTATTTTCACTCCCTCAGAATTTTTTCTCCATTTCCACAGACTATGTCCAAATATGGAACACCCATATTTCTAAGAATAAGCCAACATCTATATTTCTGACCCCATTAGTTCATGTTTCTTTCTTTACTCCTATTAATCTACCTACCTCTTCTCTTCCCTCCTTCCCTCCTTTCCTCTCTCCAGTCCCCTTGTCCCCCAAATGCAGTCTTCTTACCTACACATAAGCACCCATCCTCAGCCTTGCTTCTTCTTCATGCTTGCACCTCAACTCTACCCTTCCCTTCAATATTAAATGCAAACTTTTCCTCATAGCAATCTAAACTTTTCCTAGTCCCTATAAAAAATTCCTAATTCCACCTCTTAAATTTTCACATAAGCTCCAACCAACATTCCCCAAAGTATATCCAATACAATGCTCTGCCCACATTTTGACCAGACTAAAGAACTCTGTTGTGAAAATTATGTTTAGAAAATAAGATCAGCCCTGGCTGGTGCAGCTCAGTTGCTTGAGCGGGAGTCTGCAAATCAAAGGGTTGCTGGTTTGATTCCCAGTCACGGCACATGCCTGGGTTTCAGGCAAGGTTCCCGGGGCGCGGGCGGGGGGCACGTAAAAGGCAACCACATACTGATGTTTCTCTCCCTCTCTTTCTCCTTCCCTTCCCCCTCTCTAAAATTAAATAAAATCTTTTAAAAAATAGAAAATAAGATCATATAGATACTGTCTTTTTTAAGTATCCAAAATACTTTAGCATATAACAAGCACCAAGAAGGCCTAAACACAGACTTAACTTTATATTTAATCCATCATTTGCCAAACCTATGACCACAGAAAACAGTCTTTCCCTATGGATACCTAGTTACAGCCTGTAGAACTAAACACATACTGTCAACTACCTAGACACTTTCATATAGCTACCCGACAGTTTCTAGCAAACTATTTTGATGAATAGAGCCCCAATCCCACATGTTGAGCTCAAGACACTGTCAATTGACTGCTGAGTATCTCCACACAAATGTCCTATCATTGCTTTCAACATGTCTAAACGCAAAACTAAGTGCTACACCTCCCAACATCCCTTTTCCTCTGCCCCCTGCCTCTGCATTCCCATAGCAGAGATGAGGTGAGCACCTCTGTCTTGTAAATCATTTATAATATTATTCCTGAACTTATAACTATGTTCATCATCCATTATACTTTGGCCTCCAGAAGAAGGGACATGATGCTTTATGCATCTTCCTGTGCACTGATTCTTTCATTTTTAATTGAATTTATTGGGGTGACATTGATTTGCAAAACCATCCAGGTTTCAAGTGTACAACTCAATAAAACATCATCTTCACACTGCACTGTGCACCCACTACCCCCAGCAAAGTCTCTTTCAATCCCCATTCCCCCAACCCTTTCCCATATTTACCTACCCCCCATCCCCTTTTCCGCCTGGCTCTCACCACACTGTTGCCTGCGTCTATGTTTATACACATACACACACACACACACACTATATGTATGTATATATATATATATATACATTATTTATACACAGTTACATATATATTCATATAGACACATGTACACATATACATATAAATACCACATATAAAACATGTTTTTATTCTTATTCAAAAATCATCAATCGATTATGTTTTATTATTATTTTTAAAAGGAAACTATTACACAAACTTAGAAACAATTATTTTGAGGTCACATAGCCTAGGTTAAATCCAAGCTCAGTCTTACCACTTATGTTAGCTTAGGGAATGGCTTAGTGTCTCTCAAACTCAACTGTGTCCATAATTTCAGTTTTTCCATGAAAATGTGGGATTAAATTATCTACCTCAGAGGATAGTTGTATTAGATGAATATACATAACACTCTTTGCACATTGCCTAACTCATAGCAAACATACAATAACTGTGCATTATTTTTATTAATTCACCCAATTCTTATTAACAAAACAAAGCTTCCACAAAGATATATCAAGAAATAGGACTCCATGTTGAAATAATTTTTGCAACTGAAACAGGAATTCACTTTAAAAGTCCCTGATTAGCCCTGGCTGGTGTGGCTTAGTGGATTGAGCATCTGCCTGCAAACTAAAGGGTCACTGGTTCGAATCTCAGTCAGGGAACACACCTGGGCTGCAAGCCAGGACCCCAGTGGGGAGCCCATGAGAGGCAACCATGCATTGATGTTTCTCTCCCTCCTATTTAACAACAACAAAAATAGTCCCTGATAAGTAGACATTTTAAATTATTTAGAATTTCCTAATATCTACTTAATAATGATCAACTAGCAGTTATACTTTCCTTTAGCAGATCTCTGGTTACTTTATTAGCTTTTTATATTAGTCTTCTTAACCTCTGTGCAATACTTGTGAGAAACTGAAATTATTTTGTCATTAATATAGTAATATCAGTAGATAATCTTTGTGTTAAGACTATTTTTAAAAATATATTTTGGAGCAATATGAAGTCATTAAAATCACTGATGAAAAATATTTATAGGCATGAGAAAATGTTCAAGAGTAAAAAGTAAGGAAAATGTAGTATTATACTCTGACTACTTTTTTATTTTTAGAAGATTAAAAGTAAACACATAAGTATCCATTTTTTCAAGAAATAGTAGTTAAATAAATATACAACATGGCTGTATGTGTCTTCTATTACAGCCAGGTGGCATTAGAGTGTATTATTCCACTCTAAAAGTGGATGAGGCCACTTGTAAGATTCCAGATAGTTGCAAATTCTTTGCTATTCCTCCCCTGAGGGTGCAATCTAATTCCTCTCCCATTAATCCAGGACTCTCATTAACCCAGTGATTTGCTTGGCCAATAAAATACAGCAGAAAGCCCTGGCTGGTGTAGCTCAATGGATTGAGCTTGGGCCTGTGAACCAGAGGATCACAGTTCGGTTCCCAGTCAGGGCACACGCCTGGGTTGCAGGCCAGTTCCCAGAAGGGGACACACGAGAGGCAACCATACACTGATATTCTCTCCCTCTCTTCTTCCCTTCCCCTCTAAAGATAAATAAATAAAATCTTTTAAAAAATGCAGCGGAAATATATGTGATATTCTGGGTCTTCTGAAGCTAGGTCCTAAGTAGTTTTGAGGCTTCTGCCCAGTCCTTTTGGAACACCTGCCCCAACAGCAGCCAATTGTGATGCAGATTTCTACTACCTTGAGACCACCATGCTTTGAGGAAGTTCATGATACCTATGGAAAGACATGTGTAATATCCAGACACAGCATCACAATTCAGGCACTGGACATATATGACTGATTAGCATCAGATGATTTCATCATCAGCCACTGTCTGGCTGCAATTCAATAACAGAACCCAAGCAAGAGCCCAGCTAAGCCCTTCATACTCCAGAACTGTAAGAGATCATCATAAATTAATCTCAGCCACTAAGTTTTGGTATGATTTATTTATGCAGCAAAAAATAACTTGAATATCTTTCTTCATGATCCCTATATTTTAATATACATTAATTCCTCAAATATGTCATTTTAATCCTTACAACTATTTAAAATGAGGACTACCATATTACAAAATATCAGATTTTAAGTGAATTATGTGATGAAATATGTTAATCTAAAATAAAATACTTTACACAAAAAATACATATTAAACAACATACACTTCCCAAGAGGACAGCTAGATCAGGAATGGAACCATAGAAATGAAGAACACATGGAGGGTTGGAAACAGGGGGGTGGGAGGGGGAGAAGGGGGGAGAAGGCACAGAAAATAGCATAGATGGTAGGTAGAAAATAGATAGGGGGGAGGGCGAGAATAGTGGGGGAAATATAGAATCCAAAGAACTTGAGACACGTGGTTATAAACTAAGGGGGGCAGAATGGTGGGGGAGGGAGGGTGCGGGTGGAGGGGAATGAAGGGAGGAATAGAACAACTGTAATGGTATAATCAATAAAATATATTTTAAAAAATCAATAATTTGGATTTCACATGTGACAATAATTTGAATTTCATGTGCTGTTAGCTAAGAGCAGCTAACTTTATTAAGTGCTAGATGCAATTCTAATTGCTTTACCTGTGTTAACTCATTTGACCCTTGTGGCAACCATTTGAAATATAAGATAGGCATTATTATTATGCTCATTTTCAGATAAAGAACCTGATGTAGAGATTAAATATATTTGTCAAGATTATACCTTGGAAATGCAAGTTGAGAATACAAGCCCCAGCTCTCCAGGTCCATGCTTTTAACTAAATACAGTAGGATCCCAGCCAAGATAGAAGAGTAGGTAGATGCTGCATTTACCTCCTCCCATGACCACATGAAAATTACAGCTAAATTATAAAACATTCAACCTGGATAACCATCTGAAATATATCCTACAACAGAGAATAAAGAAGAAACCCATTGAGACTGGTAGGAGGAGCTCAGACATGATACATGCTGGCCCGTACTCACATGTGGTGGTTTAGAATCAGGAGGGATATGTCAGCTGCTGAGGGCCCCCGAGAAGAGAAGGGTCTCGGCCCCACCCACACCAGGCTCACCAGCCCAGAACACCAGTGCTGGCAAGACAAGATCTGGCTGAAAATCCACAGAATTTTGTCTGTCAGAGTGAGACAGAAGGCTTCTAGAAACCAAGTCACCCTGTTAAATGGCCAGTGCACAGACTCTCATCACAGACACCAGCACTGCACTCCAGCAAAGGGACAGGCGCTTGAGAGAAACAGGAAGAAACTGAGTTGTGTGACTTCATGGCAAGGCCTGAAGGGAGGACCAGTAAAGTCCACCAGGCTGCTGTAGATTCAGATTTGGCCATGCAGGGGAGGGGGAAACAGGGGAAAGAGAGCACCCATTAGCTTGGAAACATGGCCCCACATCGAGACAACGGTAGCCAAACAAAAGGGACCCAAAGAGGAGCACACCAAGACACATCATAATTAAAATGGCAAAGGTTAATTTTTTAAAAAAACTATTAAAAGCAGCACAAGAAAGACAGTTATTTACAAGGGAGCTCCCTTGAGACTGTTAACTGCTTTTGCAACAGAAACTTTTCAGGTCAGAGGGAATTGGCAGAAAATATTCCAAGTGTTGAAAACAAGGACATAAAACCAAGACTACTTTACCCAGCAGGTATCATTTCAAATTGAAGGACAGATCAAGAAGTTCACAGACAATAAAAAGCTACAGGAGTCCATCACCACCAAACCAGTGTTACAAGAAATGTTAGAGACTTCTTAAAGAAGAATGATGACAAAAAAGAAGCAAATATAAATAATTAAATGGTAATAACTGCATACCTATCAGTTATTACATTAAATGTAAACTGCTTAAATGTTCCAATCAAAAGACAAAGGGTAGTTAAATGGATAAGAAAACAAAACCCATATATATGCTGTCTATAAGAGACCAACTCAAATCAAAAAACACAAACACTGAAAGTAAAAAAAGAAAAGGAAAAACATATTTCATGAAAATAGGAATGAAAAAAGCTGAGACAGAAATACTTATAGACTTTAAAAGAAATGCTACAGCCCTGGCTGGTGTAGCTCAGGGACTGAGCACGGGCCTGCGAACCAGATGAACGTGGTTCGATTCCCAGTCAGGGCACATGCCTGGGTTGCGGGCCGGTTCCCAGCAGGGGACCCACGAGAGGCAACCATACATTGATATTTCTCTCCCTCTCTCCTTCCCTTCCCCTCTAAAGATAAATAAATAAATCTTTAAAAAAAAAGAAATGCTACAATAAGAAACAAAGGACATTCTATAATGATAAAGGAATCAACCCAACAATAGGATATAAACCTTGGAACATTTCTATACCCAACAAAGAGGACCTAAATATACAAAGCAAATATTGACAGACATAAAAGGAAAGATTGACCATAATACAGTTAAAGTAGGGGACTTAACACCCAATGACATCAGTGGATAGATCTTCTAGACAAGAAATTGACAAGGAAATAGCAGTCTTAAAAGAAATACTAGATCAAATGGATTTAATTGATATTTTTAGAGCATTTCACCACAAAGTAGCAGAATATACATTCTTTTCATGTGCACATGGAACATTTTTTAGGATAGACCACGTGTCAGGCCACAAAAAAAGTCTTAGTATATTTAAGAATATTGAAATCATCAAGTACCTTCTCTGATCACAGTGGTATGAAACTAGCAATCAATTACAAGAAAAAAATAAGACCATAAACATATGGAGGCTAAATAACATGTTACTAAACAGTGAATGGGTTAACAAAAAGTTCAAGGAAAACATTAAAAGATACTTTGAGACAAATGAGAATGAAAACAATAAACACAAAACCTAGGTAACACAGTGAACCATCTTTAGGTGGTTACCTTTTACAGAAAACAACGGAGAGGATGCTGCTAATCACATCACAGAAGAAGGATACTTGCAAATGCAAAGGGAAAAGTGGTTGAACTCATCCTTGGAAGGTTTATCTTAGATTTTAGGAAGTTGTTTTAAAAGATATGCAGTAAACATATGCTGCCTCAATTCAGGGTGAGGGAGTTTTAACAAAAAGCAAGCCTCAAAGCAGCCCTGGTACAATGCAGGCCTGATTCCCCACGAGAGAACCTATCCATGGGCATGGGTACTGTGCATTGCACCTCGCTCTCCACTGGCCTTTCCAAGTGTGAGCTGGGCCCATGCCACACAGAATGGTCTCCTATAGAGTCCTCTATTCGTGTTCCTTTGCATGATCCTTCCCTTTCTTTCCCCCATTACCCCCCTCCTCTTCCCTTTTGGTCACTGTCTGTTTGTTCTTTATTTCCAAGTCTGTGGTTCTATTTTGCTCATTTGTTTGTTTTGTTGATTAGGTTTCACTTATAGGTGAGATCATATGGCATTTGTCTTTCACTGCTTGGCTTATTTCACTTAGCATAATGCTCTTCAGTTCCATCTGTGCTGTCGCAAAGGACAGGAGTTCCTTCCTTCCTTCCTTCCTTCCTTCCTTCCTTCCTGCTGTGTAGTATTCCATTTGTGAACCTACCATAGTCTTTTGATCCACTCATTTACTGACGGGTACTTAGGCTGTTTCCAGCACTTGCCTATTGTAAATAACACTGCTATGACTATCGGGGTCATAAATTCTCTTGAATTGGTTTTTAAAAACTAAATACAGTACTATATTAATATTATCTATTAACAAAGAAATCTTGCTAATAGTCATATAGGCAAAAAAATTTTAAAAAGTCACTATATCTATACATTCTATCGTATAAAAATGCCATTAAATGAAAAGTGCACATATTTATTCTCTTTTCTCTTTAATCAAACAGCCTCTTACTGGCAACACAGCATACTGGAGCCTAGCATAGTCTAATGAGTAGAACAACCCTATACCTAATGCTTGATGATGCAATGAGGTTGGACATACGTACAATTTCACACCCACCGTGATTTTTTGTTTGCAAGGTAATTTGTTGTCAGTAGAGATTTAATTGTGGCTGACATGATTTAATAAGAGCAGAAGCCTAATCCTACCCATGGTCATATCCATCTCCTATGTTGAAAGAAGGAAGCCAGGGAAGGGAGAGAAAAGGTGTTGGCTGCCTGGAAGAGTAGGGCTGGGATTTCTAAACATATGGTGCCATGAAATCATTGAGATTTTAAAATATCATAAATCACTATACCATCTATACAAATGTTTAGGTCAGTACCTATAATAAAACATGAACATAGGGGACACCAGCTCAGTGTGCTTTTCAAGTCCATGACAGAATGTGTCAGGACACAATCAATGAATAAATGGCCAACCCCCAAATTAATATCACCCATGAATATTAGTATTTCTAATAAAAAGAGAATGATGTAAAATCCCCTGCAAGCTAAAACAGCTTCTAGAAATTACATTGATTATATAATTCCAAGGTCTCAAGTAGTAGACACAGTACTGACTTTGTCACCTAAAAACAAAACAATTTCCAAAATTGGCTTATTTTCTCTAAGAAAGATACTGAAAATTATGTAAAACAGCCATGCAATTCTCAAATAACTTTACACTGGTATTCAAAGATTATCTCTAATTACTTATAATTTTGGTTAACAAATTTTTTAAAGAAGTGAAGTCATGTCTGAAGTTTGGAAATGTTTTTATTATAGTGAATTTTTTCAAAGTAATGCTAACTATATGAAACAGATTTACCTGTGACTTTTTGATATGAATGGCTAGTCCAGGCTCATGCTTCACAACTTCCTAAATCCTATTAAACAAGCAACAGTTGGCCTCAGTAAGCCCCCAGTCCCAGTACCTCTTGCTAAGTGGCCCCAGATCCAGCACTAGCAGCAGCCAGCATAGATTCACAGATTGGCTTCACCAGGGAATCTCTAAGCCCAGAACAAGTAGTAGCCATCTCACATTGCTTTACACCTCATGCTGGGTGACCCTGGGCAGAAGACAGGTGGGGTCTGATCTTGACCTGTACTACCCAGATAATGCCATAGCCTGTGCACCCAGTGGACAGCTACAGACTACATCAGAATACCACCACCCTGCCCCTGCAAAGTTGATCCTCCATGATGGCAGAGGTTGGTGGTGAGTGATCACAGCCAGTCCTTGCAACTGACTGGCCTGGGAAAATCCCTCCCATTGATCTGCCAACAGCAGTCAAGGCTCAACCACAAGAGAAGGGTATACTCAGCCCACACAAGGGTGCACCTTGAGTATGTAGCTTGGGTGATAGAGGAGGCTGTGCCACTGGACCACACAAGACACCTACCACATTAGGCCACACTACCAAGACCGTGAGTCATAGCAGCTGTACCAAACAAACACAGAAAGGCTGCCAAAACACAGAAACAAACACGGAAACAAACATGGGGAGGCTGCCAACATGAGGAGACAAAGAAATGTGCCCCAAACGAAAGAACAGATCAAAACTCTACAAAAAAGAGCTAAGTGAAATGGAGGTAAGCAACCTATCATATGCAGAGTTCAAAACACTGGTTATCAGGACGCTCAAGGAACTTAGTGAGAACCCCGACAGCATAAAAAAGATGTTGTCAGAAACAAAATACACACTAAATGAAACAAAGAACAATTTACAGGGAAACAAAAGTAGAGCAGATTAAGCCAAGAATCAAATCAATGATTTGGAACATGAGGAAGCAAAAAACAACCAATCAGAACAACAGGGAGAGAAAAGAATTAAAAAAAAAACAAGGATAATGTAAGCAGTCTCTGGGGCAACTGCAAGTGTTCTAACATTCACATATAGAACCAAGAGAACTGAAAACACATGTTCATTCACACAAAAACTTGCATACAAATGTCCATAATATAATAGTCCAAAAGTGGAAATAGCCCAAATGTTCATAAACTGATGAACGAGTAAACAAAGTATTCGTATGATGGAATATTATTCAACCATAAAAAGTAAAGTAGCGATACATGCTACACCGTAATGAACCTTGAAAACATTATGGTAAGTGAAAGAAGGCAGAAACAAAAGGCCATCTACTATACGATTCCATTTATATGGAATGTCCAGATCATGCACATCTGTAGGGACAGAAAGCAGATTTGTTGCCAGGGAAAAGCAGGTGGGGAGAGCATAGGGAGTGAAAGCTGCCTGGTGATTTCTTTTTGCAGTACAAAAATATGCTGGAACACAGAGTGGCGACAGTTACACAAGTTTTGTAAATATATTCAATACCACTGAAAATCACTTTCAAAGATGATATTTTTCTTTGCTAAGTAAATTGTGTCTCCTTTTTTAAAAACAATTAAAACTCACCCTGTACTTGCAGCCATCTCTTTCTTTGCTTTCAACAGTTCCAGTCAAGTTGACCCTAGGTGTATCTGGGACGACTTATCTGGCTGATTGTTACCTCTGCTCCTTTGATCCTAGCTATTCCCCAGGGCCTTCTCTCTAGCTCTCCCCACTTCCTCTCCTCCACCATTTTTCAAAGACCAGATCAAGTACCACTTTTTCCAAGAACACTTTCCATCCTTAGCTGACTAGTCTGCCAGACGTCAGATAAGCCTTCTTTGTTTCATTCGTGCTCATCAACAATATTAAACTTAGGTGAATAATATACAAATGGCTCTAAATGTAGCTGCAGATAGGGCTTTTTCTTTATTTCACAGATTGAAAGTATAGAAGGCAATGCAATTCTTTCATACACAGGGTCCAGCACAAATTAATACCCCTTTTTATTACAAAATCTTTTATTACAAAATCATAAACATGTAATTCTGTAACATAACAATACCACACTCAAGTACACTATATGACATTTTAGGTGAAATGTTCAAATTAAAACTATAAATTATTACACCCATATTATTATCCTACCAACCACACTCATGCAGGCATTACTTCTGCTGGACCTTGTATATTCTCAAAATTACATTGCTCATTTTCAAGACTTGTATCTAAAATATTTCTCCATACTGTTCCTTCTTTCAATTAAACATCTGAAAAATAAAAAATGTATTATTTTACTTCCAAATATATGCATAAGTACAACTTTGAAAAAGTGTTGCTTGAGAGATGAGCTAAACTGAATTACTGCCCCATGGATTAAAGGATAATGTCATTCCAATTATTCTGACAAAAGGATTATAATATGCAGTGGTCCCTTTAGTGGTATCTAAGTATATACATGAACTAAATTAATATTACCTAATTATCAGAATTCATGACTAAAGAAGCTAACGAAATCTCATTTTCAATTAACACACAAATACAAACCCTTGAATTACTTCCACAATATGCCTGAGAGCACTTGCTCATTTGTTATAACACTTAAAAAAATTATTCTCTTTTATATGTATTCCCGACAGAATTCCTTTTTGCAGAGAGCAAGGTAAATATAAATAATTAAGAATTGCTCCTTCTTGTTAATTTTGAGTGATCTTAATTAATTCCAATATATATCTGCCTTCTGTTTATTGTGCATTCCACATGCAGAAAGAAACTATTAAGAGTGCCACACAATGCCTTTTTGAAGCTGCATTTTATTTGAAGCTATTCTGTATCTTTCAACCTGTGCCACATTTCAATAAGACTATTTAATAATTACAATCATCCCCTTATTAGCTTGGCATTTCATTTTCCTTGCTCTATGGCACCCTACAGTTGAAGGCAAGGAAAACTCTCTGTTGATTAGTTATTTAAGACCAGCAACAATAACTGTGCTGGAGAGAAGGCTACTTGGAGAGGATTACCGAAGAGCCAGAGCTCAACAGCCTCAGACAGAAAACCGCAAATTATAAACCCAAGTACTTCATTGCATGTAACCAAATTGGCTAGTTGAAATGCTAATTGCCTTTCAGCAAAACGAAAGGCAGACAGGGGACCTTGTGCTTCAAAGAATACAATGCATTTTCACTCTACTTTGGCACTATTGTCTTGCTGAGAATCATTTGAAATCTATTCATAAAGGTAGCTCGTCCCCTAACCCCTTAAAATGTGGGAAATTTATGTAGCCCCTACTAGCACCTCCAATGTGCTGATGTGCCAAGATGTGAACAGATGGTTGGATTTAAGCCCCGTTAAGCCCCTAATAAAGTTAAAGCATGAAAGAATTCTATGCCTAAATATACAGTGCAAATTAAGAAAACGTGCCTAGGGAAAAGGAATTTTGACTAACAAATTTATGAAATTAAAATGATCGAATAATAAAATCTTTAAAACGTGAATATGTTCAATGTAATTACATTCAAATGCATATGAAAGAGCTATCATTGCCTTTCTCAAAGAGAACCCAGCCTCTTTATACCTAATGATTTTATATTGGTTCAAAACTCATTTATGAACAACTATTCCAAGAGCAAATTTCCCCATTAATATGAAAGGAGGTCCATTCAGATGTATTAGAATCCTGAATAAATGAATGAGAAATGCCCTCTTGGCATCCTGCTCTCATTTTGAGCTACAGCAGACTTATGCGTGACTGCACCAGAAAAGGCCCATGACCACCTGCCCAGAGGCTGGGGGAGGGACTTGGTCTGGAACATATTAAAGTGTATAGTGTGTCACAATGGGATCAGAAAACACAGCCTTTGTCCTTTTACTACCTCCTGTGTCCCAGCTCCACCCTTCTCCTCCTCTGCCACACCTCTATCAGGGCAACAGAGCACAGGTGCTGGCTTCCAGTGTGGCCTGACATCCCGGCTTATGGGAGAACCCCCCATACATATGTGCATGCCCCTGTCCCCCAGCCCTGCCTTGTGAAGAGAGAAAAATAGACACGCACACACGGGGAAATCGACTTTCTATACCACTTCACTGTGACTGAGAAAGAAAGAGTCCACTTTATTATTACTATGCTTTCATTTTTAATAAATGTCTTTATTATATGAAGTTTGAGCTGCCTGGAAGTGATACAATACTAAAACTAAATAGGGCTTTAAACTGTAAATGGTTTCAATAAATAATCCAGCTCTCACTCCAAGTCAGCAAGAGTTAAAGGAAGAAAGATTATCTCTCTGGCTGGATGTTTACCAAAACCTGACAGTGAAGCTCCTGATGATTTTCCTCTTTTTTTCTGTACTATTTGAATTTCCTACATGACTGTGTTATTTTTACAACCAGAAAAAAGTTACTTTTTTTGGAGAGATTTGCACGTTTTTGGAGAGAGAGAGAGATACTCAACTGTAATATTTAACTGTGTGACTTTTCCCACAAAATCAGGGAAATGTCCATCCATCTCTTTCTATGGTAACACACTGTATGTATAATCAAATCAAACAGTCGTCATCTAAGGGCACAGTATAAACTGTAAACTGCCTAACTGTTTTCCCCACAAGGTAAAAGTGGTGATCGCATGGTGCTTCCACTGAGCAGATGTCTGACCCCGTGCATAAAATAATGACTTGTCAAGATAAGCAGGTAGCAAAGCCATTTGTTCAACATATTAACCACTTTGTTCAATCCTAGAGATACTAGACAAATAGCTAATACAGTCACTGTCCTCAAAGATTCTGTATCTTAATTGGGGCACCCCTGGAATTTTCAATAAAGGTAGGACAGCGGTGCAAAAGGGCAGGAGGCAGCATTTGGATGAGCGGCAATAAACCAAACACTTAACAACCAAGTTAACCTACTAACATACTTGTCCCTTACTAGTTTATGGGACAGTACACATAACTAAAATCAGGAATGGGAAACAGAATCTAAGGAGGTCTCTTAATTTTTTTTAGCTTTCAGTTTTCCCAAATATAAAAAAAAGGGGTTGGTCTAATTTTGGCTTGAAGTCTCCTCCAGTGCTTAAGGATTTCAATGTTGTGCTCACAGCCTATGAATTTCTGAACAATAAAGCATCACACACTTAATCAAAGGCACAATTTATTTTCTTTGTGGGTCCAGCCAGTTTCTTCACCTACAAATCACAGTAATAGTGTTTGATAATCAAATATAAAGTTAATCTATTTAAAAGGCCCAATAGAATTCCTGGCATAGAGTGGACATTCAGTAAGTGAGGCATACTATTATCATTTATCGTGGGAATATGAACAAAAGGGTTTAGTCACAGCTAATTCTGCTGTGACCCCTCATTTTCTTTGGGTGCAGCCGTGGCAGGGGCACCTCTAAGCAGAAATACTAAGCAGTATTTCTATCTGAAATACTTTTGCTTGACATTAGCCTCTGCCTTCCCACGTTATTTGTTATCACTCTTTGTCTTACAATAAAAGCATTGGTATTCCAAATATATCTCACGTTGTCATTTTCTGACAATGAATGCAACTGGCATTCAGTATCTGATCAATATATATACAGCCTGAAACCACAACTGTTGCCCTGGCCATGTAGCTCAGTTGGTTAGAGTGTGATCCAGATACACCAAAGTTGCGGGTTTGACCTCTAGTCAGGGCACATACAAGAAGCAACCAATAAATACACAAATAAGGGGAACAATAAATCCATGTCTCTCTTAATCTCTCTCTAAAAATCAATACATATTTTTACAAACTGTAATTGTTATGAAAGTATAACAAATGTTGACTGACAGATCACTTCTACATCTGATGACGTCAAGACTCAGTGCTATTCCGTAATTTACCTCCATCCCATTATGGACTTACATTTTAGTCTACGACTCTTTCTCAGCTGGTGTTGACAGGTGGTTTCAGCCCTTAAGTCATCACACTCAGTGTAGCGTAGGTGCTCAGTGCACTCAGGGAAAAAAACCCACAATACAACTCTTACTAGCTGGGGCACTTAGGACGAGGAGCTTCAACTTTCCACTTCTCAGAGTCATTATGTGTATTGTACTGTTTAATTTATGGTGGTGTTGTGAATGTTAAACAAACTAATCTATGTAAAGCATTTCTCAAAATCCATTACACAGCAGGCATTCAATACAGGATGATAGCTGATGCCATTTATCAGGGAAATAACATGGAGATAGGATTCAGTCATTCTTTTTTTTTTTAGTGTATACATTTTGGTTACTTTTTAAAAAGTTATAACCTTAGAACATATCATTTCTAGCCAAAATACATTTTTTCAACCACCTAGTCCAGTCCCTTCACTTTATAAATGAGGAAACTAAGGGTCAGGGTGTGTGTCCAAAGTCACTGTAAGTTAACAGCAGATCTATGCATTTATTATATTTTATTATAACACAATTTCAGAGTGTATTTAGCAATCCCTTGCAGCCTAGGAGAGTAGCCCCCCAAAATTGCTGGGGTTCATTTGTTTCCTAACTAGAACATCATTTTTTCTTTCCCTTAATGCTTTTTGTTTTTTCTTTTTTGTTGTTGTTGTTCTTTCTAGCCTTTTTGATAAATGACACACAAAGGAGAGGAGAAAAGCACTTTAGTAAATTTAAGGTAATAACTCTTTCGCAAGAATGTTTAAATAACGACATATATTAGTTAGGGCACATTTTTTAGCTTTACTCTAATTGTAAGTAACTATGCACCCTTAAGATCTGATATCAGTAATTTCTTTAAAAAGTGTCCAGCTTATATACAAACACATTACACACACTTTGTAAAGGTTGTGAATTCTGTGAAATGTAAAGAGTTAGTTTAAAACAAAAGTTACAGGGGGTTTTCTATCCCCGGATGAACACTGCGATAATTGCTGTTTTAGTCTTAAGGGGGAAAATCAGTTTTAAAATAGTTTAAAACATTAATTCCAACCCCCCTGAAATCAATAAATTTCACTGAAAGTATTTCGGTGCAGTGGTTATGTTGGAATATAAGATTCAAGTTTATCTCAACCTTCCCATTATTATTACCTATGGCGCGCCGTTTAGGGTTAGTAATTTTCCAAGCAGACTTTTTAACATTAAAGCTAGGGTTCTGGTTCCAAACAAAAGAAGAAAGGAAACTTTTTCCTCCACTCATTCACTACTCGCCTTCTTTGAGATTAAGCAGCCTTGGAAGGGGCGGGTGGCAGGAACACCACGCTTTCCGCACAGCCGCAGCCATGGAAAGAGTGGACGCTGGCAGCCCTCCCCCGTTAGCCGCAGCCCGCCGCGCCCGGGGCGCGCCTGCCTCCCGGAGCCCTCGTCTCCCACCTCCAGCAACAGGTGCGGAGAAGAGATCCCACGCCACCGCTGAGCTGCGGCGCTCCCTTGGGGCGTCGAGATGCTGGCAGCACGCTCCCTTCTGTCAAAGCCTACCTGGCCCCGGGGATACCGACATCCGAGCGCGCTCTGAGGTCCCCGGTGGTTCTCCCTTCACACACCCTTGCTCTTAACCTCGCTCGCGTCCCCACGCTGCGATGGGGATGCTTATTCTTTCTCCCGCTACCGAGTCAGGATGGTAGCTCCATCCTCCCCTTTATCCCACCCCCAACCTCCTCCCCCTCCGTGTTCTATCTGCTCCAATAGAACTAGCTGCTCCCCTGGCTGCGCTCACCTGACCAGCGGAGCGGGGGTGGTCGCCCAAGGCAGTGCGCCCTCGTCTGCCCAGCGGGCAGCCAGGTCTGCGCTCTGTCGTTGGGAACACCCTGCTTTGACCATCCCTAATGGACTATTCCAGCAACTGGGCGCAGAGGCTGACCGGCTTGCGTGTAGGAATGCACAAGTCCTGCTTCTGCCTGCGCACCCCTGGAGGAATGTGCAGCGCGCACTGTGCGCTTTCCTTCGTCTAAACTTTCTGGTGTGTACCCCCGCACCCCTCTTTGGCACAGGGAACCCGCTCACTTAGACATCAGGGGACTCCACCTTGTAAGCAATCCGTGGTTTTCTTCCCGGGGGGAAAACCCACTTACTGAGTCTTGTTCGTCCCTAAGCACATTTCTTTTAACGTTTAAGTACCCCTGAAATGTTTACCCCATTAGAATTTGCACATACATTGATGAAATCTTGGAAACGAGGAATCTACTCCCGCATGCACTTACCTGGGAAGGTATGTCTCCTCATGTATAAAATAGGATTGTTAATTCCTGCCTCACACGATGGTTAAAAGAATATATGAACGAGATGTGCATAAAGTCAACTCTTTACACCTGGCACGTAGTAAATCCTCAACAGATGTTGTCAATTATTCCCAGGGCTAACAGTAAAGTCTCCGAGGTCAAACCATATATATCATTAGCAACGTGCAAATGACTGCACCAGAGATGTTTAAAACACTTTCAGCGTGCTAAGATGTTTCAAAACTAAGAGGGAGATTAAAACCCTGACTCTATGTAGGTAAAAACTAAAATAAGAGCCAACTGCTTGGTTCAGTTAAAGGCACAAGCAAGACCAGGTCCTGAGCATGTGGCAAATTACAAATACAAAGCATGTGGCACACTTCCTAAGACTAGGAATAACGATACAGTCACTTTGAGTTGCAAACAGCTATCCAGGTGTACTAATGTAGCATTATTTGGAGACTGTTGCTGACTGAATGCCTCCTCTTAAGCTGCAAGTCACAAACATATGGGCGTCAAAGAAAAAGGTATTCAGGCCAAAGGGTTCTGTTACAGAAACTGTGAGAATGCAAATACTGTACTTCAAGGTGTCAGAACAGGTAGTGAGAAGAGCAACCTACATGATCAAGGAGATTGAACAGCTTTCCTAAGAGGCTCAACTACAAAGATGGAACTCCATCTAGAAGCTGTAAATCTCTGGAGTATATTGAAAGAGTAATTACAGATGTACTTACTATATCCTGCTGTAGAGAAACTGAAACTTGAAACAATTGACAAGTCAAAACACTGACAGTTATTCATGTAGTGATCACGTGAAAGTGAAAAAAATAATTATTAGAAAAATGATGTCTTACATTTTTATTATAAACACATGTTTAGTCTGTTGATTTACAGCTTCTAGATTGTTTTAAATGCCTTACAAAAATCTATATTTAATCCACAGTTTTATGGTATTGTTAGTATGCTTAAAGGCTTATTTGTGGATCAATGTTACTTTGAATTTTTAAGACCCGGACAAAGTCAGTGTCTATCAACAAAATATTCTGTCTTAATCATCCTTTCACCAAGTCCGTGGTTCAACACATCCTCCATAACTGTACTTACTCAGCAGGTACTTTCACAGAACTGCCTCAAGTACCTACGTCATTCATTAGCAATTACCACTGAGTGTTTAGGAAGCAGATGACACTGCGCAGGCACTGTAGAGAAAACTGTGATTTCTAAACCCTGAATTCACTGAACTTGCACTTTCTCTGGGTGAAAGTATAACAAACCAAAAAGCAGAAAATGCCAAGCAAAAAAAAAGAGCATCCCAGAGAGTGCTAGAGATACTCCAAGAGGGAGTGAATGTATGGAATGGTGAAGGCTTCCCCAGGGAGTTGCTGGTTTTGCCTTTAAGAATAAAAGCACAGCAAGCAGTATAGGTGGTATTCTTAGCACAGGTATTTGAAGTAATGTAGATGCTATCAAATGCTGCAAATATTCAACACCCACTGCATTTAAATCCAAATTCCTCACATGAACCAAAAGAACCATATGATTTGGTCCCTCTTTTTCTCTCCCGCCTCATTTAGAAGTCTCCGTTTTTTGGTTGCATCCCTATCGCACTGACCTATTTGCTTTGGCTCAAACACACAGACGAATCCTTCCTGCCCCAGAACTTTTGCACAAGCTTTCCCTCTGTCTGGTAAACTGTTTCCAGAAGTTTTCATATGCCTGGAGGCTATATCATATCCTTCATTTGAGTGGTGGCTCAGCTGGCCCTTCCTCACAGGTGTCTTCCCTGATAACTTCCACGGGCACTCTTACCCATTACCCTGTTTGATTTTCTTTATATCATTTATACCTAATAAATACTTTAGCTTCATTTTTTTTGTCCGTAAGAACCAAAGCTCCATGAGGGTAGGCTCTAGGACATAGTAGAAACTCAAAGCATGGGAAGGAAGGAGCGGCAGAGGGTGGGGGAGACGTATATAACAGGGTTCTGTGAGGAGGCTGAAAGGGCTATTATACCAAAAAGATCCTCACAGTCAATGCACTTCACAATCCAATCTTAGAAATTATGGCACAATCCCATGTTAAAGTACCAATACTCCTAAATCCAAGATAGTTTAAACTTTTTCTGTCACTTATAGCTTAGAAAGAATTTATTCTCGCAACCAGGCTTTGCTAAGGAAAATAGAAAGAAAGGATGACTGAGCATCTGGAGGTGGGAGGTGGCAGGTGCTGCCAAGGGAGAAGGGTATTAAAAGTTGGAAGTTCTGAAAGCAAGTTTGACCTAATTCCTAATTCTCCCTAAAGGCCGTCCTGATGGAGTATAAGCGTTGTCCATACAGTAATCTTCACGAAAGCAATTCAATAACTCTAAATTGCACACCGTAAGGAACAGTTTTCTTAAACTCTGTAGGAAAAGTACTGAGGTCATAGTTTTTGTTCCTCCTCCAATTTAGTTACTCTTGCATACTAAGGAAGCCTTGTAAATGTTCTCCGAAGATCTTTGTAGTTCCTTAAAAAAGTATTTCTCATACTTGACATTCTGAGCTCAGATATCTAAGTTTAGGCATATGGAAATTTCATCAAAAGTACCAAAAGAAACGTAGGCAGTATCTACTTTCCCTCCCCTTCAAAAAAAAGTGAAGGTTCTTACGTCAAGAGTGCTCAAATCTTTCTGCCAGCAGCTTCTGTTTGGGACTAGGTCTGGGACAGGAAGAAAACTAAGACTTGTAAGGAGCTTACCGCAGACCTGGAATCCTCCTTCTCTCCCCACTCCTAAATTCAGAGCAGAACTACCGAGGCTGCCAGTAACCCAGCTCTCTACACGTGCACACCTGTATGTAGTAGCGTTCTCAGTAAAATTCACTGTCTATCATCTTTAGCGCTCCACTGTGGAAAAACAGAGCTGAAATCCAAGTTCTCAAAGGACATGACACATGGTAGGAACTCATTGAACATCTGTTGAATGAGTGATGTGGTGGGACAAATAAGTGACAAGGAGGCCCCACTCATAGACACAGAAGTAGAGTCTGTGAGCCAAAAGGAATAATTTCCCACTGCAAAGGAATCAGAGAATGCATTTAGTAACAGAGGATACTTTAAGCTCGGTATTCTGCTCCTGAGTCAGAAAATGAAAAACGTCCGTGGTCCTTTGGGAAATAAAAGGCCTCAGAAAATCTGAGTGATTCCCTGAACAGTCTCTCACACAGAGCTGTCCCACAGTGTTACCGCTTCCTTGAACGCTCTACTCCAAAGTGATGTTTTATTTGCCTAACTAATCTCTTGCTTACTGATATTCCAAATCCTGCTACTTTTGAGATGCCTCTTCTTCAGAGAGTAGCATAATCTTGCCAGTTGCACTGCATATTTTCAATAAGTACCTACTTAACCAGAAGCATTACTAGACAATATGAATACAGATAAACAACCTCTGCCCTCAGGTAGTCCATATCAAGTAGGAGAAAGAAGACATAAATCATGATAATCAGAAGGACAGTATCACAAGTGCTGTCAGAGAGATATGATGAGGGTCAGAAAAGGAAGAGATGAGATTATGGGATTGCATCAAGATGACTTTCCTCCTGGCTCTGGTGAATCTGTCACACCCATCCTGTTTTGTTTCCCGGGACTTGCTCTTATTCTGTCTGACAAAAGAGCCAGGTGCCTTCCATTACCTCTGGACTCCAGTTAGCCATGCTGTGACTGAGTCACACTCAACAAAAAACATGTGTAACAGCAGTTTTAAACCTCTATACCAGAGGTCAAAAAACCTTCTATAAAGAGCCAGAAAGTAATATTTTAGACTTGCAAGCCATGCAGTCTCTGTCATAAGTATTCAACCCTACGATTGTACTGTTACAGCACCCAAAGACAATACGCAAACAGGCAAGCATGGCTGCGTTCCAATAAAATTTATTTACAAACAAACAATGGCCAGAAATGGCATAAGGGCCATAGTTTGGTGACCCCTGCTCTATGCAGAAGCAAAAGAACCTGAGGTTCTTTTTTTTTAAAGATTTTATTTATTTATTTTCAGAGAGAGGGGAAGGAAGGAGAGAGGGAAACATCAAAGTGTGATTGCCTCTCCAGCGCCCCCTACTGGGGACCTGGCCTGCACCCAACCATGTGCCCTGACTGGGAATTGGACCAGCAATGCTTTGGTTTGCAGGCCCGCACTCAAATCACTAACCTACACCAGCTAGGGCAGAGGTTGTTTTTTGATATTGGTATCCAAAATCGATAAATTCTCTCCACAAACATTTGCATGTCTCTAATATATGATGCTTCAGAGATGTAAAAATGAATAAGAAAGTAGCAAACTACTGGATCCTGGCTTCATACAGCCAGCTAGCCCCGAACAAAAGCAGGTCCAAGCAATCCATCCAAAAGACCACCACCAGCAGCATAGTGAATGGCAAAATGGTGTCAGGCAATGACACTAAAGTTCTGAGGTGTTAAGGCAGCAGAAGTAGGACATGAGACCAACAAAAAAGTTCAGAGCTCACTGAGAAAATGAATGAAGATAAGGTCTGAGTCCAAAGAAGCTTTCTGTAGCAGAATGTGCTGTCCTGTTCCACCAGGTTCCTCTATGTATTATAAAGATCTAAAATTCCGACCTTTAACAGACTTGCCTCTAGTTTCCTCGTCCTCACCCTCTTTGAAAAAAAAGTTAAAAGAAACCAAAAAAATCAGCCAACAGCTATTATCAAAATATGCACCAACTGGGATTTCTCATCCACCTGTTATGTACATTGTACAATATTAAAAATCATCAAGGTACTGACGGACCATTTCCTGCTCCCCTAGAACTGTCTATTTGGCCCAAGCCAGGACCAAAGAAACAACAAGTACCTGATTTCTAAAGCAAGCTGCCAAACAGTGAGGCCAGACTGTGCCTCCAGGGATTTGTGAAAAGACAAAACAAGACAATTACCTGCCTCTTTTCTCATCCCAGAGGAAAAAAGAATCAGCCATGCAGAGTTAGCCCAGGGAGAATGTTCTGGCTTTTCTCTCTCCTCCAGAATTGTGGTAGAGATTGGAGATCATAGTAGAGAGGAAAGAATGGCAATTCATTCCACTGGTTGGATGTCTGTTTAGGACAATAGATCTGTTTATCTGCCCTGGCCCTACCCCTAAGAGGAAAGAGAATTAGTAAAGAAAGATAGAAGGTCAGAGAGAAAGCACAAGGGAGCAGAGACCCACTCTCCCCTTTGTACAAGGATGTGCAGGTCTCCTACAGATTGAGATGCCATGACAGTTGTACCTTAGCAGAAATTGCCAATACCTGACCTGGGAAACAGCTTATGTAGTGGCAGATCCTCAAAACAAGAGGCTGTGTACTCTTGGCAGCGGCTGAAGGAAGTGATTAAGGAAAAAAACCCTTCAAGGAATCATGTAATGGGGAGGGCTCAGAGAACCCACCAGAACTTAGCTGCATGCATTTGGGAAAGTCAGCATGCCAGTCATAGGGAGGCTATCTAGTCTGTGTTATCCAGAGAAGCAGCCACAACCATAAAGAAGGACACTATGCTGATAAGCAAAGAAATGTTTGCCCTTCTATTTTCATCACATCATTTATTAAACATATGTTCAATGAGTTCCTACCATTGAAACAAACCAGGCGCTTTTCTAAAAATGACCAATCAACTTTCCAAATTTGTGCGTGCTTGTGGGTCCACACCCAACCAATCCCTACTTTGCCTAGGCTAGACTGACAGACCTCTTTGGTCTAGCACCTCGTGCCTGCCTTCCCCTGGTCCAACCCTCAGTCTAGTTCGGGGTGCAGGGCATTTCTATCCATGATCTTGCTAGTTATTTGCATATTCAGTGTAAAAACCTCCCCCTGCTGCCATCTTGGCTAATGCAAGAGACCCCCTAGCAGTCTGGGTGAGTGTTTGATGGTAACAATTGGTATAGCAAGTAATGAAGAGGAGAAGGCTTTGACTGTGATGTGAGATTGGTATATACTGAATTCATGGAAGCTCCCCAAGATATTTGCTACCCAGTGGGAAAGAATGATTTGACATAGAATACATAAGAAAGAAACTTGAGACAATAATACTGATTCATGTCCATGTTTGGAGTTTGTGTTTGAACCCCACTGAATGCAAAGCCCTCAATAAACCAGTAAAACTGGCATTTCCAAAAGTGTGTACTGCGGATTTTAATACAAGTTGCACAAGCTTGAAAAGGACAAAGGCTCATTAATCAAATCATAAATGTGGAAAACATTCTTACAAAATCAGCAATAAAATATTAAAATATTAAAAGACCTGAGTATTACCATAAATAAACCAGTTTAAAATTGTTTAAATCAGTTTTATAAATTTATTTATAAAATAAATACTTTTTATGTGATTAAAACTTTTTTCTATGTGATTCCATTAATATTCTTCAATATACACACTTGGAAAATCTTTTCTAAAGAAGGATGAAAGCTTGGCTGAGTCTAAAATCGAAGTCATACGAATGCCAGTTGGGCAGTTAATGGAAAGAAATGCGTTTCTTTGGGGTTTGGGATTCTTACGGCTTGGGGCTGTGCCTGTCAGCGTCATTCTTTCCAGGGCTGAGAGGGTCGTGCAACTTTGGCAATGCCATTTTACACGGAAGTCTAAGTGCAGGCCACCCCCAGGAGTTGTTGTCACTCACCAGGACCACATCGGAAAAGCTGGGGAAGGCCTTGGAAAATTGAGGGGTACATTCTTTTAGGCTTACATCAGAAAATAACTCAAACGTTGGAGACCTGAAAGAACTAGAAAACTATTATTACCATGCCTCCTGAGAGTCATTTTTCATATCTTTCCTACCCTACACAAGACTTCCACAATCAAACTTGTGGAGGAAAAACAAAAGAAAACTGATACCAAAGCCCCAGTGCAGTTGACATACGTACACTCGTGTGAGGGAGGGGCCAGGACAAGGAGAGTGGCAGAAAGGGTTCAAACAGAGCTCCCGCTGGAGATGGCGTCACACTTCCCTGAAGACAGAGTTAGCTGTGAGGAGCTTCCCACCTGCACCTCATCTAGACTGTCTATGGCTTATCTTGAGGGGACCAAATCTCATGATTTACCATGATTGTTTTGAAATCTCTAATCTTCCATGTTACAGTCTCCTCTGTAAAAGATTTGGTCCCTGCATAGATGAAGGGTACAATGAGTAGTTCCTCCTTGATTTAGGACTGAGATGTTTGACAAGGTAACAGTCAACTTGGACCATCACAGACAATGGGCTGAGGTGGCATTTTAGAATTTTAAACCAGAAAGGTGAGGATGAAAAGACAAAAGCCAAACAAACAGAAAAACACTAGAATCAAAACCTTTCTCCTGGCCGTGGCTGGTGTAGCTCAGTGGATTGAGCACGGGCCTGCAAACCACACGATCTCGGTTTGATTCCCAGTCAGGGCACATGCCTGGGTTGCAGGCCAGTTCCCAGCAGGGGACTCATGAGAGGCAACCATACATTGATATTTCTCTCCTTCTCTCCTTCCCTTCCCCTCTAAAAAAAGATATATAAATAAAATCTTAAAAAAAAAACTTTCTCTCTCTGACTTTTTAAAATGTGATATTAATAATTTCACTTTTTGGTACTTGGTTATATCTCCCTTTTTTAAATTTCTATATTCCCAATATCTAAGTTTAATTTTTCTAAAATTAGTAAGTGAAAAGCAACTGATGAATTAAGTATGATGTTTACATTCTGCTGCAAATATCTTCCTAAGTTAAAAACGGTTTTCCTCAACAAGCCTATTTGCAGAACCTTCTATCTAAGATTTTGTAAGTTCATTAGCACTGTTTCAATTTCTAAAGGTGTAGAAGAGCAAAAATAAAAGCATTTCTCGTGGTTAGGTCCAGATGATGCCAAGTAATAGTGTGGTGTAGGCAGATTCAGCAAACCTAGGTGAACTTACTAATCTTTCAAATTTTAATTTCCTTATTCGCAAAATGCAGATTCCTATAATGCTGACTACACAGGATCATGCACAGATCGAATGAGATAGTGAAGTCTGGTACATAGTAGAATTTCAACAATTGACAGGAAAACATTTAAACAAAACAATGATTTCCTATGTAACTCTATTTTAGGTGCAATGGCGAAAGTTTTTCTTCTGAGTTAACCAATCCAATATTGAAAACACTATACTGTTAATTTTATATAAGTTCATAAATTTGTAATTATGTATTCAAAAGCATTTTCCCATTAAAATTTTAAAATAATTTATTTTCACTGCCATGATGTAATAGTACCACTCTGTAATATATCTGGATATTTTCATATGAATAAATAAAAATATATATGTAATGGTTAAAGAGTACTGAGATCAAATAATAGCCAAATGTACACATTGCTTTCTAAGAAATAATTTCATATCTTTACAAACCTAATATATACAGTAGTAGTATTTGATTACACACATTTGTATTTTACTTTTATTACGGCCACATATAATATTTTATTATATTATTGAGCAACGAATGAATGCCCGTGAAAAATATTTTAAATCTTTATTTTCCAAAGTTAAACATATTTTTCCTCAAGAAATCTGTTTACAAAAAATGCTATTTGAGACTACTTTTCGATTAATGATTGTTTCTATTTCTTAATAAAAAAGATGTCTCGGAGCATCTTCCTCACATTTTAAAAGGATTTTACCCATAAATCAGATACGAAAGTACATAGAACTTTTAATCTTTTAAGAACAGCTAATTAAATCTTTTTTTTTCCCCTCCTGGTTGCCTCTGGTTTAGGCATGCTGTGTGTGGTGCTTCCCATGGCTTGTCATTTTGCTTTAAGGGCAGGGGGAGGAACCCAGTGAAGCTCAGTGACCACACCACATATCGAAACGTCACCATGACAGCGTTTGTCCACTTGTCAGAGTCCTTCTGAAATAACTCAGCTGTTCATTTTGTTGAATCAATATTGAAGCTTTCAAGATTTATTACTTGAGGTTTGGGAGCAGGTGAAGCAAACAAACCCTTCATTTCTAACATCAAACTCTAGTTGGGCCAAGATTTTGATTTCTGTCTATACTCTATTTATGAGAATAGACTATAAGGTTTCCATTCCTTGCATAATTGTAATAAGCTTGCATTTACATGCCTGCTTGCTAAAACCATGAAAAATAATTTTAAAGTTTCTGAAAACATTCTGTGGACTGGGGGAAACTTATCAAATGCTGAATTGAAATAGCTAATTTCCTGGAAGATGTGGGGGAGTGGCAGGGAAGACAGATGTAAAGCTTTTGATATGAAATCTTTCAATCTTTGGTATAAAGTTCTTTAAATTCCATTGAAATATCCCATATTGAAGCATAATTAATAAAAACCAGGATAAGCATGTTATCTACTAAATCTTTCTATTTAATAAGATCTATTTATTAATACTTTCCCTTTAAACAAATATAAAACTGACCTTTTCTATTTTAAAATACTGTGATTTCTTCAAAGACTTTTTAAATAATCATATACATTTCTAGTGGATTGGGTCACAAAATGAGTTGGATATCTTAATCCAAGCACTCACCGTGTGCATTTTCAGTTATCAGTGGGCTAAATTCAGTGTAGAGCTCATTGATATTATTCAAAGATGAAATTATGAGAAATATTCCTAAGTATAGATCTGCTTGACAACCCCCCCTCAAGTGTCTTCGAAGCTTCATTGATATATTGGACCAGGTTACAGTGAGAGAGGGCAAGCTTCTCTTCATCATCCCTCCTTCAGCACACTTCCCAGAACTGACAGTCTCCCACCTGACACCCCGTGACCTAGACCACCCACTCCTACTGGGATCTGCAGGATGCTGCGATGCAGGTGTCCTCAGGGGGGGTGAGTCTATACCAGATAACACAATGAAGTCATCTAAGATGGGTTAGGGATCTGCTATCTAGGAGCACAAAGCTCTATCCAGGACTTTTCCAGTCTGAGGAGAAATCATTGGCTGAGAGCAAACAAAGCCACTGAAAACAAAGCTCCCCCTGTCTTATTTCCCACATGGGTGGGAAAGTCAAGCCCAGTGAAGACATGCTTCACTGACAGGATGTTTGAAGATCACTCAGAGCCTTGCAAAGTTTATATATATATGCCTGGTCCACTTAACACAGAAGTATGCCAGCAGCTCTAGACTTAAGTTTGAACTGCTCTATCTTTCCAATGACCAGTCAGCTCTCTTAACTTAAAGGACTTCAAACAGCCATAAGAATTTCAAATCACACTGAAGGCACATAGAGCACCCTCTGGAGTTTCTGCTCAGGGTGATGAAAAAGTTGTGGAAGCACACAACAGTGATGGTTGCACAGTGTTGCAAATGTAATTATTGCCACTGAACTGTAACGCTTAAAAATAGTTAATTAAAATGGTAAATTTTGCTCTGTTTATTTTACCACTTTTAAAAATCAGTGATGTTATATATCAAAAACTGTTACACATTTTAAATGGGTGAATTGTATGGCATACAAACTATGTCTCGAGAAAATGGTTTAAAAAAGGAAAGGAAAAAGAGTATCATGGAGAAAGCTTTGATGCTTTGCCTGTAGCTTGTATATAAGTCAGGTCGTATCAGAAAACTTACACTGAAATTGTCTCACTGTTCAGAAAATCAAAATTCTGTTTTTTCTTCTTTGTAGTGTTCTCAGAAAGTAAAAATGTTTTTTTTTTAAGGTTGTACTTGAAAGGGTACCCAACAAATACAGCTTTAGCATTGTATTGGAGCAATCCCATGTGGAATGCTCCCAGGCAAAATGGAGTGCTCTGCTAGTCTTTCATTTTTCTCCTTTCTTTTCTTTTCTTTTCTAAAAGCAAGGATGTGAATTGTGAATATTTCCTACAAGAAATGCTGAGCTGGTTGATTTCTGATAATTATAAAATCATGGGTGGTCACGAGTTCAAAGAAAAATTTTCCCAAATAAAACCAAGTATGAGCAGAGTCTTTAACTGTGTCCCTTTATCCCCTGCCAAAACGCGGCATCAATAGAACTGAATGTGAAAGCTGCAGCTTTGATATGAAAGGTACTGAAAGTATTCATCTTTTGGTAGTTGTTCTGTCACTGTATGGAACGGAATAAAAGGAAAAAGAATTATGCAGCATCAACTTGAATTACCCAACTGGGGAAAAGGAAAACCAAATCATAACCAGATGCATCCGTGCATACATTTCTTAATAAAAATTTTCTTTGATATCTCCAGGCATCCAATGCACTCTACTGGCAGTGCGAAGTTATTGAAAATAATACAAAAGAAAAATTTAAACTAACATATTATCACTCATTTACAGTAGAGAAATACTATTAGAAATGTCTTTAAAACATCGATATTAGGCTGAACCCATGAAACTGCTATTTCCTCAGGTTATAATGGTCAGACATTGGCAAAGTGATTGAATAACAGCAATTTCATGCGATTCAACCTAACACATAATTTCCCTCCTAATTTAAAATGACAGTCTGTTCTGTTCTTTATTTATCATCATCATTTAATAGAATAAAATACATTTACTTAATTTTATGTGGTTTATTTATTTAATCATTTTAGCTCTTATGTGAAATGATTCCATAAATATGAACATGAACCAATTAATGTTCCTTTTCTCCCTTTTAATTAAGAAACATTTTTTCAGCTGAATACACCAAAATGTCCCACTCATCAGTCTGTCGGGCCTGCTCTCAGCTGATCATGAGGCACTTGAAGGGAAACCTGTTTGAGGTGAGGGAAGATACTCTTCCTCTTATGGCGCTGCTCTTATATCCTTTTTACAAAAGGATGATGTAAATACCAGGCTTCCTCTCTTTGCCACCTTGAGGGGCCCGGAGGCAGGTACTGTGGGTATGAAGAGGGACTGGAGGCTGAGGTCTAGGGTTGCTGCAGTGGGACTGAGTGAAGCTTGATACTAATGGAACTAGAAGGCAAAGCCAAATCCTACTATGGTTGTTCATCCTCCCTCCCATTAAAAAAAACACACACACACACACAAAAACCCACATCTCCTCTCGGGTCTAGAGAGAAAGAATGGTGCCGGCAATAGAACATAAAGCCACAGATTAAAAGCTGGATCATTTCAAGAACAGTGTTGAAAAGAGAAGAGAAGAGAAAGGAGGTGAAGAGCAGGGCAGAATGGGACTGAGTTGAAAGAGGGAAAAGCTGTGACACGAAGTGCTGCCTGTATAGCCTAGTTTCAACGTGCAGGGGGGGGTGGGGGGGGATGGGCAGGTGGAAAGGCACGGTGCCTATTCCAGAGCTCAGCAGCCAGGGCGGAAACAGCATCCAAACAAATGTCTGGACTGTGCTTAGACGACTGCAGTGGACTGGCTCCCACTGTAAGGATGGAATTTCTGTGGCGTTACTGAAAAAATTTCACGTTGTCAGTGATAATCTGTACCATCCAACAACTGGAAGTGTTCTGTTTGCAGTTAACACAAAGGCAACCCAGCCCACAATTCTGGACATTTTTCCAGGAGAAGAATAACCATTAAACAACGGCTCGTAGATTAGAGGCAAAGGTCAGAGGCAGTCTAGCAGGCTTCAGTACCTAAGTAGTCAGTTCACTGCATTCAGTTTACTAAATAAAATCTGCACTGTTGATAGTTCTTTTCTGTCCCCAGGATAAAATCTTGGGTGGAGACCATGTTTCACATTCATTTACAATCATTAACCAAGAGTCTCATTCTCAGATAATACAAGGCAAAGCTTAACCTCCCATTTTTGCTTCAACAGTTAGTTCTGTGTGTGCTTGAGCCTGATCCAGACTGTAAAGCCTGCAGTGGGGGAGGAAGGTGTGGTCATTCTTTCTACAGATTCCTCCCAACTCTTATATCTATCCTTTTCATTGCCCTCTTTTATGCCTCCTTCAGATTTGGAAAGTGGGGAAATAGGTATATAGAGATAAAGAAAGATTCATTCCTGGTTGAGTTCTTCAGAAACTCTCATTGGTGGGGGGGTTACCTTACATGGACTATGGTTTCCTGGCCTGGCCACTTGCACTTAACTTTCCATCCCCTACCTTCTTGCAGTCCATAGCAGAGCCTTTTGGTAGGGTCACTTCATTCCTCCAGATATGTCATTTGGTTGTGGTATCTTTAGACAATTTAAATCCTTTGGTCATGTCCACATTGTCCTTCAGAACACAACACCTTTCCCTTGCCATTCCTCTGACTACAGGGTAGGGTTAAACTCACCTTCCAACTGCTGCTTCATGAGTCAGGTACCAGTCCCTCTGTCCCACAAACTCCATGTCAGGTTCTCCAAGTGATTCTGACTCAACACCAGGCTTGCCTGGGGGTGGTAGAAGTGGAATGTACTAGACTGTGATGGCTCTCTCTAAAGGAATTCTCACTATAGGCTTCAAAACCAATCTCCATGCCTCCACTTACAAACTCTTAAATAAAGGTAAGTGATGACTTAAGAATGACAAAATCAGTCTGTTCACAATGTAGTTTGTAGCTTATCTAATCTTGCAGATTTAGAAATGATCTGCATTCAGAACTCTACTATTTACTAGCCAAAATACTTAATCTCTTAGTGTCCTTATCTACAAAAGACTTAATCTCTTAGCGTCCCTACGTACAAGGCACTGAAATGTGAGAAATAAAAGCAGTCACTACAGCATAGGTTGTTTTAAAGTTAAATGCATTATGTACTTAGAAGAGCACCTGTTCATGAATAATGAAACCAACTGGCCTCTTGTGCCTTCCGACATGATATGCTGAGAAGCATCTAACATCAACAATGTGGGATTCTTGCTAGAAATATTTAACCAGAATCTTATTGTGAGGAAATAATCAAACAAATCCAAGTTTGGGTACATTCTGCAAAACAACTCCAGCCTAGTTTTTCAAAAATATCCAAGTAATGCAAGACCAAAAATTTTAGATAGAGCAGGGGAGCTGAGGACTCTTCTTCATTAAAAGAAACTAAAGAGGCATGACATCTAAACACAATGCATAAACCTTGATTAAATCCTGGATCTCATTTTAAAGTAAAAATACAGCCCTGGCTGGTGTGACTCAATGGATTGAGCACCAAACTGTGAAGCAAAGGGTCACAGGTTCAATGACCAGTCAGTCACATGCCTGGGTTGCAAGCTGGGTCCCCAGTAAGGGGCACCTGAGAGGCAACCACACATTGATGTTTCTCTCCCTTTCTTTCTCCCTCACTTCCCCTTTCTTTAAAAATAAATAAATAAAATCTTTTTAAAAATAAATAAATTAATTAAATAGAAATACACAAACATACACACAAACAGATAAAGGATATATTTAGGGCAATCTTGGATATTTAACTATAAACTGAATATTAGAAAATAAGATGGTATCAGTATTATATTTCTTGAGAAATAGTTATGTAAAAGAATGTCCCTGTCCTTAGGAGACATATTGTGACATGTTTAGGGGTGAAGTGCCATGATGATGGTAACTTACTCTCAAATTATTCCTCAAAATGTTTTATTAAAAATAAAAATAACAGTGCCACAACACATACTAAATGTCTTAGAACAATACTTGGCACATAATAATAGTGTAGAATATGTATTATTAGCACAGATACTTAGACAACAGAAAAAATCGCATTTGAATTTTTACACATTTGTCAAATTGAATTAATGTGCCGAATCATGAGTTTCCCAAAGCTCTCTTCACCACTGATCTCCCCTCCCAACTCCCAGCACCAATCTTTCTTTAACTCCTCCCTTTAAATCACTAATAATACAGTTTCTAACTTTCTAATTTACATTTTGGTAGCCAATATCAGAAGTTTTTTTCTAGATGTGCTTTAATCTTCAATATTTAGATTCATAACTGACATGTAAAAAATCTTTGTACCTTCAAACCCACACAGAAACTTGGCTTAGATAACTTTACAGGTATACTGTACTGCTTGGTGGATCTCAGACATTTCAGAGTCAGGACTCCTTCATTCTCTTAAAGATTAAGGACTCAAGCTTTTGACTAGTTATAGCTATCAATATTTACAATATTAAAATTAAAAACTGAGAACAATTTAAAATATGTATTAGTTCAATTAAAAGTAAACCCATTTCATGTTAACATAAATATTTTTATGAAAAATACGTGCCTTCGAATGCAAATATTTAGTGATATCAGTAGCATCATTTATGATTTGATAAATCTCTTTAATGTCTGGCTTAATAAAGAACAACTGTATTCTTTGTTTAGTAATTGTGGTAATGTACACATAACATGTAATTTACCATTTTAACCATCGTCAAGTATACAGTTCAGTGGCATTTAGTACATTCATAACCATTACCACTATTTCCAGAACATTTTTCAGCACTCCAATAGGAAAACCTGTGCTCATTAAGCAGTCACATCCTACTCCCCCTTTCCCCTGGCTCCTGGCAACGATTCATGTGTTTTCCATCTCTGTGAATTCCCCTATTTAGGATGTTACATATCAATGGATCATACCATACATGGCCTTTTGTGTCTGGTTTCTTTCACCGAGCATGTTTTCAAGGGTCATCCGAGTGGTAACTGATAGCAATATTTCATACCTTTTTGTTGCCAAATAATATTCAGTTGTACTCATAGGTGTACATTATATTTTGTTTATTCATTGACCCACTGATGAAAAATTTGGGTTGTTTCTACCTTTTGGCTATTATAAATAGTGCTGCAATAAAATTCATACACACGTTTTTGTTTGATGGTCTCTTTTCAATTCTCTTGAGTATATACTTAGGAGTAGAATTGCTGGGTCATATGGTAAATCTATTTTTTCACTTTTTCAAGAATGGCCAAACTGTTCTCCACAACATTTGTACCATTTTACATTCCCACCAGCAGTATTTGATGGTTCCAATTTATCTTCATCCTCACCAACATTTGTTATTTTACATTTTTAGAACTATGGCCAACCTAGTGGATATGAAGTGATATATCATTATGGTTTTGTTTGACATTCCCCTAATGACTAATGATGTTGAGCATCTTTTCATATGCTTGTGGGCTATTTGTATATTTTCCTTGGAGAAATATCTAAACAAGTCCCTGGTCCATTTTTTAAATTTAGTGTTTGTCTTTTTATTGCTGAGTTGTATGAGTTCTTTGCATATCTGGGATCCTAGACCAGACATATGATTTAGAAATATTGTGTTCCACTCTATGCCATGTCCTTTCTACTCTCTAGATGTTAGAGAGTGAAAAGGACACTCCCTTCACACTCGGTTTTTAGTTTTAATTAAGTTCAATTTATCTACTTTTCTTTTGTTGCTTATGCTTTTGTTATGCTTTTGTTAAATGGCTTTTTTGTAAAAAAAAAAAACTGCCAATGCAAAGATTTGCATGTTTATGCCTATGTCTTTTTCTAAGATCTTTATAATTTTATTGCTTACATGTAGGTCTTTCATCAATATTAATTTTTGTATAAGGTGTGAGGGAAGGGTCCAACTTCATTCCTTTGTATATGGATATCCAGTTGCCATATCACTATTTGTTGAAGAGATTGCTCTTTCCCAATAGAATGGGCTTTTGTATCTTTGTCAAAAAACAATTGACCATATGTGTATAGGTGTATTTCTAAACTTTCAATTCTATTCCATTGATCTACATGTCTACCCCAATGCCAGTAAACTGTTTCGATAAGTGTAACTTTGTAGTAAGTTTTAAAATTGGAAGTGTGAGTCCTCCAACTTTGCTCCCCTTTTTCAAGATTGTTTTGATTATTGGAATCCCTTGCCATTTTATATAAACTTCAGCATCACCTTTTCCATTTCTACAAAAAAGTCTGTTGGGATTTTTTTCCAATTTTTTTATTTAATTATTTTTCAAGTACAGTTTTGGGATAGAAATTGCAGTTAAACTGTAGATCTCATTGGTATTTCATCTCATTAGCATATTGACATCTTAATGATAATAAGTTTTTAATCCATGAACACATATTGTCTTTCCATTTATTGATATTCTTTCATTTGGGCATTGTTTTTGTACTTTTCTGCATACAATTCTTGCATCTTATTGATTAAATAAGTTCTAAGTCACTAATTCTTTTTGATATTGCAAATTGAATTTCCTTTTCAGAATTTTCATTGCCACTGTACAGAAATGCCAGTGATTATTGTGTTGATCATGCATTGTGCAACTTTGCTAAAGGCTTTTATTACCTCCAATGACATTGCTGTACGCTCGTTTTGTTGTTATATATTGTTTTGGCTGAGGAAATTCAGAAAATATGAAGAGAATTCAGCTTCTCACAAATATGTATTGATACTTAAGATCGGGAGAAGGGTTTTAATAGGGTTTTTTTTTTCAGATAATTGTGGATATTTGTCTTTGTACTATACAAAGACTCAACAAGTAATAATTTTTTAAAGGTTGGTCATAATGTGGCATCTGAAATCATATCAATAAGCACTTTTTAAATCTTCACCTGAGAACATTTTTTCATTGCTTTTAAAGAGAGAGTAAAATGGGGATGGAGGGAGGGAGGGAGAGGTGGGGAGAGAGAGAAACCTTGATTGGATGCCACCTGTATGCACTGTCTAGGAATCAAACCCGCAACTTTCTAGTGCACAGGAAGGCACTCCAACCACTAAGCCACACAGGCTAGGGCTCAATAAGTATTTTTTTTTACTTAATGTTAATAAGCATTAGTCAAATTAAAACTCTTGGCTTCATATTTAGAATGGGTCTTTATTCATGCATAATTTTATAACATTGTGCATTTGGAAAATATCAATTTACTGAGTTTTGCCGATCTTTCAGGTGTTGACACTTTTCATTATATGATATTTTAAGAACCACGTTATTAATATCACCATCAACTGAATCACAAAATCTTTCTATTTTGAGAAGTCTCCAGGCTTACTGGAGACAACGAAAGTGTTACAAAATCGAATTTTTGCTTAAGATAACACTTAAGCCTTATCATTGGTAGCAAATACTGTCTTGTTTTCCTTGAAATAACCAGCTTACTTTGTTCATTTTCAAGAAGAATTCTACCAAATATCCAAGTCTTATTGATGATAGTTTTTCTGTCAGTCATTCTTTCTATCAAAAAGTGTGCCCTGGGATAAAAACGGCTTGTTCAGCTCCCAACTCAAACCAGGGCCGAGAGCTTTTCCTCCAGACCACCATACTACTTTCACATGCAATAAAGGAGCTTTATGCACATTTTCCATTTCATCAGAAAGAATAATTTTAAAAACATCACACAATTCAGTTTTGAGATTTAATAAAATGAATACCTTTTACTGATTAATCAAGGAACATTCTTTACTAAATTTTTCTGAACTGGTATGTAGTAGTGAACAATACAATGACTACTAATATAGTTTGGTAACATTGCCTTGTTTCATGCTAAGGATTCACTATAAGTAAACATGAAAACACAATGCAAGGCAAATAACTTCTTAGAATTATTGCAAAAATACTTTTGACTTTGAGGACTCCATGAAGGAATCTTGGGGATTGGCAAGGGTTTGCAGATTGCACTCTGACAGCAGTTAACATAGCTATTGGAATGTCGGTTTTGCACAGACTGCCTTAACTTCATAAACACTGAAAGAAGTAGATGTTAAACACTCTGATCATAATCTCCTGGTAGAAGTTTTCCAGTCTTTTAGCAATGTGTTTGGGTGCTCTCTTCACACACTCTCAACACATAATAGCAGTCCCTACTTACAGTCCTAATGAAACTAGAGTTTTAATGGGTAAAGGGCTGATATTTAGAGAGAGGTGAATATGGATCATAGAACGTAGGACAAGGCAGAAAGAAAAGAAAATTTACTACAAACCTCTTAGGTATTCATATCATATTCACCTCCAATGAGTTGAATATACCTCCATGCAGTGGATACAAAACAAATTGCGTAGAAGGGCTGGCACTAGACTAGATTAGGTAATGGTTTTATGGCTTTGCCTTATAAGCAACCATAATATTTTTATTCAAAGAATCATCCTTTCTCAAACTAATGTCTTCTTTTCTTATCAGCATTGATTATAAAGTCTACATAAATTGTGTTTGACAAAGCCAGAAATAACACACAGAGAATTTTCTTTTGAGGATGGGTATAGTAAAATATTTATTTTTCAATGAAATGACTGAAGCAATAAGATGTAGAAACCTTTTTTTTTTTAAATTCTCACTGGAGGATATTTTTTCACTGCTTTTGGAGATAGAGGAAGGGAGAGAAAGAGAAACATTGATGTGAGGGAGAAACGTGGATTGATTGCCTGCGGTAAGCACCCTGACTGAGGATCAAACCTGCACCCTAGGTATGTGCCTTGACCTGGCATCAAATCTGCAAACCTGCAACCTTTCAGTTTATGGGACAATGCTCCAACCAACAGAACTGCACTGACCAGGGCAAGATGTAGAAATCTTTACAAACCAAATATTTATTTATTATGTTATGATATGGATTACCAAATCTGTGGTATGACCTTAAAGACAGGGTAATGAAAGAAAAAGTTAATCAAGCTTCTACTGAGACATATCAATTCTACAAAATAACAGAATAGATTTAGAATTGAAAAGTACTCCAAATAAAAATAAGCCCTTTTCAAAACAACAAATCAAAGAAATGTATTTCAGTGTGTTTCTTCTTAACAGACTGCTCTCTAATCAGCATGTATCGTTGCCAAACACTATCCTGCATGGGAAGGAAGTTCCACTATTCTTGCTATGTGCCCCACCCTCCACCGAGTAAATCCAAATTTGAAATATCCTTTGAAGTCAGCGGGTGTTCTTTACTTCAAATAATTCTGAAGGGATTTAGAAGCCAGATGGGATTAAATCTTTTTTAAATGGGAGGGCTGGGGGGTGGAATCAGCTCAATATAATAGCACATAAAACAAAACATGGTGAGAAGGAAGAAGGGAAGCTTTATTCAGACCCAACAGTTGCCACAATGGTTAAGCATGGTTTACTTAGAATTAGTGGGGGAAAGGGACCCTAAATACAGATTCATTAATCAAAGTATGCAAGGAAGAATCAGTAAAACTACCTTTAAAGCCAAAACGGAGCAACAGCACGAATTTGGATGCTTTGAAAAAATATTTTAAACCAAGTACTTGTGATCCTAATTAATTTGACATTTGATCTTTTCTCCCACTCAAGCCCACTTCCCTCTTGCCTCAGTTACTGCAATAGCCTGCTAACTGATCTCCCTCCTAAGTGATCCTTCTAAAAGGTAGATAATATCCTCCTCTGTTCAAAAGCCTGCCATGGTTTCCCACCTTGCTTCAAGTAAAAGCCCAAATCCTGGCAATGGCCTACAAAGTCCTACACAATTTGGCTCCCTCTAACCTCATTTCCTATTGTTCTGCCTCCTCAAGGAATCTAGTCCAGCCATACTAACCTTCTTGCTGCCCTCCAATACACTAGGCAGTATTCCTCTTGGGGACTTGGCTGCCACTTGATTGTTCCTTCTGCCCAGCAATTTCTCCCAGGTACCAACATGGCTCACACACTTACTTTCTTCAGGCCTATGTTAATCTAAATCTTTCCAACCAGGTCTTTCCTTACCCATTCTATTATAAATGCAGGCTCCCCCTGCCCAAAACAGTCAAACCTCCTTCTCTACTTACTTTTCCTCTATTAATTTATCACTACGTAACATACTAATATTTCCTTTGTTTACTTTTTCTTCTTCTTCCACCACAGGAATATAAGCTCCATGAGAACAAGGGTCTGTTTGTTCAACACACATCCCCAGTGCTTAAAGCAGGGCCTGAAACATAGGAAGTATTTAATTAATATGCATGGAATGAATAGATGTAATTTCTGTCTATATTTTGCCAGATAAGCACTACTTTCACTTTATGTATATATACTTCACAGTTTTGTGATTCTTTTATGTGGACACAGAAGCTTTGCTTTTGAACTTCTTGCTTGGTTTTTCAAATATAGTTGGTTAAGCTGAGAATTGTCACAGAAGCAGTCTCTAACTACCTGGAAAGACCCAGAATAGAATGAGAAGATGCTGCTGCCTCTTGCCTTCTCCCTTTCTAATTCCCCACCCCCTAATCTTCCCAACTCCATGAGCACAACACTGAACACCTAAGACATTTAATTCCATGTTGCCCTTTAGACTCTGTTTTGACTTGTGCTCCACTTCTGGACGATCGCCTTCTGTTCTCATCCAATTCCATATACCAGGTCACCTCTCATGTTTTCTTCTGGTGAAATGACTTAATTAAATTCTGTCTGACCATCTCACATCTTTGGAGGAGTAGACACAAAAGCCAGCATGTTATAGGTCCTAGAGGGCATTTACCTGCACCAATTTACTTAAGTGGCAATAGTGATTGTAAAGATCATGGGAAACAAAGCATTGCAAGTTATAGTCTACTTAATTATAAACACATAACTATTTCTTTCTATATGCACTGACTACTTAGCTGAAGGATTTAAGGATCATATTTGTCAGACTTGTTTTCATCTAGTAATGTCTGTATGGACAGAAACATTGGGATGGTCATTGCCAAGTCATTTAACTCCTTGAATTACTTACTAGCATTTATAAGCAATTCTGGATGCTTGACTCTTATCCACATTACTAGAGAGTGGTGATTATGATAATCACTGTGTTTTAAAATCACAGAGTGAATAGCAAATAGGGAGGTCACCTAGTTTCATCTCTGGCAGAACATATCTAAATCATGCAGCCTGTTGGTTTTTCCCAAGACTTCTAGAGAAGAATCACAATAATTTTCTTGGTATATAGATTGTTTGAAGATCAGAGACAATGGGCGATTTTCTAGGTTTCACCCCATAATCCACTGTTAAATTCATTTGAGTTTACTTTAAGTATTTCCTTAGTGTACAACGGTCTTCCAGTCTTTCACTGCTAGAAAGTAGAATTAGAAAGAAAGGCTAATAAAAAGGATATAGGGAGGAACAGAGTAAAAAGGGTAGAATGAAAGAAATGTGGCAGAGAGAAATCAAGAAGAAATATGAGAATAATTCAACGTTCTGTTAATCTTTTATTTTTTGATTTCCAAGGGACCTGATCTGGTTCCTTTTTCCGGGCACTCACTAATTGAATACGAAGTACAGACAGACTGCGGAACGACTGAAAGATGGATGGTTGACTGTTTATTAGCTGCAATACAAGTCCAATTATTTAACAATAAAATGCATTCAGTATAAATATTTTTAATAATAAAAGCACATGGTAATAAAAATCCAATCAATAAAGAGAGCGCTAAGATGAAAAAGCAAAGTCTCTTGACTACCCCCCTGCTACATCTAGTCCTTTTCAACCACTGTTAAAAATTCCTTTAGTAATTTTCCAGAAACAAAAACAAAGTGCATCTCCCTGCACAGATGTATAAATGTGTGTGAAGTGGGGGTGTACATTTCAATTGTTTTCTAAAGAAATATCATTACACGTACTATAGGGCAACTTACCTTTTTCTCTTCAAAATGCACTTTGGAGATCTTTCCACGTGCCTATTCATGGAAGCCCCCTGAGTAAGGAAATTTACTCTTTTTAAGCACTGTATTCTTAATGTTTAGAACAGAGGTTTCACATATATTTTTCCTCCAGTAAAAAATCATTAGGTAAACGAATGAGTACATCAGAAAATACAGGTCAACTTCATTGTTTTGAACAAACGTATAATATTGCATTATTTAAGTGTCCCAGAGTATCCAACTGGTGAACATTTAGAAAATTTGCAAATTTTTGGCTATACTATAGTAAAAATTCCTGAACATATCATTTAAATCATATCCTTATGTCTCTGTATATAAATCCAAGGTAATTATTTTGCAGTGCAATAGTTCAGTCAATTGCATTTTTAACTATTGCAAGTAATACCCCTACCCAGTTGCATGAATTTACACTCTATTTATTTATTTATTTATTTTTCAAGGACAGTTTTCTGTCTATTACTCCCATCCCATCCCACCCCCCGTGCTCCCCCTCCCTCCCATTTCCACTCTCCTCAGTTGTTGTCCATGTATCCTTTATATTTGTTCCTCTAAATCCCTCCCCTATTTCCCCTGAAATTCCCTCCCCTCTTCCCTCTGGTCACTGTCAGCCTGTTCTCTATTTCAGTGTCTTTGGTTATAAATAAAAAATTACACTCTCATTACAATATAATGTTTATTCTGGAGCAAACCACAAAATCTAAAGGTTAGTGACAGAAACACACATTCCCAGAAACTACATATTCTTTTATCTACAACTTTTAATGAAAACTGTGTCAGAAGAGATCTCAGAAAACTGAAAAGACTTTTGGCTTTTCTGAGCACTGGGACATCCTTTTTCTTCAAGACAAAGTACTTGTTCCTACTGGCCAGCTTTTTGGAACCTGGCCAACATTCATGGTTAACTGCCTCCTTTGTTCATTTTCATAATAAAACAGAATTTTTTTGTAGAAAGTTCAATAACTGCATATTTGTTAAATATAAATAACAACTCAAGAGCATGCAGATACCATTGGGAAAGTATTTATACGAAAGAAACAGGTGGCAGTCCTGTAGAAGCGCTTGAAATGCTATCACTTGGGCTCTCACATGGACTCAACGGCCTATTGACATTAAAATAAGAAAAGTAACCTATATGCAGAAAGAAGGTTGTATTCACATTAACATTCATGAAGGCTGAGCAGCTGAAGCCCCTATCCTTCAAGTAGGGATTATACCCTTTGTCTACTGATGGGAAAATGTCACCGTGATAAATGGTTACAGACAGGGGTGTCGCAAGGGCAATAGCACACAGAACAGTTCTGACAAACTTAAAATAATTTTTAAGTCCTCCTCTCCTGCAGTTCTTTATGTAGCATTGTGCATACCTCTTCAAAAAAAAGAGAAAAATATTGCAATACTAAATTCTTTACCTTACTGAGACAACAACAACAACAACAAAAAACTCTTTGAAAATAATTTAAAACTAAGCTTCAAAGTCTTCGGGATGCATAAATACTGTACCCAGACGTTTTGAAAACAAATGCTCTGCACCATGCACCTTGCCTGTTTGGATCTAAAATGTATAGTAATACAGTGGTCAAAGTGCAAAGTCTGTACCTTCAACACCGGGAGAATTAGCCTCATCATTAAAACACTTTACACCAGTGATTTTTCAACCTTTCTTATCTATTGGCATACTTAAACTAATCACCAAAATTCAGCAGCACAACAAAAAATATTTTTTCTAGTTTGATAAAAAGTAATTGATTTACAAAAAATAGTAATAGTAATTACCCATCCTTTTTGCTCCAAGGTGACTTTTTAAAAAATCAGGTGCCTGTACTTGTCTATAAGGATTTCTGGTACTGAGAATTAACCAATCAGATGCATTATTACGTGATGTGACCAACAAGATGCAATTCTATTTTGTGACCTATATATTTATGGTTCAATATGGCATTCACACCTGATGCTATTGTTGTATCGGCTGTTGCCATTTTCTATTTAACATTCTAATGGAAAAGAGGTAAATGCACCTAACTAAATAGTCAAGTGTTGTACGTTGTAAAAGTTCTTGAGACGCTGGTCGAAAATTGCTGCTTTACACTTATTTACATAAATTCAAATACATTATCGTACTCATGAGGAAAATCATGTATGAATTCATGAGTTTGTTATAGCAAAAACTAACATTTCATATACGTCAACTGTAACTATCAATGACTTTCCATTATTTTTCAAAACAAAGTAAGTTACAATTTGTAGACAGCTTTGAGTTCATGAGAATTGGAAGCCTGAGAACCAGGGCTGGAGGGCAAACATTTCCCATGGCTTGACTCTAGGTGGCTCACTTTCCTCACCTTTAAACAGAAAGGCTGCTATAACCCTTTTCTGCCACCCAAGGTTTTTCTCCAGTGTTTTGTCTCTTCTGAAGTCTAGAGACTCCAACATTAAGAGTTATAAATCTAGTACAACTTTCTAAAACATGGACGTGAACACCGTCCTCTTGAGTGTCCATCCTCACCCTACAGAAACTGCCAGATGCAGCGCAAAAAGAAATGCACAGCAGCCCTTCACAAATCCTCAGTACCTCCTCCAGTCAATGCTTACTAGACAGTTTTGCCAGAGGCGTGTGAACTCGGGACAAAGGCACTGCCGACAGGTCGCCCTGGATCCCCAAGTTAGCCTAAGAACTTGGCCCGCCGAGAACCTCTACTGGGGCTGATGGGGCGTGTCCAATGGGAGGGGAGGGGCCTTCTGGAACTCGGGCCCCGCCCCCTGCCCCCAGCGTCCGAGCGCCGGAGCGTCAGGCTCAGGCTCCTGGTAGGAAAGCCCCGGGCTCTGAGTAAGCCTTTGCACCCTCGCTCTCCGCCTCCTCCCCCGCCCTTTCCCACCTCCGCCCACTTGACGCGTTGACGCACTGCAGCTTTGCGGACGTGGCGGCGGCGCAAGGCCGGGAAGGCGGAGACTTTGGCCTGGGCGGCGGCGGAGGCAGTGGTAGAAGTGGAGGAGGGTGGCAGTCACGGCGGCCTCGGCCATGAATTTGCCTGGGACGGCAGAAGCGGCGGCGGATTTGGCAGTCGTCTCTTCGCGGTGTCCCACTTTCTAACGGGACAGGTAAACATGGCGGCTAGAGGTGGGGAGTGGCTCTGTTTAAGACGACAGGGTTGGGCCCCAGCGGCGCTCCCGCTCGAGGCGGCGCGGGGCCATTGGCTGCAGTCGTGGCGGGGGTGGCTGGAGGAGTTCCAGAGTTAGAGAGACCTTGAAATCCAGCCCCACCAAAGCCCATTGATACATTGTTGGGTAAACTGAGGCTCGGAGGAAGGACTTGTACGTGCCCGATTACCGGAGCGACACATTAGCCTCCAAACACGGTTTCTCCCACAAACTGGTGTTTGTATTGAATGTTCGCTGACGGCTTCTTGTCCACATCGTCCAAGTATGATGATGTCACATAAAAACCTGATGTTTAATAATCACAAGGGATAACAGGGAAAGGAAAAACTAGACTTGAGGAATGGTGAGAGAGGGAAGTTAAGTTTTTAAAAACTGAATTGGCTCTGAATATGGTTGCAGTGATACTGCCCCGATGATGAACCACTTTGTACCCATTTTCTTTGTCCCAGTTCAAGGAATGTCGAGCAACACCCAGCAGCATTTATTGCACATGACGAAGGCGTTTGGGAAACCATTTTCTCATACAGACTGAGCTGATGAATCCATTGCTAATTTTTGTGACCGTTTGTAATCTACGTACGTAGCAGACAGGCTTGTTTTAGTTTTCTGACGAGGAGATTCTTGCTTTTTTTGTCGCCCATAGTTAATGTCACCGACAGAGGTTGATATAAATAAAGTGGATTTTGGGCATCGCTCAGTGACTTTTTGCAGCACTAAGCCACTTTGGGGTTCTAAAAACAAAATAGGAAGGAGAAAAAGTTAAAGGGCAGCGTAACTGGGGCAGTACAGCCATGTTTAAATTGCTGTATGTTAAGTTGTTCTTAACTTTTTAAAGTTGTAGACCCCTTTTGAGAATATAATAAATATTTTCCCTAGAAAAATATACATATGTATAACATGTGCCTATGAATCTCGGGGTTCACAGACATTCCCTAGGTCAGCAATTTTCAACCATTTTGCTACAGAATTTTTAAAACATACAATACCTGACTATTTTAGTCAGGGGTACTGACAAAACTATTATCTATTTTTGGTGAAGGTGAGATACTCTTTCAACTTTTTTTAGAATTACACAAAACATCCGTAATTTGTTATGCTATTAAAACAAGTTTAATCACTTTGTCATATGTTAGGATTTTGAAAGATTTGATCATACCTTCAAAACTGCTTTCCAGATGTAAAGCATTAGGAGCTTTCTTTAGTTTGGTGGCTGTCAAGTTAGGAATTCCAGTTCATGGTAATAAGTAATGTAGCACCTGGAGAAATAGGTGAAATAATCTATTTAATATAGAGGTATTGGTCATCTGTGTGATCTGAATGGAAACCCTTGGGTTTTTAAAGCATTATGTTGCCTTAGAGAAGGGTCAGAAACTGGTTTTAAGGGTTGGGTTCAGTTATATGAAATTGTTCCAAAAAATTTGTAACTATGTGTCTACATAGAAAGTATAATCCATTGTCATCCCAACTCCAAAAGTCTGTGAAGTTTGGATGACAAAGTCCAAACTCCACAGACTTTTGGAGTTTGTTTTTGATGATTGTTTTTCTCTTTTTCACTTGGTGCTTGTTCACAATATTCACAACTGAAGTAAGTCCTTTATTTTTGAGAGATCATTTTGCTTTGGCTTCCATGACACACGGAAGCTTCCTCCTCTGAACAGTGCTTTTCCATCTTCTTTGAATACTGATTATTTTCACCCAGGTAATAAATATAGCAGTTCTTCAGGGCTTAGTCTTGAACCCCCTTTTCTTATTCTACACTCTCTCTAGGTAATCTAATCTGTACCCATAGTTTCAGGTTTATACCTGTGTGCAATATGAGTCAGAAAATTATATCTCTAACCCAGACATTTTTTAATTTGACTGTATAATCCACTGGGCTACTTGACATTCATCTTGGCTGTCTTTGAGGAGTTTATAATCATAGTTGCTGCCCCGACCCCCAAGCTCTTCCTCCAGTGTTCCATATCTTAGAGAGTGGCACCACCATTTTACTCATTGATGTAAATCAGAAATCTTAGCATGATCCTTAACTTCTTTATGTTGTTGTTCATATCAGAGCCACATTATTAAGTCTTAGCATTTTATGTCCAAATGCCTCTTACTGCCTGTCCATGTCTCTCCATCTTTCACAACAATATCTAAAAGTGATCTGTTCTTATGTGAACAATATGAAGCTAAAACTGTGAATGTGGAATTAGTTCTCATATTCATTTTTAATGGGAATAGATCAACTTGATGAATGACAGTTGAGAGTGAGTATGCAATTAAACAAGAGGTATTCATTGATACATGTTTTTAACTTAAGTCATCTCTCAGTCAGTCTTGCAATGTCTTTTATGAAGTAGAAATGAACATAGTGACCTAAAATCTGTTCACAATGTCTAAGGACTGTAAATTGAATTTCGGGAAGATTTTGGTAAGTTAAAGTTTGGTAAAAGCTCAAGAGAAGAAATATCCCTGGTAAAGAACAAAATTATGACATATCTAGAAGTCACCTAGTGTAGTAAATATAAATATTATAGTCAGCATGATCTAAAGAGGGAGGTAGCTAGCACAAAAGACACTTAAGCCCCTGAAACACCAAAAGAACCTGTGCACCCCAATGTTCATAGCAGGAGAATTTACAATAGCCAAGTGCTGGAAACAACCTAACTGCCCATCAATAAATAAGTGAATCAAAAAACTGTGGTACATCTATACAATGGAATACTACTCAGAAAGAAAAAAAAAAAGAAGCTCCTACCCTTTGTGACACCATGGATGGATCTGGAGAGCATTATGCTAAATGAAATAAGCCAGGCAGTGACAGACAAATACCATATGATCTCACCTGTAAGTGGGACCTAATTAACAAAACAAGCAAACAAAATACAAGCAGAGACATTGAAATAAAAGAACAAACTGACAGTAACCAGTGGGGCTGGGTGAGGAGGCTAATGGGGGGAAAAAGGGGAAGGGTCATCAAGGAACATGTATAAATGACCAATGGACAAAGACGATGGGGTAGGAATGAGGGTGTGTGGGAAATGGAGACAACTATACTTAAACAACAATAAAAATATTTCAGCCCCACATGAACTTAAAATGGAGAACAAGCCAAAATGTTTTAGATTTATAAAAGTATATATGCATGTGTATGTGCCTGTAAACATTGATTCCATCAGAACTATAAATTGTGTATATATATAATCACTAGTTAAGATAATAAAAAATTATCTGATACTATTCACATACTGAAAATAAGGGGAACTTAATTTTTTGACTTAAAAAAGATTATAGCAATTTGTCCTTGTTAAACTGTAATCACCCTAACATGTTTTGTGATATATGGTCTATAAGAATGGATTACCTCTTCATCCCAATCCCTTATCTTTGTTGCAAAATAAGTACTCAGTGTACTTCAACAGTTATAATACTTGAACCTAATTTTTAAATAACTGAAACCATTCTTAAAAAACAAAAAAACACCTGGCTGGTGTAGCTCAGTGGATTGAGCGCGGGCCTGCGAACCAGAGGATCGCAGTTCGATTCCCAGTCAGGGCACATGCCTGGGTTGCAGGTGGGTTCCCTGCAGGCCAACTCCCAGCAGGGGACACATGAAAGACAACCATACATTGATGTTTCTCTCCCTCTCCTTCCCCTCTAAAGATAAATAAATAAATAAAATCTTTAAAAAAAAGATTAAAAAAAAAAACAAAAAAAAAACCCCAAAACAAAGTTGTCCTGAATGTGAGATTCATGTAATACCAGTTAAATGGATCAGCTGTATTTCAAAGTTTTCTCTGCCTTGTCCCCCCTACCCTCCCAGGTTTTGACATGATGGCAGGGAGGCATCAGAATCGTTTTCCTCTTCCAGGAGTTCTTTCGAGTGGTCAAGCACATTCATTTGGAAATTGTACAGACAGTGATGTCGTGGAGGAGGATGCCGAAGTTTATGAGCTTCGATCCAGAGGAAAAGAGAAAATCCGAAGAAGTACATCAAGAGATAAACTTGATGACGTTATAGTATTAACAAAGGATATTCAGGAAGGAGATACTTTAAATGCAATAGCCCTTCAGTACTGTTGTACGGTAAGTTTTAATTTGATTTTGCATAATGCAGTCTAAAATTACTTGTTCATAGCACAAATTAAAATAAATTCTGTTTTTATCTTGTCTTTTCTTCCTTCTCCCTTTCTCTTCTTTTCATAGCCTGTTTCATATTGGTGGATGTTAACTTTTTAAATTTTTGAGTACATAGTTGAATTTCTTGTTTTCTAAATTTGTGATTCTATTTTCACTGTTGAAAAACACCCAAAGTGTTATTGTTTTCTCTTCATCCAAGTTGTAAGAGAATGTGGAAATCTATAAAGAAGTTTTACTCTGCCCCAATTTCCTGAGATAACACATTTGTATTTCTTTCATACCTTTTTTGTGCTTTTAAGAGTACATACATAAAATACTTGGGAGGATGGTGATTTTTGTGTTTTTAAAATTGGTTTATTCCATTCCTTTTACTCTGCAAGTTTCCTTTGCCTTTTTCATTATATGAACATTCCCTCATAGCCTTATAGATCTAACTGGTTATTTTACATAGCTATATAATTTTCCATAGTATGAATGTACTATGATTATTAAGCCCTTTTCAAGGTCAGGATTTTCCCCATGTTTTTTCATTGTGCTGTGCGTATTATCACAGTTATATCTTTAAATAGAGGTACTTTATTTCTATAAATTAGATTCCCAAAAATGGTACTGAGAGGTAAAAGTTAAGGTTTGTTTCTCATTTCAGTAGATATAAAACTATTTAAACCCATTTTTTTAATCTCTGTCACTTCTTTTTTGCTTTATTAGCATGGAATCTGTTTTCATGGTCATAAACACATGGGTATAGAAACTGTTCGTTCCCGTAGTCCCAATGGAATTTTGAAATGTATTATGTGCCTGCTTGCCCATTTTAAAGTGAACTTCTTAAATACATTCTAATGACTTAAAATAGTTACAAAGAATATAATTTCTGTAATGTCAATATTGAAAAGTAAAATAAGACTGTTAAAATAGTCTTTAAATGTATGTATGGAATTGTAAATACTAATTCAGGATTTGCTACCTGAAATAATGCATTTAAAAATATATAGATATAATATATGTAGTTTTTTATCAGCATGAGACTTTATATCATTTTTTTCCTCCTTGATGAATATTTTTATCCTCACCCCCAAAACCTTTCATAATGTATTTTTTTAAATATTTTTTTATTTATTTTTAGAGAGAGGGGACAGGAAAGAGATAGAGAGGGAGAGAAACATCAGTGTGTGGTTGCCTTGCATATGTCCCCCACTGGGGACCTGGCCTGCAACCCAGGCATGTGCCCTGACTGGGAATCGAACCGGCAAACCTTTGCTTCACGGGCCCGCGCTCAATCCACTGAGCTACATCAGCCAGGGCTTTCATAATGCATTTTTATATTTAAAAACCTTTTATGAGTACTTGTCACAGTTGTCTGAAATAAAAATACATATATATTTATAAACTTACATATATAAATTTAAATTGAATTTTAAAAAAGTCATTTCACCATGAGGTTCCATGTATTGTTTTTTTCTGGAGTACATAAGTATTGCATTTAAAATTAATCAAAATATAAATTATGATTTAAGAATAATAAAATTTATTGAAATGCATTTCTTGATGAGGTTGGAAGAGCTGGGGTTTGGACATATTTTGGCAATAAATGTATAGTAATATTATTATTAAATATTTTTTTAATGCAAGTACACATGAATATGTGATTTGTAGAGAAATGGGACCACAGAGAATGTGGTCTAAGAGGTCAGTGATGGAAAGTAATCAAAATTTTAAATTAGGGGCAAGGCTGAAAATACTAAGGTGGAGATCCAAGAGATGAGTGTGGTCTAATTTCATTACAGAGACAATTAGTTTTCCTTTCATAAATCTGGAAAATTTTCTTTAGAAGAAGATAAATTGAAATGCTGGCTGAATGATTAAAAATAGGTCATATTTTCAATGAGGTTGGTGAAAAGGAGAAAGTAAAGATGTGGAGAAGATTTCAAAGAGGAAATAAGGTGAACAACAGGAAATTTAATAGGTGTTTCAGAATTGAGCCTCACAGACTGATTGGGGTGAAGCACTGTGAGATAACTGAGGAAAAGCCTGATTTCTACAGTAAGAGAACCACTGTACAGTTTTAACAGGAGTGGTCAAAGTGATGGGGAGCCCAATGGAGGGGATCCAGGAAAGAAGGCATTAGAATAACTCAGATGAAGATGATTAGGGCTTAGGCCAAAATGTTCGTTAGGAAGAATAGAGAAGAAACTGATAGAAAATGTATTTGGGGGTAATCACATGATATATGAGCTGATTCCTCATTTGAAATGAATGATGAAAGGCAATTAACATTAGAGGAAAGGGGACATTGGCTAGACTAGTGGGAAAAGTGATACAACAGAATAAGGGAGTTAAGATAAGCAGTGCTCAAGAAGCAAAAGATTAACCTTACCAAAAGGTTCATTATTTAAAAAATAGAGTAGTTAGTGCTATTTTCTACTTATATTCAGTCATAGGAATTATTAAAAATAACTCAGTTATAAAACAGTAATAAGAAACCAACAGGTGTAAGGTTGGAATCCTAAATGTATTCAAGCAATTTAGCAAAACAGAAAATAGAGGACTATTCAGAGAGAACCTAGGTAGGGACTAAACCTTGGAAGCCTAGTTCAGAAAGAGCACCTATTAGAATATAACCAAGCAAAGGAATATTTAAAGAAAATAGGGTCAGGCTTTGTGGTTAGTCCGAATTTTGGGGGGGGGGGGTAATTGAATTTATTGGGTGACACTGGTTAATAAAATCATATAGGTTTCAGGTATACAATGTTAATGATATATCATCTGTGTGTATTGCATTGTGTGCCCACTACCCAAAGTCAAATATCCTGTCACAATATATTTCACCCCCTCACCCCCTTTTCCTCTGGTAACCACTGTACTGTTGTCTGTATATACGAGTTTTTGTTTTTCTTGTTTGTTCACTTGTTGCTTTCAGTTTTATATCCAACATATGAGTGAAACCATATGGTTCTTGACTTTCTGACTTATTTCACTTATGATATTCTCAAGATCTATCCATGTTGTCGCAAATGGTAGTATTTCAAATATTCTTCCAGCTGAGTAGTATTCCATTGTATACATGTACCACATCTTTATCCATTCATGCATCGAAAGACACACCAGTTGTTTCCATGTTTTGTCCACTGCAAATAATGTTGCAATGAACATAGGGGTGCATATATCTTTGCAAACAAATGTTTTCAAATTTTTCAGGAAGATACGGAAGAGATGTTGCTGGTCATGTAGTAGTTCTATTCTTAATTTTTTGAGGAGCCTCCAAAATGTCTTTCTTAGTGCCTTTATCAGTTTACATACCCACCAGCATCGAATGAGGGTTTTTCTCCACAACCTCTGCAACACTTGCATTACCTATCTTACTGATACCCATTCTAACAGGCATGAAGTGGTATCTCATTTACTTTTTTTTTAAAGATTTATTTATTTTTAGAGAGGGGAAATGAGGGAGAAAGAAAGGGAGAGAAACATCAGTGTGTGGTTGCCTCTCACATCGCCTGTTACTGGGGACCTGACCCACAACCCAGGCATGTGCCCTAGACTGGCAACCCTTTGGTTCACAGAGAGGCACTCAATCCACTGAGCCACACCAGCTAGGGCTCATTGTACTTTTTGAATTGCATTTCCCTAATAGCTAGTCAAATTGAACATCTTTTCATACATCTGTTGGCCATTTGTATGAAGGGTCTTTTCAGGTCCTCTGCCCATTGTTAAATTTGGATTGTTTGGTGTTGAGTTGTATGAGTTTTTTATGTATTTTGGGTATTAACCCTTTGTCAGCTGTTTGTAGATATCTTCTCCCATTCATTTGGTTGCCTTTTAATTTTGTTGGACCTTCGTGCATTTGCATTAAGAAAAAAACAATCTCAAGTAGTAAACTGACAAAGGACCCTTTATCTTTACTGCCTCTTACTCTTCAATCTTCTGTCCTTCCTCCTCCTACACACACACTTCAAGGGAATTGATTTTTCCAAGAACTCTGTTTTCATTTGACTAGATTAGTAAACTGCCATTGATTCAATTCACCACTTCCTCCTAAAACCCTCTTTGACCTTGATACTGCAGGTTTCTGATGTTCTTACTATTAATATGTAAGAACAGCTAGTATTTGCATAACAGTACTATCTATCACTATGCTAAATGTCATTCATACATTTATATTGATTAATCTTTACAACAAACATATATCATATAGGTGGAATTATTACTGTCATTTTACATATGTGGAAACAGAGGTTAAACAACTTGCCCTAAACCCCACAGCAATAGAAAGTGAGCCATGCTTCAAACCGAGATAGTCAGTGCTTTTAACCACCATCATATATTGCTTTCCTGGTTACTCTTAACCTTTGTGTATTTCTCTTACTCAACATATGCCTCAAGTGTTAGGTGCCACAGAAGTCCTTCATGTGTCACCTTTTTACTCATGTTTTTTTGTTTTGTTTTCTTTTCCCATGAATCTGTCTACTCTTGTGACTTCAGCTGCCATTTTTGCTGGTAATACACAAATACATATCTTTAGCTAAGATCATTCATCCACATTTCAGACATAACATTATAACTAGCTGTTGGACATCTTCCACTTGTATGTTTAAGGTACCTCAAAAGCAAGATGTATAAATGTTGCCTTCATTCTTTTTCTCCCTCCATAGTGTTCCATATCTCAATGAATTGGCATCATTATCAATTGAGTTGACCAAACCAGAAATCTTAAGTTTTATTCTGGACTCACTTTATCTCTTTGACATCAACAGATGATAAATGGTTAGAGCTTAGATTACAGCATTGATGGAAATGATGAACGGGACTGACAACTTAAAGACAGTGAGAAGGCCTGGCATAGTAACTGATAATCTGAGAAGTACCATCCTCTACTATGTCTCACCACAATGGCAGGTATATAGGATATACAGATAGGTTGAGGATTGTATAATATATAGGGAAAGCTTATAAAAATGACTGATCTTGGGGGTAGTTGAAGAGTGCATTTACACTAGTAAGTTTGGGAAAATGGCTTCATAAGATAAGTGAACAAGGTATTTTATCAATTCTAAGACATGCTTTTTCACACATTTTAACACCTTTGGCATTAGAATGGTGGCATCTTCAATATTTGGTGCTTTTTTCCCCCTTGATGAGACGTAAAATAGTTGCATCTTGGGTTGATGGATCTTAGTTTTGATAAACTGTGGTAGTTTTAGTTAGGTACATTGACATTTGCCTATACTCCTAGTTGCCATGATGGACGAAAGAACATAAGTATCTATAATCCTTCCTTCCTAAATTGTTTATAAGCGGTAAAAGGATAATATTTGTGCATGACATACATAGAAAGAAATGATTCTAGAATCTACTTCAATAGCTAGCAATTAGTGTTATTAACATGGGAGATACAGAAAGTTAATTTGTTATTTCCTAAGACTTGTAGATCAAAAGTGGTGCAGAATTGATATCCACAAGGAAAATACAATGTCTCTGGGTATGATAACTTAATACCACTAGTAATTAAGCTCAACTTTTTTCCTTCTCCAAAAATAAGTGGGATGAATGAATAGTGCTACCTCTGTTTTGATTCAGAATTGTTTTTTTCTTTTTTTTTTTTTACAGGTAGCAGATATCAAGAGGGTTAACAATCTCATCAGTGATCAAGACTTTTTTGCCCTTAGGTCTGTCAAAATTCCAGTAAAAAAGTTTAGTTCATTGACTGAAACACTTCATCCTCCAAAAGGAAGACAGGCTTCACGTCCTTCATCTATTCAATATGTTCCAGAACAACAGGAAATTTTGTCACTTAATGATTCTCTTTCTTCCACCGAGTCAGCTGGTAGCTTTTTAAAAGAAGTAGACCGAGACATTGAACAATTAGTAAAATGTACAGACACCAAACGAGAAAACCTTAATGAAGTGGTGTCTGCCTTAACAGCACAACAAGTACGTTTTGAACCTGATCACAAAAACATTCAACGTAAGGATCCTTATTATGGAGCAGACTGGGGAATAGGGTGGTGGACAGCGGTGGTGATAATGCTAATAGTGGGTATAATAACTCCAGTATTTTATTTGCTATATTATGAAATTTTAGCTAAAGTGGACGTTAGTCATCATTCAACAGTGGATTCTTCACATTTGCATTCAGGAGTCACACCCCCATCACCGCAGAGAGAAATGGAAAATGGAATTGCTCCAACTAAAGAAATACCCTTTGGCCAACACGATGATCATAAACTCTATAGTCACAATTCTCAGTTTCCTGCTGCTCAATACAAAACATAACAATTAGCTCATAATTATGTTTGATCGCATGTTCTGGAATGTGGTGAATCACTTATATTCGATAACCACTTCTAAGGCAGAATTAAGGAAGATTGAAGATGCTTGTTTTTCACTTTTTTGAGCCATTTACAAATGGATTGAGTATAAAATCCCAGCAGTTGCTAGTTGATAATTCAGAACAGTAAATCTACATATCTTTTTATCTATCAGTGCTTACACAGAAATGAATTTAAATATGTGTGCAGGAAGTTCTCAACTTGGAAAACAATTTATTTAAGATAGGTTAATGTTTAAATAGTTTTTGGTTTAAGGTTATTAATGATTAGTAAGCAGAATAAGACCACCAGATATATGCAACTGGAGAAAATTTACTAATGTGGACCATTAAAGTATTTAGTTATAAAAATGTTTGATTCTAAAATTAGCATATACTTAATACTCCATTTCAGAACTTTCTGAAGACAAGTTTAGCATATATGCTATGAAGACAGACATGAAATAGACACGGGAGCAAGAAAGCAATGTGTAAGTGTGTAATAGAGACCCAGATAGAGATTAAATACTATATTTAACCCCCAGAATAATGTCTTAGCCTTGGGACGTTGCCAGTTGGTCACTAGAACACTGGATTAGGTAAAGAACCAAAAGTAATCTTTGTCTCTTAAAGAATGCTGCCTGAGCTTCTGATTTTTAGGCCATTATACTTGTCTCTGGTATTTGAAAGCACTTTTATAATTCTTTGATGAAAATTGTTATACATGTACTGGTTAGCATTATTTAGAAAATAATTCCCTACATACTGTGTTGTTACATGTAGTAACATGCCTTAATTACATTTAATGCCTTATAAAATATGTAAGCAAATATTTTTAGAATTAAAAGCAAGCATTTTTTCCAGAGGGTCCAGTGGGATTTATAACAGACTGTATAAATTCATCTCCACTTTTACCATCAAGCACAAATCAATGGGGTTAAAACAAGTTGTCATTGTCTGCCTCTGAGGTTTGTTGCAGAAAATGGTTCATTAAGCAAAAGGAGTAAAGACACCTTTGACATCAGCAGCAACAGACACATTGCTTTATTTATTGAACCCTTCACCTGTTTCTCTGTCCACCTAGGTTGGACAGAGAAAATGTCCAACTTAGACCTTTTTTCCTTTGAACTATAGCATAAAATTGGGTAACAGAAGCCAAAGGTGTATGGTTAAAGGATTTGATAGTGTCAGTTTTTAAGGTCTGCTGTGGATCTGCTAGATAAGCCTTTGTATATTGATTCTATCGTTTAATTTCTTAAAGTATGTGTTTTTTAAAATGTAATCATTAGAAGCAAGATCTGGTGGAGTCTGGATGGCCTGTTTTGTGTATAATAAAGTACCTTAAGATCTGTAATAGCACCTCATTTTCTGGGCATTATTTCCTAATACTGTTTCAGCTCTTTGACCATTTTATATTTCAAACTCCAGTCTTGATACAAAGTGGGGTGAATAAATAATGTATGGTAAATAAGGTTTTATGTACCTTAAGTAGCAAAGTATGAAAGACAGAAGTCAAATATTAAAGCCTTTGAGTGTATTTGAGGACCTTAGATAATTACCAAAAAGTGTTCATAGGGAAATTGTAGCAAATTTATTTTTTTTAAGTAACTCTTAGTTTATAATTTAAAATATTGTTTTAATGTACCTTGGGCATCTTGAAGAATGTGGTCTAATTTATGCTCAATGTTAAACTTCATCAGTTTACATCATATTTATTATGCCTACTGAAAAAAAAAAACAAGTTTTAGGGAAGAAACTACAGAGTATTTTAGGGTAGAATAGGCCAAATGTCCTGTGAAGAATTTTGTTTACATGAAATTGCTGGAAGTCGGTGATTCCTTCTTGCTAATGGTTCTTTGATTTCCAGGATAAGTTATTTTTAAAGTAGTGAGGTGTACTGTGTACTTGTTAATGTCCTGTTCTTTGAAGGAGGCAGTTCCCTTTTTCTGTATATCTGAATTATATATTTTTAATTCTGTTTTATGTATAGAATTAGGACTCTAATCGTTTTGTGGTTTTTAAAAGGAAAAATTCCTAAGCATTTAATATAATTTTTGCTTTAAAAAAGTACTAATTACATCAAAATTTGTAGCCAATGCAGATTACTTTGGAAAACTATTAATAAAGTAAGAAAAATTGTGAATTTTAATTGTGTTAAAACCCTTATCTGAATTTGAGGCTTCACATTAAAAACATACAGATGTATATGCATGCATGCAAGTAAAAAATTAGCAGAACTGCAAATCACTGCATTTGGTTCACTTAAAAGTTGGAATTAAAGTGAAGCAAAATCTGCTATTTTTAGGGGGACAGATGTTTTTTTGGTTGGGTACAAATGGTCAAGTTTGTTTTGAACTAATAAAGGCCATTTAAGATAAATTAACTGTGACTCTGCTGGCCACATTAAGAATTAGAAGACTGCCATGTTAACTTATCCAGAGGACTTTTTGTTTCTTAAAGCTTTTCTTTTTCTGGGCTCTATTTACTATTCAGTGGCCTGAACAGTTATTGAAAGGAACTGTAATGGTTTGTTACTTAATAATTAGTTCTTTTTAAAGATAATCTACTTCTAAAATTACCTACTTTGGAATATGAAGGATACAGTTGGAGTTTATTTCAGAAATACCATGAAGCAAGGGTCCAAAGTGCTACAGGGTAAAGGTGGAGTTTTTTTGAAGTATTTAAATGGTGCTTTGTGATAGGAATCATTTTGAATTACAGCAGTGCTCCTCAGGAAGTCCTTATTTTTCTTAAGTATGTGCATATTGCACTGTTAGACCACAGAAATAACTGAATGCAATATTTAATTCTTTTTATGTATACAAACACTGTAAACCTTTTGTGTAATATATTTTATATAAATGTGAGATGAGCTTGTATAACATTGTTAGCATGTACATTTGTAAAACTGGTTTATAAATCTTTTTGCCCCTTATTTTTCATATTTTAAAAGATCTTCAAAATAAAGTTTCTATTTTATTCAATCTAAAATGGAAGCTGGTGAATTTAATTGAGCAAAGCATACTTTCTCTCTTGTGTCAAGCTACTTGATATAAAGACAACCGAATTGCCAAAGATTTACCCACTCAAATGTCTCCCTTATTATATATATACTGAAACAAAATCCTCTGGATCACTAACAGGATGTAAGTGCAATGAAATGAAAACAAGTTTCAGATGAATGCTCCTTGAAGAATCTTGTATCTCAGGGAACAAGACTCCTTAGGCAGGGTCCAGGACTTCCTAGGAAGTTGTGGATCAATCGGAAAGATATGCTCTACTTATATGTAAAATTCATTGTGAAACAAAAAACTTTGCACTTTATTAATTTTTAAAAATTACAGTAGCAAAAACTGAAAAAGTTCTTTGGATCTTTTATTTAATGGAGGATTTTATAATGTGTTCCTCTCCCCCCTACTTTTATAATCATCTTGATCTTAAAATTGTATTTAATTAACAGTTTGTTTAATAAAAAAGTTTTTACTAATTCCAGAACTTTTTACCATATTGTATTAAGGCCAAGCCACCGATAGTGTCGGTAGAGGAGAAGGAAAAGGTAACATCCTCTGAATGTGTTACCGTGCTCTCGCATCCAGTGTGAGGCCATCCGCCAAGCCAGTGATTGAGCTAATACACTGCCAAATCTGTTACCACGACTTCAGTCACCTAGAGTTTCCTTTTGTTGGTGGTTTATTCAAGAGTATTAGATATTGGCATCCCTGCTTAACAGAGTTATTTTACCAGGTAAAATCTATATTAACAAATTAGTTTTCTCTATCAAATATATTTAAGTAGATTCAAAGTAAAACAATGTAAAACAGGACACAATTTTACTTTATAAAAATTTAATATGTAAACAAATACTGAAAAATAAGCATTATATTAACACAACAGTATTGCTTTTCAGGTAGCAGTTTTAAAGATCTCACTGACAAGTATATACTTTTTTATATATAATCACTGTCTCTACATTAAAAGTTACCTTCCTATAGAAGAACTTGAGTCTCTTGAGATGTTAAGCCACAAAAACAAGATTCATGCTGGCAAAGAACTCTGCAAATACTTCCGGCCTGTTCTCACAATTAGTCTACTTTAAACTTGTAAAGAGATTTTTCCAAAAGGGAAAGAGAATGAATGTACATAGTGGGGAGACGGCTGGGGCTTCTCAAAGCAAACCACTGCCCAAAGGGCTGGCTGTCTTACCATCTGCAGTACTAAAATGTTGGAGGCAGATTAAAAGCTAGGGAAGGGGAAAAAAAGCAGTATCTTTAGTGTATTTGCCCTGTTCAAGCAGTATCTGCAGATTTACAACAAAGTACACAGAATTACAGACATAAGACTTTATAAATTAAATATTAGCCTAAGGTAATAAGGAGCTGAGAGAATAAAACACCTATGTTAACTATCAGTCCTAAATGACTATTTGCCCATTATAACTGAAACTGATTTTTTTTTTACTATAAGTACAGTAGATTGCTGCTTTAAAGTAGACTTATTTTATATTCATTTTCCATTTAGAATCTTTAAAAATTTTTATAAGCTCCTTTAAATTAATTCACATTTGATCAAAAGCACTGAACTAATAATAGTCCTCACACCCATCTTCAATGATCTAAGTATTACATTTGAAAGTGATCTTTTTCCTGAGGAAGCTATGTTACATATATAAAGTTTCCCCACCAGAATACAAAATGGGAAAATCAGATCACAATGTGTTTTGTGAGGAACATATGTTTATTTCTCAAAACAGTGTTTTCAACCACTTTACAAGCTACAATTCTTTAGATGGCCAGACTAAATTTAAATGAACTGACTTTCATCAACAGAGGACCTTGATGTAATTATTTCCCTGTAATTTATAGATAACATCTCTTTCACTCAATGCAGAATACTGCCTCTATCAATACATTTTACAAGCAAACCCTTTCTTGGATGGAAATTAAACAAGAAGTTGGAATTCCTAATAATGACATAAAAATGGTCCAGATATGAAATTGAATTTAAGGTGTCTAAATTCAAAGAATAACATAATTGGAATAAAAACATAGAAAAACAAATTAAAAAAAATAAATAAATGAACTGACTTTCTGTATGCTAAGATGATGAATGCATATGGTAAATTTTGGCTGGTCTTTAAGCAGTTTTTATAGAAAATTTTTCACAAGTGAAGAAACTAAGGCACAGAAAACCAAGCTCAATTTCAAGATTGAGTTTATTAATTGTAAAGATAGAAATAGAGTCTAGGGCTCTGATTCACAGGTTAGAGAGTAATGGGTGGTATCTTCCCCAAACGGAAAAATAAATTTATTTCTTTTGGTAGATAATATTTTCAATTTATTGATTTAGAAGGGGGCAGGGAAAGAGAGAAACAGCAATTTGTTTTTCCACCTCTTCATGCACTCATTGGTTAATTCCTGTATGCACCCTGATCATTGATCAAACCCACAACCTTGACGTATAGGGACGAGCTACCCAGACAGGGCTTTTGGTCAGTAATATTAATGTCATTTTTGAAATACATAATATGAATTCCCTTCAAAATCTTTGGCATTTGTGAATCTTTAAGGCTAATAAGGTTTTTAGGTATCCCCCCACACTCGCAATATAAAAAATTAGGGGAGTTAGTTTTTAATTAAAACAAAAGATTAATCTTAATTCCAAAGTGACCTGAGTTTTATTCTGCACTGTTACATAATCAATTAGATAGCAATGGGTCCTTTGAAATAGAAGAGGCCATTATATCTCACAGCTCTCACACATGCATTCTACAGTGAGATGTACATGACTAGAACTTACCACTTTTGTCAAGTACAAACTTAAATAAGATGTCTCAGTCTAATTTTTTATAAGCCCAACTATTCAAAACATCAAACTTATTACAGTGAGATGATTAATTCATATATTGCATAATATGAAGATAACCCCAAATTCAAGTATTTTTAATATTCATTCCAAGTCTTTATACTGGCTGAGATGTAAGCTGTGAAATTTATACAGCTCCGATTGGCTTCTTTCCTTGTACATATTTTTGATCACTAAACTCCTTATCTCATATGCACTTGTAAGAGCTTAGATAGGTTTATGTAGTCATAATATAGTAGCATAGAACATACCATGGAAAGATAAAAAGTAAAATTATTTTCAAGTTTCTTTGTTTTTAAAGTGCTCCATGTGCAGTATTAAATCAACTTTCAGGTTACAGAAATCTATTTATGATGAGGTCAGCAGTTAAGAATAATTTGTTCAAGTATAAAAACAGATTAAAAGATGCACATTCTAATCCAAATAATAACAAAAATGACATTTTCATCTGAATACTTAAGTGGGATAAAGAAGTGTTAAGAAGGAATGTCAGAGTGTCAGAGACTTATTGGTAAAGTAACCAGTATGTAAACTCAAAGTGCTTCTGAACGTCTTGGTAACAAATATTGTCCAACAAAACAGAAACAAAAATAAAATACTTACTCATTCCTCATCAGAAATAAAATAGGAAATAAGTCTGTCCAAATGTTCAGAAGCTGTATCATAAAAATATTTTTTGAGAAATTTCATAGCTAATAGGTTGCTTCATCCATGTTGTCATCACTGTCTGCGCCAAAATCTTCTCCATTGTCAAAGTAGGAATTAATGTAGTCATTTTCCTAAGTGAAATGATAGATTTCTCAGTAAACATTAAGGTAAATGAATAGTAACATTAATAAGGAACATATGAGCGCGGGCCTGCAAACCAGAGGATCGCAGTTCAATTCCCAGTCAGGGCACATGCCTGGGTTGCAGGCCAGTTCCTAGCAGGGGACACACAATGCGTCTGACTTCTCAGGACACACAATGTATTGTGTGTCCCTGGCAGAGGCAACCATACATTGATATTTCTCTCCCTCTCTCCTTCCCTTCCCCTCTAAAGATAAATAAATTTAAAATATTTAAAAAAAAAGATGTTTAAAAAAAAAGAACTGACATTCTCTGAGTGCCCACTCTTCACCAAGTCCTGTGCTAAGCATTTTAGGTAGGCTAACTCATTCGGTCCTAATTCGACACTGAGGACACTAAGCAACAGGCAGGGAGGGAAAGCCCTTTGCCAGTAGTTGCACAGCCAGACAATGGAGAAGCGAGATTCGAACCCAGGCTCTCTGGCTGTAGAGGTAGAGCCCTTTGGCTCCTACTGTGTTGATGGTAACCAGCCCTTCACACAACCTGAATCCACTCAGAGCCCTGTAAATAAAGCAGACATGATTCTTAAAAAAAAAAAAAAGAAACATAATATAGGCTGTCCCTTTAAGTTTATAAATACCTAATGTAGGTAATAAAATATACCAGGCTTAAAACAAGTCTGCTACGTATGCCATCTGCTTAGAAACCTCATTAGCTTTCACTTGCATCTACTTGTACTGCTTTCTTCAAGGCACTACCTCTTACTATTCTCAGACCCCAGCTACCTAAGAGAACATGAAGGGGTGCCTGGAACACTTTAGGACAATGACCCATTTAATTAATCACACCTCAGTGGGATGATACATGGTTTGGTGAGCTAAACCGCTCAACACTTATTTCAAACAAATGTACAGACACTTAACAAAGCCAATTTACATTAACATTAGACCACATCAGAATGGAGGTTTTCAATCACAATGTACAACTGAGCAGAAGCGCAGGGATTTTTGCTTTCTATCAAAAAAAGTCCTCAAGAAACCAAATCAAAAACTGAAGATTCCACCCTGACTGGTGTGGCTCAGTGGATTGGGCATGGTCCTGCAAAACCAAAAGGTTGCTGGTTGGATTCCTAGTCAAGGAACATGCCTGGGTTATGGGTCAGGTTCCCAGCTGAGGTCATATGAGAAGCAACCGATCAATGTTTCTCTCCCTCTCCTTCTCCCTCCCTTCCTGTCTCTCTAAAATACATAAAATCTTAAAAACAAACAACTTGAGGATGCCATACCACATTCCATCCAAGGCAACTCAATTTCCAATATATTCAGAGGGATTAGCCACTGAGAATATACCAATTCTTAAAACTATTATCCATGTAAATCACTCAAGATATTTCTGCTATCAAAAAATTCAAAAATCCATTTTAAATATTGATTAAGAGATATTTAAGAAAATCACTAACCAATCGCAGTATATGGACTGTATTTGGACTCTCACTGGAATAATTTCTTGAGACAATTGAAAAAATTGGGACACTGGCTTATATAACACTTAATGATATTAAGGAATTATATTTCATTGTTTTAGGTATAGTAATGCTACTGTGATATTGCTAAAGAGCCCTTGTTTTCAGGTATATACTGAGATATTTATGGGTAAAATGATACAATGCTTAGGACTTCCTTTATAATAATCCAAGGCAGATGGGTTTTGAAGTGGGAGGACAGGAGAAGAGTGGGTGGATGAATGAGTGATGGAAAGACTGGCTATGTATTGATCATTGTTAAAGCTGGGCTGTTTATTTTAATAGTTACTAGATTTCTGTACATGATTGAAATCAGTGACAATAAAAAATTAATTTCCATATCTCTACTGTTTATGGCAAGAATTATTACAGAGTAAGAAATAGAGACGATTCCCAAAATAAAGTCTCCTGGATGTCGACGTACTTAGTATCTGGATGGTAGGATTTTATATACAAATTTATATAAATAATGCAAGAAAGGTATTATTCAGATATATTTTTCATTACTGTGTTTTCCCTACATACTGTAAGCTTCTGTATCTGGCTAGGCCAAGCTGGCTTGGCTTCTCTGGTGCCAACAAATCCAACAAGTCTGGAAACTGCCTGAAGCCTGAGGCCAGTGTATGGGGGAGGCATGGCATGGTTGAGAGCTTAAAAATATGAAAAGATAAATGACACGAGTATGGTCCTCCAAAAGGGTAGGACAACTGGCCTCAAACAGGATGCAGGACAATCCTTCCATTGATAAAAAAGAGGAGGAGAAGGGAAGACAGTCCATTTGAAAGCAGAGAACATGAAATAAAAGAGAGTTTCCTCTTGATGGCATTATTTTCTGTATGAAGGTACTATATCTGCTAAAAGTGAAAGAGAGGGTAGTCAAGGAGAGGGGTTATGAAGACAGATAGTCTAAAATACTTGCTATGGAGAATTGACTTGGCAAGAGAAACAGAAAATGTGTTAGCAAGCAAAATGGGATGAGTGATTTTTTTTAAGTGGCATCAGTTTATGTGATTCCTTAGAGAAGGCCAATAAGCAGGTTTGGAGGGGAAAAGAAGGAGACAATGGAATTGATTAAAAGTTGCTTTGATCTAGAGTATTTGCTGGGAGACCAAGAGACAAGAGCAATAGCAAGAAAGAAGTCGAAAGGTGAGCAAGAGCTCCTTAGGGAAGGAAATGAAGACAGTGAACCAATAAAGTAGAGAAAAAAGGATCAGAGGGTTTGGTAGTTTTAATCAAGGCAGAGTGCAGCGATAAACTGAATGATCTTGAAAGAAAATGAGACAAATGTGTATCATTAATTTTAAAATGTTTAGTTACAAGTTATCTGAGAGAATAAACAAAGAATACCCAGGTAAATCCTGAAAAAGAAGGGTAACATGCCCTAAAAAATATTAACAAATAACCAGAAGATTCTAGTCACTGGAACAGCTTCGTGATGTTTCAGAAACAGATCAATGGAACAGAGTCTAAAAATACATCTAACTAGATATGGGATCTAACAGTTGATAGAGAAGAATTTCAAATGAATGAAGAAAGCAATTTAATAAATAAGGTTAGCAGCTTATTTGGAAACATAAAAAGAGATCCATATCTTTCCCTTTACACCAATATAAAGTTCGAAAGAATCTGAAATTTAATGGAAAATAATTAAACTGTGTAAGATTTCATAGTTGGAGGAGCTTCAGGAGAAGAAAGATTCAGAGTGTGGTGGGAGAAGCTGAAATGGAATAAAGACAAAGGCCACTGAAATGGAGAAGAAACTCAGCCTCGGGTTGCTATATGAGGTCTCTACAAAGTCCCAATGAGGGAGTGACCAACCACATTACCTTGCTCAGAAATATCTGGGTAGACTCCAGCTTATTTTGAAGTGCACCTTGTTTCTCAAAATTACTTTTACATCTTATTCAATTCGGCATCACTCTAACTTCAATGCTCTAGTAATTCTCTTGATACAAAGGAATTGATGACAGTGGTAATACGCCCCTTGTTCTCATCAACTTGGTTTTCGTTTGTTCATTTTAATATATATTATATACCTGACGCCTTTTTAGATAAGTGTTAACCTTAGTTACTTTGTTACCTTTCCAAAATAGACCATTACCTCTTCATGCTCTTCTTCATCATATTCCTCTTGTTCTGCAACATCATCTTCCTCATCTTCATTACCTTCTTTATTTTTCTCTTTGCTTCCTTCTTTCTCTTCATTTTCCTCATCTGATTTTTCACCATCACCTCTCTTTTCCAATTCCTGTTATAAACAAGCTTCATTAACTTACTTGGAAACTTCTAGCCTTTGACCTCCCTGTTAAGCCTCAAGAGAACACTGTTACCTATCACTTTATTCTAATCCTCCCTTACCAACATCTTCTAGGAAATTGTGAGTTATTGCAAGAAAGGAGGAACTCACTGTCCTATCATGACACCAGTATTTTATTTTGTTACTTTGTAACTGGATCCCAGGTAATGCTGGGGTATCAGCTCTATGCATAGTGCTTTATTTTTATTTCTAACATAACTCCTTCAAATATACTGAATTGACTCAGTTTATGGAGAACTTTAAGAATGTTTTTTGTTTTCCTTTTAACATAATAGGGGAAAAAATAATGTAATGGTATTAATTAAAAATGTCTGTTTTAGTTTATACCTGAAATTATTTAAATCAATATCAAGTCATATAGTGGCGAGTTATCCTATTTGCAGATTATTCATGTCTTTTCATTTCTTTTCTCCTTCATTACTTACTTCCCATTTCTAGGAAATTTTGCTTTTCAATATATCTGGCAGGGTGAGAAAGAAGAAATACTGAAACTCAAGTCACAGTCAACATTAGTGCTTACAAACAACTCTTCAAGAGGAGGCAAAAGAGGTGCAGAATTAGAAAAGCTTTGAATAGGTGCAGAAAAAGCATTTGATAAGGTATAGGACCCATTTATGACAAAAACACTCAGCAAAGTGGGAATAGAGGGAGCACACTTCAACATACTAAAGGCCATATATAAAAAACCTAGACCCAACATCATACTCAATGGGCAAAAAACTAAAAACCTTCTCACTAAGATCAAGAACAAGACAAGGATATTCACTTTCACCACTTCTATTCAATGTACCTATGGAAGTCCTAGCCACAGCAATCAGACAAGAAAAAGAAATAAAAGGCATCCAAATTGGAAAGGAGGAAGTAAAACTGTCATTGTCTGCAGATAACATGATAGTGTAAATCAAAAATCCTAGACTCTACCAAAAAACTACTTGACCTAATAAGTGAATTTGGCAAAGCAGTGGGATACAAAGTCAATATTCGGAAATCAAAGGCATTTTTGTACACCAATGATGAAATATGAGAAACAGAAATCATGAAAAAAATCCCATTTGCTATAGCAACAAGAAAAATAAAGTACCTAGGAATAAACCTAACTGAGAAGGTAAATGTACTCAGAGAACTACACAACACTGAAGTAAGAAATTAAGGAAGACACAAAGAAATGGAAGCATATACTGTGTTCATGGACTAGAATTATTAACATCACCAAAATGTCCATACTACCCAAATAGTGTATAGATTCAACATGATCCATATTAAAATATTAATGACATATTTCACAGATACAGAAAAAACATTTCAAAAATTTATATGGAACCATAAGTGACCCTGAATAGTGGCAGCAATTTTGAGAAAGAAGAACAAAGTAGGAGGAATCACAATCCCTGACATCAAACTATATTACAAGGACACTGTAATCAAAACCATTTGGTTCTGGCATAAGAACAGACACACAGATCAATGGAACAGAATAGAGAGCCCAGATATTACCCAAGTCTCTATGGTCAATGAATATTCAATGAAGGGGGCAGAAGCATAAAATGGAGTAAAAATAGCCTCTTCAACAAATGGTGCTCGGAGAGCTAGACAGCTAAGTGTAAAAAAAAGAGAAATGACCACGAACTTATACGGTACACAAAAATAAACCCCAAATGGGTAAAAGATTTAAGTATAAGTCGTGATACTGTAAAAGGCCTGGAGGAGAACAAAGAGAGGAAAATATCAGATATTCCACACAGCACTATTTTCCCTGATATGTCCCTCAGAGCAAGGGACATAAAGGAAAGAAGGAACAAATGGGGCTTCATCAAAATAAAAAGTTTCTGCATGGCTAAAGAAAACATCAGCAAAATGAAAAGGGAACCAACCATATGGGAGAATATATTTGCCAATGATACCTCAGACAAGGGTTTGATCTCCAAAATATATAAAGAACTCACATGACTCCACTCCAGGAAGACAAACTCCAGTAAAAATGAGCAAAGGACCTGAACAGTTCTCCAAAGAGAACTTACAAAGAGCCCAGACACACATGAAAGGATGCTAGCAATACTAGCCACCAAAGAGATGCAAATTAAAACCACAATGAGATACCACTTCACCTGGGTCACATGGCCATCACAATAAAATCAACAAACAGTAAGTGCTGGCAAGGTAGAGAAAAGGGATTCCTCATGCACTTGTGGTGGGACTGCAGACTGGTGCAGCCACTATGGAAAACAGTATGGAATTTCCTCAAAAAACTAAAAATGTAACTGCCTTTTGCCCGACAATTCCATTGCTGGGATTATACCCTAATAATCCTGAAACACCAATTCAAAAGAACCTATGCACCCCAATGCCCATAGAAGTGTTATTTACAATAGCCAAGTGCTCATCAGGAAATGACTGGGTCAAAAAACTATGGTACATTTACACAATGGAATTCTATGTAAGAGAAAGAAAGAAGAAGCTGCTACCTTTCCCCACAGCAGGGATGGAACTGGAGAGTATTATGCTAAGTGAAATAAGTCAGGTGGTGAAAGACAAATACCATATGATCTCACCTATAAAGTGGAACCTAATCAACAAAACAAACACGCAAGTAAAATATAACCAGAGACATTGATATAAAGAACAAACTGAAAGTAACCAGAGGGGAGGGGGAGGGGGATAATGGGGGAGGGGAATGACAAGGATCATCAAAGGACACGTATAAGAGACCCATGAACAAAGCCAAAGCAGGGAAGGATCTGGAGTGGGAGACTGGGGGGAAATGGAGACAACAGCACTTGAACAACAATAAAAAGAAAAAAAAAGAAAGAAAAGCTTTTATTTCTGGGTGGTTCTATTTATCCACCCTGTAAAATCACTATGCTACCACCTCATAACTTTAACACACAAATTTAACTTTAGTATACCCTCATCTTCTTATTATGACCATAAATAATTTTCTTCTATTTGACAAAAAATGATCTGTTTTCATTGCTGTCACTATTTATTCACTAAATTATCCTATACTTCATCTGCACAAGTGATAGGCTTTCACAAGCTTTCTAGGAGGTGGATGCAGCAATAATTTCACATATTAATATTCATAATTAAGGCATAAGATCAGTTTCGCTAAGATGTGAATATTCTTAAAGAGAAATCAGAACACTAATTCATACATCCACAAATACTCTTTCCTATGATAAGGTATTTGCTTAGTAGATTACATAGAAAGGTAAAACGTATTTTACACATTTGGCATTGACTACAACTTGGCTACTCCTTTATTGGTTCTTAGACATTTATTTAAATTTTTTATTGCATTCAAATTTGAATTCAACAAAGTCAAAGGCAACAGAAAGACTGTATCAGATAAACTCAGTTTCTAATCAAACTTCAAAATCTACTGTCACTTCATCTGACTGAAACAAAAACAAGTAAGGCCAAGATAATCGTCCTCATACCGATCCACCTTGCCTTATGTAATGTATTACTACAATAGAAATGTGTGCAAGTTTTCCAAATGTCATTCCTTTGGAAAACTGCAAGTGAACAAAATAGTATTCACAGATCTTTAGAAGTGCCTATAAATACACAGAGACAACTCTTTCCACCATCTTTCCTCACCACCATAATGGTGCCCATGAACATCTTGACTGATGCTCTCACGTAATCAACAATGTGAAAAAGAGAAGCAAACACCAGGTTCTTATGAGGCCATGTTCCAAAGTCACTGTTTGGTTTCTAAAGTGATGATGAAACATGTTTACATTGGCAATTTTGAAATTACCGATGACCACAGAACTGAGGAAGTTGTTGTGAACCCCACAGGCGTGTTAAACAAGTGTGGATTAATCAGGCCCAGATTTGACGTGCCACTCAAAGATCAAGAAAAATGGCAGAAGAGGCTGCTTCTGTTCCAGCATTTTGGTTTCCTTGTACTGAAAACCTCAGTGGGCATCATGGATTATGAAGAAGCAAGATGCAACCACACAGGAGGGAAAATCCTGGAATTCTTTTCCTAGCTAAGTTAAGACATACAAATAAAATGCCTCAATGGCCATTAACATGTGCATTTTTTCTTTTCTATTTTAATGACCATAGTAAAAAGGCCTAGAAGCTGTTAAGTTTGTGTGGTTAAAAGAGAGTGCTATAACTCTGTGCAAGACATACACTATATTTGGAAATCATGCTATTAGCTATTATTTCATAATTACCAGTGGAATTATTTAAACTAGTTATGTAAAAATATATTTAAAATAAATTCATTCCATGTTTCATTTCCATTGTCACCTCAAATACCTTTAAATAACCTCAACCTTATTTCTAATACGCAGACCGAAAGCAAACCCACAAAACATCTGAACTAGTTAACAAATAGCAGATTTACACAGTTTTAAAAATGGTCTAAGAGCTACAGTCTTATTACTTCATCTCTTTTTGCATTAAGCTACTAGTTTTGATTCCTCTATTTACTAGTCTTCATTTTTTCCTCTATGACATTTAACTATTTAGCCCTCTACATATTTAAGAATAATGTGAACGTAATTCACATTATAATGTAATTCACATTATATAATGAGAAACCACTTTTAAAATGATTAATTTATGGACAGGGTACATTTCTTTTAGTTTATATACTGTGTGGCCAGCCTATTATGTCACGCGGAAATAGGAAGCTCAAATACTAGTTTACTGCTATCTGGTGATTCACACGCTATGAGTTTTGAGTGTAAGTCACTCCTCTATCCACAAGAGTTTTATTATAGTAAAATTTGCAACTCCTTTGATGGAGAAATCAACAGTAATAGAGTTATCTGCAAGCTAATTTTATTCTATTAAAACTGCTAACTCATTGGGATTTCTAGATTTAAAACGCCAGTCCTAACAATGTTTGTATTGAAAAAGGTGCTCAAATGCAAGGAATAAGGCAATACAACTTGTTCTGACAAGAAACCACACTCAGAGGTCCAAATCAATCTTCCTTATAGCACATGTCAGCTTAGGAACGTCTTTCCAGGTAGCTTTACGAACAGTCAGAATCTGTGTTTAGTCAATACATGTTGGCTAGATCCACAACCGCATCCATCATCCCACCACAGTTACACCCGGCAGTTAACACTATTCTTTCAACAATTCTCTTGGCTTTATTTTCAGACATGTTATTTCTAGCTGAAGTACTGAGCAAAATAAAATAACAAAAATACAATTTTATGTTACCATGTAGCTGGCCAACTTGGCTAGACAAGTTCAAGTTTTAATCTATCTCATCTGTAAGTAAAGACCAATAACAGTCATCTCCCTTTGTTGGAATGAAGTCTTCAGGAATATAAATAGTTCATCAGAGAGCCTGGTAAATAATGCTTTCAGTAAGTGCTCGCTGCCATCATCGTCATCATCAGGGCAAGGTAATACAAGCGCATTGATAACATTGGTACACCTCTCACGGAGAGCAGCCTTTGAATATTCACCCATATTACACAAGAGATATAACAACTATCCCAACAAATCCACTTCTAGAAATCAACCCTGCACATGTGGAATGATATATTTAACATGAATTCCTTGCAGCATTGTTGTAATAATGAAACACTACGTGAAACATAATGTCGTCCATCAGGAGGGTTCTGATTAAATAAATTATGGTTCACTTTTACAGTGTGGCCAAAAGAAAAAAAGGACGCAAGTCTACACAGACTGACACGGAACCATCTCCAAGATATTTTAAGAGATAAAATGAAAATGCAAGAGTATATACGCTGCCTTTTGTCCTTTTATGAAAAAAAGGAAAATTGGTATTTGCTATACATAAAACATATCTGGATGGATATATAAGAAATTGGTAATGTTGGCTGTCTACAGGAAGGAATGGAAGGGAGGATAAATTTTCAGTTAATGAAACTTTTGAAATTTTACATCTTTTGTTTTTGAAATATTAAAAAAAGCTCCACAAATTATGGTCTTCCCTCAACAGAATCTTCTACACTTAACATGCAACAGAGGGAAAGCACTGGGAAAAGTATACATGCAACAATAGGAGAACAACTAAAGGTTTTTAAAAGAAAACCATTTGAGGCATGTAACTCATTTCTTCCCCATGCACAATTCAAATGCAAGGGGAAAATAGGGATAAAGTAAAAAAGGACGCAGGTGACAGAAGGTGAGGCAAGCTGACAGGTGAGCGGCAGAGGAGGACACGATGGAGCCCCCTATCTCCCAGCTAACAATGATCAAACCTTTCCGATTACCTGTGTGCTGGGCTTGGATCTGGCAAACCCACGTTACTACAAAGGGAGAGAAGGTAGAAAGGCCAAAGAAGGCAAAAGGAGGTATGACAACTTTTCAGTTCACTCTTAGAGTCAGAAGAAAACCTTACCTCAATTTTTTTCAATACATCTGCAGTATTAGTGAGTGAAGTGTCTTTGCTGGTATTGTCTACCTTTTTGGATTTTAAACCTGCTGAATTAAAACCATTGTTAACACATTTTTCTATAACAGTAATGGTGTATTATATTTCTTTGCCTTTTAATATGCTGCTTACCATAGTGGTATATCATACCAGGCAGTCACATAATTTGCATACTGAATTAATTTTCTTTTTAAATATATTTTATTGATTATGGTGTTACAGTTGTCCCATTTTTTTCTCCCCTTTATTCTCCTCTGCCCTGCATGCCCCCTCCCACCAGCATTCCCCCACCTTAGTTCATGTCTATAGGTTGTATATATAAGTGCTTTGGCTTCCTCATTAAAGAATAAACAAAATAAATTAGCATACCTCATCAAGATTCCATGATAGGTAAATGATAAACACTTAATAGGATACTTTCTAAGAATGCAACCATGTATCGTTCTACTAGCACTGAAAATCTGTACTAGCAATTAAAGTCATTCAGGTCAAAATTGCTAAAACATTACTTCTGACAGAATCAGTACAGGACCAGTGAAAAACTCTCACAAGTGTATCACCTGCACTGGCCTCCTGTTCTCTGATCAGTGTACTCTATTTTAATAATGGCAATTTTATGAAGTTTGGAAAATAAAAAAAAACAAGTGCAGAATAAATATGCATTTGCCAACAGTTAAAGAGACGAGAAAGGTTATATTCAGTGGAACATAGCACTATACTTAGAATGAAGATTAAAACAGGGAACATATCCATCATATGAATGAATCTGAGAACTCAAAGTAATATAAATAAAATGTGTTAACAGCTTTGGGTTACTTAAACCATATAAAAAATACTGCATTTTAGGCTATTCTGAAACTGCAGAGACTAGAAAATTATTTCCCATATAGAGCTTGCCAGTTACCTAAGCACTATGATATGCTACAAGATGATCACCGTGATCAACAAGTACTATAGTTCTTTCCCACAATTAGGTTATGTACATAGAAATTACTTGGTAACAGAAGAAAATAGGGCTTAGAAAGACATAATTTTGTTAAAGATTAACATTTATTCTACAGAAGAAAAATTTTAGATTATGGTGGATGGCCAATTAACTAATGGAATTATAATTTACTGCATTATTCCAAACTGCCCCTGGGGGAGTCACCAAGCTCAGAACTCCCAAACATATACATTGGTGAGGTTTTGCTCAAACAAAAGTAACAGTTAGATCTAATGACAAGTAACTTTCTTGGTCCTCCTTGTGAGCAAAGACTTTGATTTGAACTATAGCACATAAAAATACAGTATCATAAGTGAACAAGATCTCAATGTATTGTAATACTGATGATAGATAACATTAGCTAAGAATGTAATTTACTCACACCATCAAGTCTTTTTCTCTAAGAATCTTACCAAATTATTTAAATTTCGTAACACATAAGTCTGTTAAATGGATATTGGAGAACATGGTCAGATAAATACACTTATTAAAATTACTAATATCTTAGCCAAGAAGTAAGTTGTATACTCAAGTCCATTCAGGATCTTTTGCTAATTATCATTCTGGTTTTATATAATGCCAAATCCTTATATGCATAACTGAGGGAGAAGTGTCAAGTTATCAAAATCTGTTAGATTGGCTTAACCCCCAAAGCATTAACATGATTTGTTTTTCCATCTCTGGCCAAATATATGCTGTTCTAGAAAATCACATTCAAAGAGCAGGAGGTCATGGGGACATCTAATTTGTAGTCAAGTCAGACAGAAGTTTGAGCAACCTGGGGAGCTACTACTCACAACTGGCACTGAAGTGGGGAGCAGTCTCGTGGCACTGAGCCCTTTACTTGGGCTCAAGTAACCCGGGTTATGTGCTAACTCCGGTTAGTGTTCTAATCAAATTGAATTATAAGACTCCAGCTGGTGTTGCAAAGAATTGATTGGTGTGAGAAAAAAACATACCACACACCTGGTGTCAGAGTATTGTGAATGGTCATAGTACGAGAGTAAAGGAGAAAAACACAGCAGGAACATGTTTTTCCCACAGATTGTTATCCAAAATATACCAAGAACCCTTAAAACTCAACAATAAAAACACACAAAAAAACAATTAAAAAATGGGCCAAAGACCTTAACAGACATCTTGCCAAACAAGACATATGAATGGAAAGTAAACATATAAAAAAATGCTCCACATCATATGTCACCAGGGAAGTGAAAATTAAAAGAAGTTAATGGCCAAAATCTAGAACACTGAAAATACCAAATGATGGTGAGGATGTGGAGAAACAGAAACTCATTCACTGCTGGTGGGAGTATAAAATGGTACAGCTGCTCTGAAGATGGTTCAGTGGTTTCTCATAAAACTAAACATGCTTTTACCATGGAATCCAGCAATCATACTCCTTGGTATTTATTCAAAGGAGTTGAAAACTTATGTCCACCCCAAAATGGATATTTTTAAGAATTTTATTCATAATGGCCCAAACTTGGAAGCAACCAGGGTGTCCTTCAGTAGATGAATGGATAAATAAACTAGAGTACAAGTAGACAACAAAACCTTACTCAACACTACAATGAAATGAGCTATCAGCCATGAAAAGTCACGGAGGAAACTTAATTGCATATTACTAAGTGAAAGAAGCCAATATGAAAGGCTATATATATGATTCCAACTATATGATATTTTCGAAAAGGCAAAACTATGGAATCAGTAAAAAGATCACAGGTTGTCAGGAGTTAGGAGGAGGAAGGGCTGAACAGGCAAACACAGAGGATTTTTAGGGCACTGAAACAACTCCATATGATACTATATTGGTGAATACACGTCATTATACATTTGTCCAAATCTACAGAATGTAAAACAGCAAGAAAGAACACAAAGGTAAACTATGGACTTTCGGTGATAAGGATGTGTCAATGTACATTCATCAATTGTAACAAAAGTACCACTCTAGGGGCAGATACTGGCAATCGGAAGGCTACCACATATGTGGGGCAGAGCATATGTATTTTCTTCTTATTTTTTCTGTGAACCTAAAAGTACTCTAAGAAATGAGGTCTATTAAAAAATTTAAGTAAGGTCTAAAAAAAATAAAAGGGGGTGTATGGTCAGAATTACTAATCCAGATGTTTTTAACTTCTCTGGCTACTTCCCTTGTTCCCTCTTCATTCTTTTTAGCAAAATTCTCTGAAGACTCATCTATGCTAGCTAGCTGTCTCCATTTCTTAAACTCCTATCCCAGTGTTTTAACCCTTTCCAATCTGTTGAATTCCACCTCTACAAATCCTTTAAAAAGCCCTCACTAAAGTCAGCAGTGATCAACATGTCAAAAATTAATGTATATTTTCCATCTTCACCTTAGGGACTTCTCAGTAGCATTGTTCAATGCCCTTCAACATTGTTGACCACCTCCTGAAATACTTTTCACTTTCCAATTACTCTTCTGAAACTCCACTCTCTTCTGTGTCTCTTCCTCCTCCTCTCTTTCCATCACCTTTCTTTACTGATTCAATTTCCTCTGCCAGACATGAAATTTTGGTATTCCTCCAAGCTCAGGATTAAGTCCTCATTTCAAGTTCTTTAATTTCACTCTAGACAATCTCATCTTTTTTTCATAGTCTCAATTATAGTATCTATTCTGATGACTACCATCTCCATTTTGAGGTCCATCTCCCTGTATCCTATGACATATTCAGCTTTGTTATTTGTATATCTCAAAAAAAAAACCAAACCAAAAATAATTTATAAGCCTAAATACCATCTTTAATTAAACTTATGATTTTTCCTTCCCAAATCTGATCTTTCTCCAAAATCCCTCCCCAAACCTCATCTTAGTAAACTCCTATTCATTCTTTAATTTGGAGTCTAAGTTCATTTCCTCAAAGAACTTTCCCCTGACCTACCAATGAGAACAGTGGGTTTTTATTTAATGTTGTTACTACATTGGACTGTAAGCTCCATTAGGGTAAGGATTATTCCTTCGTTGCTCACTGTTTTGTTCCTCTTAGTAGTGTCTGGCAGTAATAAATGTTCAATCATTATTTACTCAGTGGAATTATGAAAGTGCAATACTTTCACTTTAATATTTTACATACAACATCAACTTCTTTTCTACCAGTCCCCAAATTTTACCAGCTCTGAATGTTTCAATTAAAAACTAAACATCAGGCAATATAACCATTTTGAAATTTTCAAATATACAAATAAAATTATCTACATAATTGAAAAGTTTCTCCTAGCACATCACTATTCCATAATCAAAGAAAATAAACAAACAAAAGTAATAACAAATAATTCAACAAAAAAGAGCTACGGTAAAATAATCAAAATGCCAAAAATATTTTAAGAAAAAGCATTCATAATACTAAGCTAGGTTCAGGTAGATACTTCCATACTAGATAGAATTTAAGCAATAACCCTTTCCCACCTGGATTATTATATTAGTCAATATACCTTTTTTGTATTTCTTCTTTGGCATCATTTCTCTTGGGAGTCTCCTCCAATCTGTATGTACAAAAGAAGAAATATAAAAACTGTAATTTCTTCTACAAATTAGTGGTATTAGACATACCCTATTAAAATATAACAGTGGCTCAAGCATTGAAAATAATTTTTTAATACCTGATTATACAGATTTAGCCTGGAAATTAAAATATAACAAAAATATATTTTCTACTATCAAGAAAATGTATTCATTAAAATAGCTTTGAGCTATCATTTAGAATGGGAGGGCAGATACAGGGCTTCCTAGATACGGTAAGGTAAAGGAGCTCATCATCACCGAGCTCTTATTATATGAAATATTAAAGGGACTTACTTAAGAAAAAGAAGATGATCAAAAATATGAACAGTAAAATGGCAACAAATTCACAACTACCAACAACTGAACCCAAAAAAACAAAAACAAAAAGAAAGCAAACAACTAGAACAGGAACAGACTCACAGAAATTGAGATCACATGTTGTCAGTGGGGAGGGAGAGTGGGGAGAATGAGGGAAAAGGTACAGGGAATAAGAAGTATAAACGGCAGGTATAAAATAGACAGGAGGAAGTTAAGAATAGTATAGGAACTGGAGGAGCCAAAGAACCATGGACATGAACTAAGGGGGGAAATGCTGGTGGTGGGGGGTGGTGCAAGGTGGAGGGGAATAAAGGAGAGAAAAAAATGGAACAGCTGCAATAGCATAATCAATAAAATATACTTAAAAATAATAAATAAATAGCTATTTATTTCAAATAGCTTTGAAATAGTGTTATAAAACTTCTGCAATATTCTTTTAATAGCTACTTATAAATACAGTAGTTATATAATCAATTTGAATAACAAATTTCCATAACAAGAAAAATGTAGAAAAATATTTTTTCTACATGAAACATTTTCAGTATGAATGGACATGGAAAGTTATCTTGATTATTGTTCAATAGAAAATGTTTTTCAAACATTTCAAATAATATGTTTAGAATCCCATTTAGAAATAAACCTAGTATATACATATTTATACATGGTGGGACAAAAGTAGGTTTACAGTTTTGAGTACATGAGTTTATTGTTATATTATTATTTATTAATTATGGTACTTGTTGTCTATACAAACAACTATAAACCTACTTTTGTCCCATCCTGTACATATATATTTATGCAAAGAAAGCTGTAGGTTGGGAACAAAATATTATAGTAATTATTTGTGGGTGTTAGGAACACAGCTATTTTTCTCAAGTATTATTTATTTATCATTTAACTACTCTGTACAACTTTTCTGTAGTTGATATATATATTTCTTATGTAATAAATAATTTTTTTCAAGAGTTAAAACAGGTGATCACAATGCCGACACATGCAAAATTAAATAAATATATTATCTAAAAACTTTAAAATTAAAAATATAAATAGCAATGGAAAAGAAAATTCCCTCCAACAAATAATTTTGCCTACATAGGTAACTAATTCCTGCATTTATTACTTCCATTTAATGTTTAAGCATAGAGTTAGTCAAAAAATGAAGCAACATAAAAATGGATTAAAAAATATTGCTTGCTAAATAAAAAAATAAAACCTCAATGTATTTTGTAGAAAATATCTACATCTCAAGCTATTTTATCTGAATTAATAACTCATAGATGATCATGAGAAAGTATGTAATGAATAACAAGAATCATTTAGAAGATGAATATTCATGAAGTGGGAGAAATCAGAGATCTAAGAGAGTGTTTCCAGGGGACCCAACCTTACCAATGACCAATCGACACTGAAAAGAAAAAGCACTATAACCCATGAAAGCAACAATGCTGAAAAATGCCATTTATGCTTTTACATAAAGGCAATTTGTATAGAACACCAAGGATAGAGATGTCAAAGGAAAGCAGTTAAAAAGAGGAGACCTAGGTTCTACCAGCACTATCCGAGTGGCCCTGGCAGGTCACTTTATTTCAATGCAACCTTTTTTTTTCCCTCTGCAAAATACACGAGCTGGATGAGATCTCTCCAGCACCTTCCACCTTCTCTACATCCAACACAAAACTGTGAATATCGGGGGACAGAGCAGCGGAAGCTTTTAGGTACGGTTCCTTTGAAAAGGAGTCCTCACAACTAAACTAAAAATAGTCTATGCCTGCTTGAAAGAAAGATCCACGAACTTAACTTAAAAATCCTTAACACTAGATTTGTTCTTTTCTTCAAAAGCTATAGAATCATTCAGGAGCACAGAACTGACTACTGGTACTACAGACTGAAACCGTGATTTTGGCAAATGAAAATGGAAAACCCAGATGCATCTGGCAAGTCCTAGTTTATTTTTTTAAGTATTTTAAGAAAGTCCCCCCAAATACTTCAACTCTACCTTTTTACAGTATAAACATATTTTCATCTTAGTTTTCATGAGATATATATTACTAATTAATTGCAGAAAAACAGACAGACTATATTTTGCTATAGTAAAACAGAAAACTTGTCCTAAAAATATGGGGTAGGAAGAGGCCTCTAAATATCATTCTAACATTTGCAGCTTTATAATTACCTGGTATCCACTCTTCCTTGTACACCTTCATGTATCTTTTACTATACCTTTCAATATCTGGGGGGGAAAAAGTGTTCATTAGAAAAATCAAGAATAAACGTGAATTTAAGCCATTCCTTTAAAATAACTGCAAATACCAAATACCTTTTATTTCACATTCAGGAAACTTCCTGCATTTATTTGTTCATAATGTATTCCTGAACACCTACTGAAGAGTTCAATGAGTGTTACATTTAACAAAAGTGGCAAGAAGCAGCTGCATATGAATGGCTGGGGGTGAGCAGAAACCTGAAACCTATTTATAGTTCTTAGAGTCCAACAACCTGACACCTCTGAGAGCATTCACACAAGAGCCAAAAGCCAATGACATAAAAGGGCAAGGAGGTCTACTCGGCATCTTCTGTTTTCTTCTGCTGACACTGGTCTCCAGCTCCCAATCTCTAAACCTTGTGTAACTGGGATGTACAATATTAAGTACCTCAAGTGGGGAGGGAGGGTTGTTTGTGCTCCTCCAGCACTTAATACACACATTCAGTTAGGCTTCTTAACAAGCTACTTTCCACAACCCACTGGGGCAAGGAGTGGGGACAAAGGTAGGAGCAGGTAAGGTTGGACTTGACGAAGCCATGCATGAGCAGGCAAGCCTTCCACGCCAACCACTGAGAACTCTGCCATGACCCTCTGAGCTTGCTAAAGATGGAAGAGCCACACCTGTCTCTTGAGTCTGCTTTGCCCACGACTACAAGAAACTCCTTTGATGAGGGCCCAAGCACCACGACAATGCAATAAAATGAAACCGTGGTTCATCAGGAAAAATGGTTTTGGAGTAGAGCCATGAAAATGGGAAATACAAAAGATGAAAATATAAAAACCCAGGCCCAAATATAGACGGATTTTTCTTCTATGTTAAGAAAATGCTTCCAGCCCTGACCAGTGTGGTTCAGTTGGTTGGGTGTCCTCCCTCAAAGCTAAAGGTCACTGGGATGGGGATCGATTCCCGATCAGGGCACATGCCTAGGTTGTGAGTTCAGTCCCCAGTCAGGGTGCATTTGAGAGGCAACCGATTAATGTTTCTCTCTCACATCGATATTTGTCTCCCTTCCTTTCTTCTTCCCTCCTCTCTCTAAAAATAAAAAAATAAAATCTTTAGAAAAAAAGCTTCCAAATACTACTAAGACCATGGTGTCAGACAAAGATAACTAAAGACAACCAAAGCAGATCAGAGACCAACAGACGAGGCTTTTTTAGGTATTCAACTGTTTGACTTTAATCTTGCTCATAAGTTTTTCACCATTAAAGAAGTCAGTACAAATGAGATTCCCAGTATTTGCATTTTATAATTTTCTCTAAAATGGATTCCGTATTTTGAAAAAAAAGTGAACTAAAATATACTAAGGAAAGCAGTTATTACCATTTATTATCTGGGTCTAATGAGCCAGTTTTTATATTTTTAAGTTACTTTCAAATAATGTACTGAATACAAGATACAGAAAACCATCTACTGGGATCCAATAAAAAAAGAGGCACATATGATTAAAGACAATTACCATATAATCTTGCCCATAAGTGGAACCTAGTCAACAAAACAAGCAAAATACAACCACAGACACTGAAATAAAGAATGAACTGAATAAAATAAACGGGGGGGGGGGGGGGAGAATTAATGGGNAATAAAATAACGGGGGGGGGGGGGGGAGAATTAATGGGGGGAAGAAGGGGGAGGGTCATCAAGGAACATGTATGAAGGACACATGGACAAAAACAATGGGGGTGTGAAGGACTGAGGGTCGGAGGTGTGAGTGGGTGGGGCAGGGAAAGTGGTGGTGGGAAAATGGAGACAACTGTACTTGAAGAACAATTAAAAAAATACTGTACCACCACAATAAAATGCAGGAACTTAAAAAAAAAACAAGAGGTATATAATTTAAATAGATATTTCTCCAGTGAAGAGACATGTGGACAAAAAAACACATGATAAGATGGTGAACATCATTAACACATGATAAGATGGTGAACATCATTAGTCACTAGAGAAATTCAAATCAATACCACAATAACTAATGTACCACTTTATACCTACTGGGATGGCTAAAATCAGAAAAGCAGTAACAACTGTTGGCAATGTTGTGAAGCAATTGGAACTCTCATACATTGTTGGTAATGTAAAAATGTGCAAAACCTTGTAAAACAGTAAGAAATTTTCTCAAAATGTTAAATATAGTTACCATATGACCCTAGATATATACCCCATAAAAATGACTTATGTCCACACAAAAATGTATACACCAATGTTCATAGCAGCATTACTCATAGTAGCCCCAAACTGGAATCGACCCCACTGTCTGTCAACTGATGAATGGGTAAACAAAATGTGGTATATGCATAAAAATAGATTAGTATTCAGCCACAAAAAAGAAATAAAGCATTGATACATGTATAACACCGACAAACCCTGAAAACATCCTAAGTGAAAGAAGCCAGTCACAAAAAGACACATATGATTCAACTTATATAAAATATCCAGAACAGACAAATCACTAGAAATAAAGCAGATTAGTGGATGCCATGGGCTGGGGGGAGGTGGGTATGGGGGTATGACACTATCAGATACAAGGTTTCTTTTCAGGACAACAAAAAGCTTCTAAAAGTTACTGTATTTCACTATGTATAGTGCACACTTTTTGCCCAAAGTTTTGAGGGAAAAATAAGGATGTGCATTACACATGGGTATAATGATGACACAGCATGGGTATAATAATCTCATGTATAATGTGCACAAAAACATGGATGTGCATTATACACGGGAGCACATTATACACAGCAAAATACGGTGGAGAGTAGAATGATTGTACAATCCTATGACCACACTAAAAGCCACTGAATTCTAGACCTAAAAAATGAATTTCATCTCAATAAAGCTGTTATTTAAAAAGAATGAAAATTATTGGCAATTTTAAGAAGGAATTAAGTATAGTAAACCCAAATTTATAGTTCATTATTTTCCTGGTTTTGAAGGTATATTTAGCCAAAAAGGGCAACATCCTTTGAGTGCAACTAACTGTGCATCAGTGTGCATTCTGGGTTTATCACACACAGACCCTGAATACGCACATTTCATGTATCCTGACTCCAGATTTCAAATACTTCTTTAATAAGTGCTACCTTATTATTTCTGGTTCTTCTTCTGACACTTGCACCATCTTAATAACTGTAATTACAAACACATTCCTAATAGCTTCTAGCTTATCATTACTTCCAATACTTCTTGTATTTGCACCATCAAAATGTAATGATTTAAAAATTTTTGATGGCTCATATTTTTGTTGAAAAGAGGATAGGCCAGCCACTTTCTTTGGTCTATAATTGCAGAACAGTTTCATTATTAAATTTATAATTACCAATTAACATGATCAATCCACTAAACTGTTTCACTTCAACATAACCTGCTTCCTTTCAGACATTTTTGTCTTTGCATTCAGCATTTGTCCAGTTACAAACTATAGCAAATCAATTTTGGTACATTAATATCATAAAAAAGTATGGTCACATGTCATTTTAGCAAACCGAATGTTCCAGATTCTTATCACAAAATATTATGAGATGACATGCTTTGCAAAGATTAACTACATGGGAATACTGTATATCCTTTTCATCCTTGGAAACATATTTTTTACTGTTGATTCTTGAGTTTGAGAAAATTCATCTAGGACATTGTCAGCTGAAAACCTGGTCTGAGATATTGCTTATACAATCATTTTTTGCCATTATCACTAAGCAACCAGAGAGCTGCTGTCTTTTTGCACTCATCTCTTGATTTGTATAGTCATTGTAAAACATCTTTCTCCCAATTTTCTTCTCCTTGCCATTATGAGCAGAAAATAAAGAAGTTTAAGTTCTTAATTATATTCTATAAAAGCTAAAAGAAAAACAAAACAACAAGAGTCTCTCCAGACTTCTTTTTTATCTTCTTAAAAATTAACGTAATGCTTTGGACAACACAATAGGAAAACTAAAGGATCATGTAATAGTGATTGATGATTTATTTCAATACTGCATAGTCCTTCTATGCAATTTTATCATTCCTCTACTTTTCCATATCTTAGTCTTTTTTTTTTCATCATGGGGAGGAGTAACAGATGAATAATGAACTAATACCTATAATGGTGAAACACCCAAATGTTTCAAGACAGGAATAAGATCACTAAGATTTCTAAGTATATTTTAGATTAATAAAAGGATCAAATGACCCTTTTGGTAATGCTAAGATAAAATGTCTTTGTTTTTCTTTTTAAAAATAAATTCTTTTTGTTCTTTGGAAGATCTCTATAAAAATATTATAAACCCTTGCATATAAGAATTGCTCAAAAAGAAACTCAAAAATTAAAACAGAGTCACATGGAGCCTAATGGTATAGAAAGAGTTAATAAAGCAAACTCCATTTATTTCATAAAAGACCTTGTGGCCACACTGTAGGTAAATGTATAATTTCCATTAAGTTTTAAATTCTGAAACATCTTACAGAACATCACTTCTGTTACTCCTGTTTCCACCTCAGAGAACTCCAGTGGTTCAGGAACCTGAGCTAGGAAGCACTGGGTCAGATGATCTCTATGTATTTTTGCAGCTAATATTTAATAAAATAGCACTCATTGGTATTTTATCTTTATTATAAAAATAGTAAATTTCATTGTAGAGACAATGCCACTCACTTCTGTAATTCTACATGAAATATTCTAAACAAACCTCAAACATATCACAACATGAAATGTTTATTCTGTGCCCTCAGTTCTTTGTGACAAATCTCAATGCCCTGAGCCGCCAGCCACTTGCTTATCAGGAATTCTTGACATTTCCTACCTATTTGTTTGTCCTAGTCTAGTATTTAGTTCTTTACATTAGTCTTCCTAAAGCACATAACTGGCGAGATGGGAGAAGGCTTGTGATGTAACACTATCTAGGATATGTCTCCCTCTGACAGTTGCTTACATCTGTTCAGGCTGGCCAATTATTTTTCATTCATGGTGTGTATATTATATAAACATTATATATATGTGTATATATATGCCTCTGTATAGTAGGTATTATATTAACCTGGATGCACACATATGTATGTACATATTATATTTAAAAACCTTTCATTTTCAACCATAGTTTTTAAAAAACAGATTACATCAGGAAAAAGAGGTAAACATGAAGAGTTCAAGGAGAATGTACTTGTATCAGTTTAGAAAATTTTATGTGTTTTCTTCCCCCCAAAAAGCAAAAGATTCCATACATTTTTAAATATTTTATTGCACTGTTATGAAAGATAAAGTCTCTTGATCCAGGTATAAAGCAACCACTCCCAGAAACCAGCAACAAAATTATGTTCTTAATGTGCCTGTCTCAAAGACTCAGATATATATTTTAATGATATGATACACTTCTAAATTAGACACATGCTTTAATAACAAGCACATTTAGTTAAATAAATCTGTCACGCAGTCTAAAGAAAAGACTATTTTTTTAAAAAACTAAAGTATACCCTACACCATAGGTGGCAAACACAAGGCCATGGGCCAAATCTGGCCCTTCTACCTTGTTTTATCCAGCCTGGTACCTTGTTTCTACCTAGCGGCAGCACCGAGCTCCTTGCCCCTAGTTAAGGAGTGGTTACATTTATACAGTCCTAAAATTACATTCGGCCCTTTGAAGACAACTGAGAGGCTGATGTGGCCTCCGATGAAAATGAGTTTCACATCCTGCCCTACACTATTATTTTTCTAATAAGTTTATTAGTTCATTGGTTCATTTATTAGTTCATGCTTTATAAAGTCTTTAAAACGAGAGCTTTAATTTCATTTTCAAACTCAAAGGTAAAAAAGCATGAACATAATCACAAAAGTTAAAACAATACACCTTGGCTGGTGTGGCTCAGGGGTTTGAGCGCTAGCCTGCAAATGAAAGGTCGCAGGTTCCATTCCCAGTCAGGGCACATGCCTGGGTTATAGGCCAGGTCCCCAGTAGGGGGCGCATGAGAGGCAACAGATAGATCTCCAACACATTGATGTTTCTCTTTCTCTTTCTTCCTCTCCCCTCTCTCTAAAAGTAAATAAATAAAATATTTTTACAATACAGTATTTCTGAGGTAAAAAATCAGTATTTTTAGGTAAAATTATCTCATCAAACCATTACGTAATTTCAAGCAGTTATGTTTTGAAAAATTAAATGAACTTGTCAAAAAGGCTTCTTATAATTACAAGTGCATGTAATATTATTAAATAAGACTTCTTTTTTGACTCTTAGCCAATTCTGTCTTTTAGAGAGAAGGAAAATGGAATGTATTTTATTACTAATGGAATGAGATAGTATATGAGTTTCTCATGTTTTAATGATGTTTTGAGAACTCAAGAAGGATACTGATGTCTCCAACTTCAGCATTCAAGGGAAGAAACTAAAAATCAATATAGTTCTGCTGTGCTAAATAACCACACAGGAATGGCTTCCCTTCTTCTAAAGCGGCTTCCCACTTCCAGTCTCACTGTCAAGCCTTCTCCAACTGAACCTCCTTTCTGTCCTTAGCAAAACCAACGAATTTGTGTTTTATAGTCTATTATGTCTGATATATAAATTACAAGCCAACATATAGTCAAGGCATTTAAAAATTTAACCCAAAATATGAAATAATCAGAGACCTGCATAAAGATATTTGTGTAAGGATAGTAATCAGGGCATTATACACGAGAAAAGAAAAATCAGAAACAGCCTTAAATCTAATAACAGGGAATTAGTTACAATTAATGTTATATCCCCTATGGAATACTATAGTCATTAAAAACCCTATTTTCCAAGAACACTAAGAATACGTAAAAATGTTAATAATATACTAGTGAGTAAAACAGGAAGATGCAAAGTACTATGAATCCAATTTTGTAAATAGAATACACATATAGAAGAAAAATTCCAGAATATACAATAAAATACTAACAGTATTTTAATCTAGACACAAACACTGCAAGTGATTTTTACTTTTTAGATATTTTTTGTTTTTCTTAATTTTCACTGAACATACAAAAGCTCTATTGTGAAAGGTAATTTTACAAATATCAAAAAAATTATATTTTCTGTTAAATCAACATAAAATGCTTTCTCAGGTAGTTGATAATTTCCAGCTGAATCAAATAATGAGTACTAAATGACCACATATCTTGTGCCAAAGCACTCTTTCATCTGTATACAATAAACAACAAATCAAAGAGTCCAATACACACCTTCTTTTTCTTCAGGTGTTTCTATAAAATAAGGCATTCTTTTCACAGTTTCTCTCAACTCCTGTTTCAAGGCCAGCATATAATCTTCACCCTCTCCTGTTTTCAGTGGCACTGGTTTATAATCGGTATCCTATTTAAGTTGAGAGACAATATTTAAAAAATATTTTAATATCCCTTTTGCCTATATTTTGGACAATGTCGGTTTTATTGAAAAACTACATTTTATGGGTAACTAAGTTTTACAACCAACTTAAAATCTGTTGAGCTTTTGTAGTCTATTTAACCTTTTAGCCCATTTACTCTTACTTTAGAGGTAGGAAAGATGGTTAATTTTCCCACTGACCCTAATTCTTCTGACTATAAAATAATCATTTTGCTATATAGTTTATTTGCTGTGATCCCATATTATAGAAATCAAGGCACCCAAATGAGAGTAACTGCTTTAGTCTCCTACTGACCTCAATGAGAGGTGGTAGTATTGTTTGCAACAGTAGCATAAAAAAAGTAATAGCACAAACCATCGTTTAGTAAGTGGTTACTATGACTGGGATGCACTCAGTGTCCAACATCCATAATCTCATTTCAAGTATCATCAATATTCACAGTGAAGAAATTAAGAAGTGAACAATCTATAAACCAAAAAACATGTAGAGCAGGAGTTTGAAGCTGCATCTTCAGTTTTTAAAAATTACACGCACAAATACATTTATATATGTATGTATGTGCATACAGGCATAATACACTCATAAAAAAGTTGATCCCCAGGGTGTATAGCAAAAACATCTGTTTTCAGAGGCTACGTCTAGGATACATTTTCAAAATTTCACTCCAAATTTATTCATTAATGCTACAACTATTTATTAAATGCCTACTATAAGCCAGGCATGGTTAGACAACAGCAGATATACCATGATGAACTGGTCAAAGTGCCTGCTCTCATGGAACTTACATTCTAGGGGAGACAAATACAACAAATAAACAAATAGGGTAAATGTAATTTTGAGTAGTAATAAGTGCTCTGAAAAAAATGAAGCCAGGTAGAGGTAAGAGTGGAGGTTGAAGGTGGCGGGTCTACACAGAGTGAGCATGTGTGACCTCTCGGGAAAATCATGTTTAAGCAGGGGGCTGGAAAAAATGAGGAAGCCATCCACACAAAGATTTGGAAAACAGATGCTCCAGTCAGGAAAACCAGCAGAGGAAAACACCTGAGGGAACAAGAAGGCCAGGATGGCTAGACAGAAAGCACAGTGTGGTAGGAAAAGGGTCAGAGAAACATGAGAAAGGCTAGATCAGACAGAGTCTCTTAGTCAGTAGTAAGAAATTTCAATTCTATTCCATGTGTGAAACAGTATGTACTAATAGTCTCAGTATTTAGAAGTAGTCTCACACATGGACTGGAGCTTGTTTTAAAAAGAAATAAACATAAAGTGACATTATGCCGTTACCTGAGAGATTTATCTTTGTATTTTTGGATGTGGTAATTATCAGAGAGGCAAAATATCAAGAGCAGAAAGTTCCCCATCTAGACAGATATATCTAGATTCCCCAGATACATTTGTCCTGGTCCTCTAGTTCCATAAATCTTTCATCAAAGGGCTTTTCCTTTTGAAGCAGGAAAAAGATTCCTGGAGGGAGGATCTGATTATTTATGAGTTTTTCATTTTTTTTTATATTACAGCACATGCACATGTGGAAATGTAAGCTTACATTTTAAACTAAACAATGTATAAAACAAAAGCATTAGATTAAACATTACGGCAATTAAGCTTGTGGCATATTCATTAAATTTAAAACCAACACTAAATGTAGCAGAAGCACTTATGTTTTGAGTAACTAACAAAATTTAAATTCACTTTAATAAAATACGCAAATAAGAAAAAAAAAGTTCAGTGGGAAGAAAGGGCACATGTAGAACAGGGAGCAAAATTAAATTCTATAGATGCATAATGAGAAGAATCATAAGTGAAAGTCTGGCAGAATGGGAACTGAGGACCACTGTAAAACCTTTGCTTTAAAAAACATCATTTTTGAAAGACTTAATTAATTATTTAATTAATTAATTTCAGAGAAAGGGGAAGGGAGAGAGAAAGAAGGGGAGAGAAATACCCACTGGTTGCCTCTCACACACCCCCATCTGGGGACCTGGCCCACAACATAGGCAGGTGCCCCAACCAGGATTCAAACCAGCGATGTTTCAGACCATAGGCTGGTGCTCAATCCACTGAACCATATCAGCCAGGGCAAAAAATACTATGTTAAGATTGTAATATATCAATAGTAATATAAGATGCATGCATTTAAAAAATTCTTTCTTAATTCACACAGTACTGAAATATATTCATGGAATGGTATGTAAACAATTTTGTTTTCTGCGTTTTAAGACAACACTCAAAAATTAGAAAAGGTTCAGGGAAGAACAGTGGAAATACTTCAATTAAAGGTAAGTGAAGCATGTTCTTACTTTCTGATACTTTAGGATATTATAATCATATCATATATTCAAGTCCTATACAGAATCTTAATGTTCTCTGAAACATAAAAAAACACACTGTAAGAATCTACTGTTAATGTACTTACAGGGAATAGCGGGGGTGGTTTCAATACTACATCAGGTAACCTTTCACCTCTGTTAAATCCAACTGCCTCAATATTGAAGGTATAAGCAGCCCGTCCTCTTCCTTTATTCCCAGCCATTGCCACTAGTTATCCCAGAAAAGTGGGCAAATTCTGAAAGACACTATTAATGATTAAGATTTAGTTTGGGTCATATGAAAAATGAAACCAACATTTTAAAGCAAAATACATTCCACTTAAGCAAAACACACTTAAGTAGCATGGCCGATTTAAACACTTCTGGGAGAATAAGCATGTAATAAACTGATTTCTGAACCCCTCAATCTAGTCATGATGATCGCCTCAACTACTTCACCAGGTCTTGGGGCGGAGGCTGACCATGCATCTCCTTCAAGACACTCCCCCAACCACTGCACAGCCAGCTGATGCAATTTTCTCCACTCCTCTGTGGTTTGGCAACAAGATCTCTGATACATGCAAAAATGTGGACAAGTTCAGGCTGATGAAGAGAGGACACTTTGCTTTTACATTCAACTTGAACACTACCAGCAGTCACACATACTTTAAATTTTTAAAGGATTTTTTCCCTAGAATTTGAATGTTAGAAAAGATCCTAGAGATCAAGTCCAGTGTCTTGCCTTTAGAAATGGGAGTAGGCTCAGGAAGACTCTAAAGAGGTCTGTTCAAGCAAATACATCAATAAGTAAGTTTAGAGAAAAACATCTGAAACTGACATTGTTAAAGGTAGAGGATACACCTGCACTCTCTTCAACAAGTTCACCTACTCAAGTTCTGTTCTGAACATTGGAATTGTCTATAATGTGATTACAACATAACATGATAACAGAGCCAACAGTGTATTAAGTTTCCTACACTAAGCTATTACACTACAACTCTGCATTTGACTGTAGTAAAGATTATAACACACACTTTTAAAATCTCTCCCCACCGATAAGATTGAGTACTTACTGTTCAAACCAGTAAGCTTGAAAAGCAGTACCATGCCCTCCTCTACCACTAAGTTTCCTCCCATTTTCCCTTGCCATTTATTTTTAAAAATGAGGTCCTTGTACAATGCTTCTATATGTCAATTACCTAGATATGCTGTTAAAATGCAGATTCTGATTCAGTTGGCCTTGGGAATCTGCATTTCCAATTTGCTCTCTGGAGATATCAATACTGCTGGTTTGCAGACCACACTTAACAGTAGCAAGGCCATACATTGTCCCAGTTTGGATTTGAATGGTTGCATACATGAGATGTGGTTTAATACATTCCTCTATTCCCCATATTTTCCTTTTTAAAAAAATTTTGTTGTTCAAGTACAGTTTCCTGCCTTCCCCGCCCCCACCACTACCCTGCATATTCTGTTTTTTGTTTTTATTTTTATGAACAGGACTAAAGGCTTACTCAAATTCAGGTTTGATTTTTTGCAGGAATACTTAAGAGATGCTTAATTTTACTACTGCATCACATCAGGACACACATGAAGTATCTGTCCCAGTGATTTCTGATTAGTGGGTTTGGGTGCTGTCAGTCTATTCATCTAGTATAAAGTTCCCCTCATTCACTATTTAGTTACTTTGAAATACAATTCATATAGGAAAGCTGCTTATTTTAATAACCAGTCTCATTCAGCTGTCCACACGAAAGCAGAAGGAAAGTATCCAAATGGCCTTGTTTCAATTGCTGAGTCATTAAAGGATATGCTGAGCTTACAGAGAGAGAGCAGGTCTCCCAAATATGAATATTGCTAAACAGAAATAAATTATGGGAACCCAGTAGGTATGGTAGAGACCACCAGGCAGAATGCCAATCCAAGATTTGCCACTAATTAAAGATTAAGAACAATTTCAGGTAATGTCTCCCAAACTTTCCAGATCATGAGAATTACCTGCAAGATTTATTCGAGTCCCAAGTGATCCTTGAGTCCTTAAACCTACTACACCTGAGTTTTCTCACTACTACACCTGGGAAGTAGTGCGAAAACTCACCCTAGAAAGAGAATTGTTTGCTAGTCCATAGCTTGATGGACTATCCCTTGAAAAATAGCAAAACCTGCTGTCTCTAAACTTCAGTATTTATCAAGCAACCTTTGGGTGTTCAAGTGCTATCATTAGTGAATACACTGCCCTTGGCAGAAAAATCAGTCCTAGTTCTCCAGACACCCTAATGATCAATTACACGACATTCTGACCTACAAATCCAACTACTTTAGTTTGGTTATCATGAGTCAGTTCTCCTGTACCTGGGGAAGCTTCTAAATCCATTTTTTTCTTCTCTCGCAGAGCTGAGGGGTAGTCTTTTGACTCTGGTAACTATCTGATGGGCTAGTTAACTCCTTGAGATCCTTTAAGTTGATTCAACAACTGCTTTGTTTCTTTTTCGCCCTGCCAAACTTCTTGAACGAAGGGTTTATAAAACCAGGTTTCCCTATTTTCTCGCTCCAAATCTTCCGTTACTTCATGTGGGCCAATTTCCTTGAGTCATTCATTCAACCAATACTGAGTATTCCAGGCACTGTGGCAGGACCCAGACTGCTCGAACAAAACTGGTGTTGCACTCAGGTCTTAAATTTCAGTGGAGGAAAGAACAAACAACAAACAAATAAGTATGTAAAGTAATATCTGTTCTTGTTTTGAGTTGAATTGTGTCCCCTTCAAAAGTATGTTGAAGTCCTCACTGCCAATAACTGTGAATGTGACCTTCCTTATTTGGAAGTAAATTCTTTGTAGATGTAATCGAATTAAGATGAGGTCACACTGAACTAGGGTGGGCCCTCTTCCAATGACTGGTATCGTTATGAGGGAAACCTGGACAGAAAGAGAGACACACAGGGAAAACACCATGAAAGGCGATGGCAGCGCTGCAAACCAAGAACACCAAAGAATGCCAGGAAACACCAGAAACTGGGAGAGGAATAAGAACAGACTTTTCCTCAACAAACCCTAACAACACTTTCATTTCAGACATCTGGACTCCAAAGAATAAGTTTCTGTTGCTTTAAGCTATTCAATTTGAGGTAATACATTATGGCAGCCCTATGAAATCAATACAGCTCTGAAAAAAGTAAATCATGGTGTACCAAAGATCATGGTATAAAAAAATAAGAGAATAACAAAGAAGTATGGTACTAGCTTTTCATAAAAGAAAGGTCTTTTCATGGAGGAAAAATCTGAGCAGTGCGCTGGGGAAGGCCAGTGAGCCACCAGATGGAGGGGTGGGGTAGAGATGACTATAGAGAAAGGTAACAGCAAGCACACAGGAGGAAGCCACAAGCTGGGAGTGTCTGAAGAACCACGTAGTTGATGAGCATGAAGAAGCGGCTGGTTGACGAGGTCTGAGAGCTGTGGTGAAGGGTTTTTATCTTACTTGTGATGGGGACTAAACTCATGAAGATGTTGAAATGCAAAGGTCCTAAATGGTCCTCAATGGAAAAACCCTTTGACCTTTTTGTCTTTGTTCACGCTCTTGGACTTCTGAAGCACACAGATCTTTACTGCCTCCTCTCTTTTGAAACTCTCTCTTTCCTAGGCTTTAATAAAACTCCAGTTTTACTACCCCACCGACCAGTTTTTTGGTCTACTTCTCTTTTTAAATTGCCTAAATAGGAATTTCTTTAATGTTCAATCTTTGGTCTTCTGCTTTTTTTTTTGTTTGTTTGTATTCAGAAAGTATTCTCACTCTATGGGCTTGATGACCTTTCCAATACTATTACCTCCAACACTATCCTCTGTCCTGAGTTTCAGCCCATGTGCTTACTACCCCCCAAAATATTTGGTCCTAGCCGTGTGGCTTGGTTGGCTGGAGTATCGTCCCGTACACCAAAGGGTTGTAGTTTGATTCCCAGTCAGGGAACATACCTTCGCTGCAGGTTCAATAAGGCTGGGATGCCTACCGAGGGCAACCAATCGATGTTTCTCTCTCTAAAATCAATGGAAAAAACCTATTATCGGGTGAGGGGGAAAAAGAATATTTGGACAGCATCTTAAACTTAACATACCAAGCTAGTCTTCCCTCTACAATAATTAGCTTGCCTTTTATGTATAAGATCCCTGCTTCTATTTATGGTATGTTATTTTCCCAGTTATCAATATTTGAATATTTGGAGTATTATTTCTCATTCTGTTCCACCCTATCAACCCAACAATCTAATTCTTCCTTCAAAATGTTCCTGCCTTTCCATTTATTCTACCATAATCCAACTAAGCCATTTTCTACCTAATTTTTGTTTAACCACAAATTTCATGGTTTCCTGTCTATTTATTCTTGCACATTATTCACAGTTCTTATTCATATTTATAAAGCCTAGTTCTGATCATGCTACTCTTCTCATCTTTCCTCTTGGCTACAGAATTAAATCCAAACTCCCTAAGTATTCAGAACCTTTTTAAGATGGTTGCACCCTTCCTCCAGACTCATACTTCTGGAATCATTTGACTACCTTTCTCTCTCCATTGCAACCTACTTCCTCTTTCTCCCTAATTGGCTGTAACCCTTTTTACTTTAAGATCCAGCTTAAGTCCCCCAACATCCACAACAGCATTTCATCCCATCTTGCTCTTGGAAAGATCCTGCTGGATTTTTAAACGGATTTTTAAAACTTGAGGTGATACATATAACTACACTCCTCAAATTGGGAATACAGATATGCCCCTTTTGGGAAATGGGTCTTTTCCAAAGGGAAGGAGTTTCACTTCTGTTGTTTGTTTCATTAACTGTACTAATAATAGACATTTTATATACCTCACTGTCTTCCCTCATATTCTTGAGAACCCACATCACAAGTTTTTTCATACATCATCTAGCTAAGGGACTTGTATATAAGGATAGTCCTGAACAGAGTGACTGGAAAAATTCTAACTAGGTTAGGAAAATATTTAAAAAGGCTGCATCCCCACCAAAAGCTTTGAGTGTAGGGGAGGAGACTACACCTATCCTTGAATGTAGGCTTATTAGTAGATGCCACAATAAGAGTTTTCATAATTATCTTTTATAATTCTATTTTCACGGGTCTCTAATTTTTCCTGGTCGAGTAGGGAGGTTAGTCAAATTCTCAAGGGAATTTTTGAAGACTAAATGGATGTTTCAATAGCTGGGACAAGCAGGGTGGGGAAAGCGACCTGATGTTAAGGGTGGGGGTATTTACGCGGCTGGCAGGGTTACACCCAGTTATTATTCACTTTTTCTCTCCTCACAAAGTGTGGCTGCCTTCACTTTGCTTAGTTAAGCCTTTCTACCAACTTTGATCTCTTCCAAGAGTGAACAAAGTAACAACAAAAAAAAAGAGGATGAATATAGAATTTAATTTTTTGGAAGAAAAACCTTATCAACAATCCCGCTCTCAAGGTACAGAATAAAGTGCCTACAATGAAAAAAAGTCTGCAGCAATGATTCGTGCCTGAATTAATCACACACTCACCGGATTTTAAAATCTACCATCAATAAGAGCATAAATTCCTTTCTCACTCCAAACAGTCCCCGGAAGAGGAGACTAGGTGAGATTTTTAAAGATTTTTAAGAGACTAGAGGTTAAACTGTTTCTCAACAACCCTCAACCCAGAGCGCTTTAATGAATCTCCACCCTGACTTCCCCCCACCACCTGCACGTGTCCCTTTTAACTCACTTCTATCCTCTCAATCTCCTCCCAAGTCCTCAATTGCTTCTTCTGTTACCTGTTCACTAAGAATCGAGGCTTGGGTAAAACTGCAGCCGAAGCGCCGGCAGGCAAAAAACCGCACCAGACCCAAGGCTCCGGCAACCCGGGACTGATTCCACCACTGGAGCAGTGCGCTCCGCCCTCCACGCGGCCAAGGAGCAGAGTTCCGATCCCAACCAGTTAGCTCCGCCCACTCCCTAGCTAGGCTCCGCCCGCTGGGCAACGAGCTTTTTAGCCCTTGGCAGGCGCCGTAGTGAGCCAACCTCTCCTGGCCTGACTCTTTCCGCGCCGGCTGGAAGTGCGCATCTTGTGCGTGGTGTGTGGGCGGACCTGGTGCATCCAACGTCTGGCTCCCGGCCTCTGCAGTGGGAGCCCCGGAGTTACGGAAAGTGTCGCCTCCTAAATGTCCCGTCGGCTGCAGTATCCTTGCGTTCACGCTTCCTCGTACTGAGGCTACCGAGGCTGCGATTGCTTCGGCACCCGAGTGCGGACGGAGCAGCCTCTGTTTTTTGCCGATCGGCGGGAGAGTGCAGCGGGTCGCTGGACACTAAGCGGTGTCACCGCATCTCCCTCTTCCTACTTCTGTGCCACTGCCTCGCTCCACGCCTCCTCCCTAGCTGTGGGCAGATCGCTCCACGCCGCCGCAGCGCCTCGAGTTTGGGTAGCCTGCGGGAGGCACATACGCCCACAACCACTCCGCCCGGCCGCACCCCTGCCCAGCATGTCCGCGCTAGAGTGGTACGCCCACAAGTCCCTGGGCGACGGCATCTTCTGGATTCAGGAACGCTTCTACGAGTCGGGCAACCGTGCAAATATCTGGCTGGTGCGCGGCTCCGAGCAGGACGTGGTAATCGACACAGGCCTGGGACTGCGCAGCCTTCCTGAGTACCTGTACTCCTCCGGCCTCTTGCAGGACAGCAGGGCCAAAGAGGATGCGGGGTGCCGGCCGCTGCTGGCGGTGGCCACCCACGTGCACTTCGACCACTCCGGTGGCCTTTACCAGTTTGACAGAGTGGCGGTGCACCATGCCGAGGCCGAGGCACTGGCTCGCGGGGACAACTTTGAGACTGTGACCTGGCTGTCCGACAGTGAGGTGGTGCGGGCTCCCAGCCCCGGCTGGAGGGCCAGGCAGTTCCGAGTTCAAGCGGTGCAGCCCACCCTCATCCTGCAGGATGGTAATGGGCCCTCATGGGCGCACGCTTTCTCTTTAAGGGAGGGGATTGGGAAGAAACTGCCCGAGGGATGCATGTTGCAGATATGCGTGACTGTAAAGGGCTTGCTTTGTCACAGCGCATAAACGCCACTTTTGTTTCGCCCTTCCTTGAGTAAAAAAGCCCACTCGACCAGAGCCAACGCTGTCGCATCCTTCTCTACAAGACACCGGCTCTGGAACCGTGTAGCAATGCTGAGTACTCGAATGAAAACCGGCCCCACCCCCTAGTCAGTTTCCTGTGTAAGGTACAGGGACTTGTGACTAGAAATTTCCCATTCTTTTTCTGAACACCTGTCTGACATTTCCAGGCCCTTTACCAGCGAGATGATTTAAAGAATGACGCCTCAGAGAGTGCCTGCCGTGCTCTGTGCTTTCGATAACTGCTGACTTCATCTGTGGTGACCATAGGCTACGAGCACTTCCCACCTGTAGGCTAAGAAAGCCATTAGAGAACAGTGGCTCGTGAATTCTTCCCTTCCAGACAGGCTTCTGTTCTTCATGTTGCCTCACGAGAGAAAAATCTTGATAGGACACAGTAAAAGTAGAACATGTCTTGAAACTTCCACTATGACAGATGTCCAGCCTGGTTGAAAGCTGGGCCTGAGAAAATTAATAAGGAGGTTATTTCTGGTGATAGTGAAGTGCGTGGATACAAATGTGTAGGTATCCTTGGGCTTCTTTGGCTCTGTGAAAGGTAGGATGGGGTTTAGAGAGAAACTAATGGAATAAAACACAAGCAGGGACCCAGTCCTCCCAACCCCATGCAGGCAGTTAAATAATTGAGTTAATTAGACACACCAGCGATATTTGTATATTAATTTCCTTTATTCTTTTTAGAATACTTTTATTGACTTAATTTTATTCTCACAACACATTTGAAATGAGGCAGCTGACCCCCGCCCCGGCCAATTAAATGGCATGCCTAGAATGCACAGAGCAAGACAGTGACAAAATTAGGGTTTGAACCAAGGCACAACAGATAAAAGCATGTAGATTATACATAAATACTGCCCAATGAATATATTACGGTAATTCTGAGTAGAATGTGAAATCCCCTTCTTTCCATACTAGGCTTGAAACCATTTTGATGACCACTACAATTTATTAAAATGTTCTTCTATGAGGTAGAAAAATCCAGTTACCTCAGCACAATAAGGCTTACTTTATGACTGGCCAATATGACAAATAATGAAATATTTTACAAAAATCATTTTATCTTACAGATGAGATCCTGATCACTTGCGATATAATAAAAAAAAGCACAATTCCATACCTCACATCCCACCCAAAAAGTCTTTTCATTAAAAATTTAAATCTAAAGATTTTTTTTTAAAAGGTTTGGATGGGAGTCATATTACCTAATAACCTGAGGTGAAAGAAAAGTAAATTTAATGTCCTTTTATATTGCTGTATATTTAATGTACAGTAATGGTTGTACCGTAATGCACATAAATTTACATTAAATGTACTTTTAGTTACTATATAGTTTGATAAAGTGGATAGTTGTAGAGGTAAGATTTCCATGCAGTTGATGGGTATTCAGACTAAATTTTTTCTGCTGACCAGACCAAAGAATGTTGACATTAGTATTAAAAATATATTTAAATTGTCTCAATGGATAAATAACTTCTATTGACTTTTGCCCTCTGCCAGCAATAGGAAATAATGGTGAGAGGAATAACTATTTCATAGATGAATAGTCCAAGCAGACCTGCATATCATGCCTGAGGTTACACAGCCACTTTGGAAAAGAATCCAGAGCTGGGACTAGAATCCAGGGTTCCTAAATACCAGTTGTTAGTAGAATTATGGCCTTAAAATTATAATGAAAGCATTTTGGAGCTGAATGAGGCATGCAGCTACCTGTGTGGTGCTTTAAGCCTTTGAAGGTGTGAAAGGAAAGTTTAATGTTTACCAAACACTTTGAAGGTGATAATGCTGTATTGAATCAAAAAAATTTTTTAAATTAGGAGCTCAATGTCTCACCCTCTCCAGCATTACCTAATTTCCTCTCATCTTGGGAATATTAATTTCCTGTTTCTTCTGAAAGGTGTGGTCTGATAACTTGCTGTTATAATCCGGATGCCTGGAAGGATATATAAAATATTTATACTAAAAATTCACTCACAGTTATATACATATATCAATAGCACATACCCAAACAGCATAAAGTCTTCATTGCTTTGGTTAGAACATAAGGAGCCTGAAGTCATTATTTTATTACATTTTATTTAAGTGAATGAATGATTACCTGTCATGGAGAAATGTACGGTAAATCTGTGCACTGTATTACTAATCCAAAGGCTCATTTGTAAATGAGGGAGGGACAAGGACAAGGAGAGATCATCATACAGTACATCATCTGATGGAAAAACAACTCACCCCACTACTCATGAAATAGTATCTTCCTAGAAGATAGTACACCTATCTTCTGATCGGTTGATATAGCACATTCTTGAATGGACACACATTTTTCCTATTTTTGACAATATTCAAGTGACAGGAAGTGCAGGCATTTTGGTTCCTACTGTGCATATTTAAACAATTTGCCCAGATTCACCAATGTACAGGGTAGGCCAAAAGTAGGTTTACAGTTGTTAGTATGGAAAATAATACAACAAGTAATAAATAAGAATAAACTCTTTTTTTGTATTCACAACTCTAAACCCACAGTTGTATTAGAGCAGTTGTTTCAGGTGCACTTGAATCATTTGGGGACTATAAAAGAAAAAGATTCCAGAAAGGTAGCAGATGGAATAAACACATCTAATTTGACTCTCAAAACTCCACTAAGACTATTGTAAAAAGACTGTGGTTTTCTCACACAGAAATCCACATTGACTTGAGGAACTGTTTCCAATGCTGGCTATTATTAAACATGATGGTTGAGTTAGCAGTTTCATCATATTCCAGCGTTGGGAAATCAAGAGCTGATTCAGTTTGCATTGTAGGAGCCTTGAAAGGAATTGGGAATAGCTAGTATCTTAGTGAGGACAAAGGAAAGAATACTCCTAAAATAAGTAGAATTGGTTGGAAGCCATTTACGAAGCTGTTAAAAGTCTAGAACCCTATTCCGAAGAGAAAGCCCATCCAGTTATAGTTTGTTCTCTGAAGAGAGGAAAGCAGGGTTTTCTTGATTGAGGGATGCCAAGTCCTTTGAGCACAGAGGCTCAATGGAAAATAGGAGGAATAATTATGTGTGTATTCTCTACTAGTTCCCAGACAATGAGAGCCAGGCTTTTACTGCCATCCCCAGCCCCGTAGGAAATTGAAACAATCTTATCTGAGATGTCTGCCCAGATATAGAGAAAAGACTAACATGCTGATGTCTCTACAGTGAAGCCTGTAGGTCACTAGGCTCCATGTACGTGTTTCAAGCAGCCTTTTCACCCTCTACTCTTAAACAGGTTATGCTTGGTTAAATAGGCAACCAAGCATAATGAAAAATCTGGGAAAATCCTCTAACACTATCAAATACTAAAACAGCATAAAGCAACTTCTGAGGATAGAACTAGCAATATCATCAGGGGACTACAGAAGGTACTTGCATTCAAGATATCCAAGAGAAAAGAAGATTCTTTCAAAATAAGTGACAGATAAAACAGTACACACAGAGCACACATGGCTCTTGGAATTTTTAAACCTCTGAAAAATTTAATAGATCCAGAAGATAATGTTGAAAACTTACAAGAAGAGTAGATAGGCAAAATGAAAACTAGAAACTCTAAAGGACCAGTTTAGAAAATCCAACATTGGGACAATAGGAGCTCAGATAGAATAAAGTGGAAGAAAGCACAGTAGAGATAATTCAAGAAAATATCCCACAGCTAAGGGATGTAAATTTCCAGATTGAATCAACCCACAGATTTCCCAGAAAAATGGATAAAAGCACATTCAACCCAAAGCACATTATTGTAAAACTTCAGAATGCTGGGAATCAAGTTTCTGGAAACTTAAAAAAGGTTATCTATAGGGATCAAAATAGTTTTGGAGCTAGAAAAGAATTCTTAATGCCTTACTTGAATAACAAAAGATTCTACATCCATTCCACTAACAAAGTCACAAAAAGTTACTTTCTACATGCTGTTACTTAAGAACGTTCTCTCAGATATACCTTTGTCCTATTTATTCCCTTTAAAACAAGGGAGTCAACCAAGTGGAAGACATGGAATGCGGGAGATCTAAAGCAAGAGAAAGTTGAAAAATCAGAATATGACAAATATTATAGTCTGACAATTATAATAGCCCAAACTTAAAGGGCTCCAGATTGGAACAGTTGAATCATTACTCTTTTGGAAGATGAGAAGTTGAGAAATGTATACATGTGTGGTAGTGGTAGGTGAGGAGTAAAGAGAGCTGAAAATCCTTTTATTTCTTAGTGGAAGTCAACAGATAGTCTAAGAAATTTAAAAACCAAGAAATAGTAATAAATGAATGAAAGTACAGTTGTTCTAATTGGTAAGTCAACACATGGAGTATAAACATTTAAAGATAACTACATTTAGTAGAGGCAACTACTAGGAAAACAACTGAAATGTGGTTGCCTCTTGGGAGCAGGATTGGACATAGAATGGGTCAAAACTTTTTCTTACATTTAAGACCTGGAATATTTTATTTGAAAATATTCAAATAAATGTACACACATTTACATAGATTTATTTGGTTAAAATGAAATAAAAGTAAATGGCTGAGGATGCAAAGATAAGAAAGGGTATTTGAGAAGCCAAGAAAACTCTAGAATGGCTGAAATCAACAAGAGGGTTGGGGTAAGGTCTTGGAAGGATAGTGTAGGTGTGTGTATGGATATATTTCATAGGCAGTTCTGGTTTGTATAAGAAAGCTTTGGTTGAAATTATGTGAGCAGTATAAGCATATGGAACGGTAATAAAGGCACAGGGTAATGGCAGATCTAATGATACCCACTTTTGCCTTATTGTTTACAGTTAGTATGTGTTTTGATAGGTGGACACTTACGTCTTTTCTGTTGCTAAATACTATGAATATCACCTGGACATAGCTGAAGATCAATAAGACTCCACATTGGTAATTCTTCAGAGCACTTTTTTAGGATCACACCTTCCTCACTCCCCTCCTTTCTACACACTTATAAACAAATGGTCTTCAAGAACTCTATTTTAGGTCAACTTAGCTGTAATTTCTTTACTGTATCTGCCAATCATACAGTAAGTGGCAGTAGTTTGTGATTCCACAGAGGCATCTTAAATTGGGAGCAATTATCCTGGAAAGGAATCTGGCCCCTTACGACTGGAATGTTGGGAAATCTGAGAGTATCTGATCCCATCTCAATGTAATCACTGGCATTCAAGACATGACAGGACAATCCCTGCTCTCATCCCTGGCTTCACTGATCTGTTTTGTGTCACTACAGTTTGTTTTTCTGAAAATTTTCTGCAAAGGCAATTATAGCCTTTTGTGTCCATCTTCTTTTATTTGGCACAATGTTTTGGAGATTCATCCATGTTGTTGTATCCATTAATACTGCCTTGCCCTGGCTGAGTAGATCGGTTGATTACAGCATTTTCCCAATATGCCAAGGTTGTGGGTTCTGTCTCGAGTCAGGGCACATATAAGAATCAATTAACGAATGCATACATGAGTGGAACAACCAATTGATGTTTTCTTCTCTTTTTCTAAATCAAGAAATTTTAAAAAATTCATTCTTTTCCATTGTCTAGGACTAATCCATTTGTGGACATATCTATTTACCATTGATGGAAATTTGAAACTTTCTAGTCTGGACTGTTATGAATAATACTGCCAAGAACATTTGCATATAAGACTTTGTGTGGATACATATTTTCATTTTCCTTGGTAGATACCTAGGAATAGAATTCCTGAGTCTTACAGTAAGTATATGTTAGTATTAAGACAGTGCAGACCTGTTTTCCCTTAGTAGTTATACTATTTTACGTTCCAGACTGCATTGTATAAGGGTTCCAGTTTCTCCACATCTTTGTCAACACTTGATTTTGTTAGTCATTTTTATTTTAGCCATTCTAGTGAGTGTGTAGTAGTATTCATTATGGTTTAATTTGCCTTTCCCTAATGACTAATGGTGTTGAGCATGTTTTCAGGAACATATTTATTAGTCAAATATCTTCTTTGTTAAAAGGATCTATTAAAATCTTTTCTCCTTTTAAAAAATCAAGTTTTTGGTTTTTTATTATTACAAGTGTAAGAATTGTTTTATATAATGAATTATATTGTGTAATTTATCAAATACGCAATTTATATTTTCTCTTAGTGCATGGCTTATATTTTCATTCTTTCAACTCTCTAACTTGGATGAAGACCAATTAGTCATTTATCCTTGTTTTGTTTTTTTGTGTGTGTGTCTTACGTAGGTGCTCTGTGTCTAGCCCAGGATCACAAAGATTTTTTTTTCTAGAAGCTCTCACATTTAGGTTTGTGATCCATTTTGAATTACTCTCTGTTAATATTGTAAAGTAAGGGTTGAGAACTTTTGTTTTGCTTCTTTGCATGTGGAGCCAAACATGCCCCATTCCAATTTGTTGAAAGGCTGTCCTCATACCCATTGAGTTATCTTGGTTGACTCCTTTGTCAAAAATCCATTGACCATATATATGTGTCCTTTTCTTTGGACTTCATTCTCTTCGATTAATTGTGTGTATCATATAGCCAGCACCACACTGTCTTGATCATTGTGACTTTATTATAATTTTTAAAATTAGGTGATATAAATATTTCAACTTGGTACCACTTTTTCAAAATTGCTTTGGCTGTTCTAGGTCATTTGCATTTCTACGTAAATTCTAGACTCAGATTTTAAATTTCTACAAGAAAAGCATATCAAGATTTTGATTGAAATGCTGTTGAATTTATAGATCTACATGATAATTACAGAAGCCACTAGTGACATGTGACTACCTAAATACACGTTTAAATTAAGTTTGATTAGAAGTAAAATTTTAGTTCCTTAGTTATACTAGCCTTATTTCAAGTGCCATTAGCTGTATGTAGCTAGTGGCTATTGTATTGGAGCCATGTTAATATAGAACATTTTGATAATCTCAGAAAGTTCTGTTAGACATTGTATCTATAGAAAAAAATAGAATTTAACTACCACCTTAACAATTTTAAGTGTTTAAGTCAGTGGACATAGACTAACTCTCTTTTTGTTTAGGTCTTTTTTAATTTCTCTTGATAGTGTTATAGTTTTCATTGTTCAGATAAAATACCTTTGGTCTCTGTTTTTGGTATATGTAAATTTATACTTTTTATTTTTTAATGTATTGACCTAATATATATCTTCATATAATGTACCTTTTTTCTCTCTTATAAGAGCCCTTATTTTATCTGATATTAATATAGCCATTCTAGTTTCCTTACAATTCATATTTATATAACTTTTCCAACCTGGTTTTGTTTTTGATCTTATAGTTCCTTTTGTATAGACTGACATATATCTTCCTTTTTAATATCCAGTCTTAACAATCTCTGCCTTTGATTAGAGTACTTAATCCCATTGATATTTAATGTAATTATTGATATAGTTGTATTTAGATATGCCATTTTGTTGTTTACTGTGTCCCATTCTTGATTATTCCTCTTTTCCTTCTTTATGTTTAACAAATCCTGTTACACTATAATTCCTTATTAACTTTGTATCTGTAGTTCTTTGATTTTTTTCTGTGTATTTGCACCAGAGATAACAGTATGAAACTTTTAACTTATGGTTTACATAGGTTAGTACTTTTGTTTAAACCCAGAAGAATAGCAATTTTGCACTTATATTGCTCAGTTTCCTCCCCTGTAAAATAACTAAGAAAAGTATGAAATTTTACCCTACTTGCAAGTTACTTAGTTGTTACTCTGCCACAGTTTAATGGATTCTGACAGAAGACGTGAGTTTCCTGGGTTAAACACTAAGGGCAGTTTATTACCCACAGCAATAGCAGCCTTCAGAAGATTATCATTTTTACCAATTCCTCAAGCCTTGGTTCCCACAGGGTGACAAAACAAGGGACAAAAATATAATGCTGTTCACTAGAGCAGCATTCATGAATTGTGTCACCACGATACTGGTACCATGGAAGTTCTGAAAAATAAAAGTTTTGTGTTCCAATAAGTTTGAAAAAGTGTACAACCACATATCCCTCATGTGCGAGGCCTGTCCAGAAAGTATCCAGCCATGGACTATGCCAAGAAGACACACACATTTATTGAAGAAGATACAAGATATAAAAAAACATGGTACATAGGACAGTGTTACCCTTCAAAGTGGGCACCTTGGGACCTCACACAGTTCTCCCAAGCACCTCATCTGCTGTTCAAAACACTGCAAAATCCTATGTTGGAATCACTATCAGCTGCCTCATCAGATTTTTCTGAATCTCATCAATGGGAATCTCTGAAATCTCTTCCCTTTGAAAGTTGATTTTAGTTTTGGGAAATGCCAGAAGTTGCAGGGTGCCAAATCTGGGCTCTAGGGGTCTGAGTCACCTGGGTGACTTGCTGTGTCATCAAAAAACTCTGCACAAGACGTGATACATGAGCAGGTGTGTTGTGATCAAGCTGCCAATCACCAGTGGCCTGTAACTGCAACCTTATAAATCATCTGAATAGTTTCTGCAGGGAAATGTTCAAGCTTAATGCAAAATTTGATTCAGGTTTGTTGCTCTACTCAGTCATTTTGAATGCAATGGCCATACAGTACACAAGCTCACCCAAAGGTGTCTACCACTCTCCACTGACTAGTACAGCAAAGTTGTCATTGTTCATGCATGCATGTTCCAGTTTATTCTCCTTGGCTGCCACATTACATCGATGTCATTTAAACCATTCTTGTTACATTAACAATGGCTGGGCTTTTTTTCAGACAGACCTCAATGTATATTAGTATATTAAAAGCTCTAAGAAACTTTGGAGAAAAAAAGCTGCATCATTTTCTTTGAAGAGTTTCCAAAATTATTTGACCACCAAATCTTCTCTTTCATGTATCATAACAATCTGCAGAAATAGTGTTCCACATTACTCACTTTGGCAAACACTGGTCTAGCAAGTAATAGAAATAAAATACAGGCAAGTTATTTTTAAATCATTAAGAAGTATATCGTTCACCAAAAAATAAGTAAAAGGAATGCAGTACTTTAAAAATAAAACTAAAATAAGTGTCATCCTTCCTGACCTCTTTGAAACCATTTAATGTTCTATTTAAGTAATTGAAGTCATACACCACATGTTTATCTGTAAACTTTGTTTCCATTTGTAGGGGATGTAATCAACCTTGGTGACAGACAGCTCACTGTTATGCACATGCCCGGTCACTCCAGGGGCAGTATTTGCTTACATGACAAAGACCGAAAGATTCTCTTCAGTGGAGACGTTGTATATGATGGATCACTGATTGATTGGCTCCCATACAGCAGGATAAATGACTATGTTGGAACCTGTGAACGTCTAATAGAACTAGTGGACAGAGGTCTGGTAGAGAAGGTGCTTCCTGGGCACTTTAATACCTTTGGCGCTGAAAGGCTTTTTCGACTGGCTTCTAACTATATTGCAAAAGCTGGGATATGTCACAAAGTTTCTACTTTTGCCATGCGATCTCTTGCTAGTATAGCCCTACGTGTAACAAATTCTAGGACCTCACCCTAGTACCTATACTGATAACCTATTTAGATTAATTCTATAACTTAATCCAATTCATTTTGTTCTGGTTAAAATGATTAATGGTGAGCATTTCAAAAAGTGCTATTATACTACTGTTGTATATTAGAGAAAAAAAGGTTGAGAATTAATGAGCCAAAAAAAATTCTTAGTTCAATTTTTTCTTTCTTCCAAATAATAAACCTCTTCAGTAAGATTATAATTTGCCAAAGCTGTCATCTTGTAATAGTTGCTGTAGAAGTGACATAAAAGTATGCGGGGAGGCAAGGAGACATTTTGTAGCAGAACTGTCCTTGCCTCCCATTTGTCTTATTTTACTTCCTAAATAACCTAGGGGGAAAAAAGGCATAAAGAGTATTATGTTTATACTCCGAATTTGATATTTTTATTATATTATTTAAAGGTAAAGGTTTTGGGGTTTAAAATGCATTAGAACTTCATACAAACAGACAAGCTAAGATTTAGAATGACAGCTAAAACAATCCATAGTTATGATACAGAATTTTTGTGCTTCATTTTATTTATTCTTAATGTAATTACTACCTATGTTATATGTTGTGTAATTTTACTTACAAAAGTACAACGAATTTTATTTTATTTCAAAGCTTTAAATGTAAATTGCAGAGTGCTTCAGTAAAAAGCTGTTATATATTGTTGTTATTATGTATGTGTATTATTTTCAATCATAAAAGTGAAATTCAAATGTCTGTAATCTAACAACAAATTGTCAATTTCTCAAAAGGACACTGTCAGGTAAACCTGAAAAATACACACATTGAGAATAATTTTTATTATATCCTATTTTGATATTAACAGCTATTATGAACAGAATTTTACTTGTGAAACAGCAGCTTCAGTATGTGTCATATTTTATAGTACCAAAACAACTGTAGAGATCTACAACATCCTGATCTACATCATTCTTTTACTTAACATACTTATGGACCACAGAAGGCTTATCAAATTAATTGCAAACTGTGCATTAGCTATTGACTTAGAGTGAATTGCCTTTTTAATCCTGATTCACAACACCTATTCCTGTTCAGTATTCCTTGTCTTGAATGAAATGAAGTCTACATTTGTAAAATTATGGTAAATATTTTACCAGTATTTGGTAAAATGTTTTGGTTTGGTGCTCTTAATAGTTTATTTAAGAAACCTTTGGACTATTTCATAAAGGTTTTTAAAAAGTTTTTTCACTGCCTTTTTATTATTGACATGTCCAAGGCCAAACTGAAAGTTTTGAAAATCAGATTTTTAGTTTTAGGAAGGTTTGACAATCGATTTCTGAAAAATTATGAAGTTTTTCCTACCCTACACTTATCCCAGGTTCTTTAATCTTTTATTCACTCAACACACATGTGCACACACCCACATGCATACACACAGTCACATACATACACACATACATACATACACAGCATTGTCTAAACACTGTGGAAACTTAAAAAATCAAAGAGACTACATCCTAGCTGGAAGTAGAAGGCAAACTATGAATAATATTATATGCAGGTTGAAGTTGATACAAATTAAACATGAGTGTCAGAGACATAAATGGGTGGCTGTGAAACTTGGTTAGGGAAAGATGCCTATAGGATGGGTTTTGAGTCAGATTTGAAAGGATGATTTGTTAGGTGGTCAGGGTAGAAATAAAAGATACAAGATAGGGATGGAAGCCTTGCTGTCTAGAGCAGGCTAGTCTCTTTAACAGTTTAAATTTAATTTTTCAGGAATGTCAGATCTTCCAAACACCAAGTATTTGGCATGAGAAAGATGAGTTTGTGATTGTATATGCAAGAATCATCCTTAATAACAGATAGGCTGTACTGCCACATGTGACCAAATGAACCTTTACTTAAAATCAGTTAAGGAGGCCATGATTGTTCAAATGTAGTATATCATGTGCATTTCTCTGATAGTCATTCAAGGTAGTAGGTCTGTTTCAGTTGATAGTGCAACATCAAGAATATAAATTTGGTTCAGGGCAACTATAAACAATCAATGAGCCTTAAATATAGCCATTATTTTTATATTAGCACAAAAGAAAACCAAAAGTCCTTAACCACTGACCATTTTATCATACCTTTTTTTAAAAAATCAGGGTATAGTAGACACTAACTTTTACTGAGAATTATTAAAACCTGATGAAGTCTTTATTTCTTAAAAGTGCAATTTTTCAAAACATTTTTACATTTTGTTTTTAGATTGTATCAAAACATGAGGCTGTGATATTTTACTATTGCTTCAATATGAATAAATTGGAGAAAGCATCTAGCATTCACTTGGTGCCCATGCGATGAATTTTAAAATGAGCATTATTTAATTGAATCCTGGACCCTGCGCCAAAAAGTAATTGACCAGCCAGCCTCACTCAACACAACTTTGGACAAAGCTGGTAATTGAACACAGGTCTGTCTGCCTCCTAAATTGTGCTCTTTCTCTTATACCTGCACAATAACATAAAATTGGCAAAATGTAGTTTTGATTTCCAACATGCCACGTGTGCCAAGAATAAAATGATGTTAAAGCATAATAATAGCATATTTTAAAAAAGCTATAAAAATATATATCACCCTGACAGTGACCCTTGTTGTAATTTATGTTTTTTGGAAATGATAGCATGTAAGTATAATTCAAAATTGTAAAAATGTAAGACATCAAGAAATAATTTTTATTATTTTATTGTTAAAACTGAATCTTGGAAAATTATTATTTAGTGTTTCCTTTTCATTGAGAGGTCTTAAACACAAACCTTGTATGTTAGCCTAATATAGGTAAATAAATGATTATGTGTAGTTCTTATATGGATAGTAATATGGATTTGACATGCACAAGTTGTTCTCATAATTTTCAGATATATGTAAGTAAACATTTGTGTGACAAATATTAAAGTGGACATTTTATTTCAATCTCTAATTGGTATTTTTTATGATGCTAACAAATTCCCATTTGATTTTTTGCAAGGATATTTACTATGTGAAGAGCAGTTTTGAAAAACTCGTAATAAGTAAGATGTAAAATCCATGGGAAAAGAGAGAATCCAGAAGCCAAAAAGTACCCACCCAAATAAATAAGCCTTCAGTACTTAGTTCATAAATATGAATTTCAAATCATTGGATAAATATGGACTATTCAATAAGAAAAAGATTAACTACTGTAGGAGAGGAAGGATATTTTCTCTACCCTCTTAGGTTCTGTGGCTGAGCCTGACAAACTTACATGAGATATTAATGTTGAATCCACCAACCACGAGAACAAATGTCGGAGACTTTCAGGGTTCCAAAGATGTTACTTTATTGGCCAAGTTTAACCTGCGCAGGGGTGAACTCTCAAAGTGTCCAGCGACACAGTGCCCACAAGGGCTGCAAACGAGAGTCACCCCCAGCGCTTACAGCTAAGTCCTTATATAGAGGCAAGCAAGCAAGCGTTGCACAGAAGCAGATGTGGCAGTTAGCTATTGGCTTACAGAGCCTGTGGGTGGGAACAGGGTGGGGTCTGTCTCAACTGAGAGGAAAATTTTGAAACTAAACAGATGGCAATCAACTTACAGGATGTTTTCTAGGGACGCAGGCTCCTTGGGGCTGAGACTATTTTTCTTGTTCCCAACAATTAACAGGAACAGAACACACTTTTATGTATGTATATGTATATATGTATGTATGTATTTATTAGAGAGAGAGGGAAAAAGGGAGAAAGAGAGGGAAAGAAACATCAATGTGAGAGAGAAGCATTGATCACTTGTCTCTAGTATGTGCCCCACCCAGGACCAACCTGCAACCTAGGTATGTGTCCTGACAGAATTCAATCAGTGATCTTTTGTTTGTGGAACAATTCCCAACCAACTGAGCCACACCAGTCAAGGCTACAGACTTCTTTTGACATTAATATTTTTACAAATACATGGAGGCCTTCATATATAAGAAAAAACCCAAGGAAGCAGATAGACTTGAGAGCTTTCACACCATTTTAACAAAGAATGATAAATTGTGAAGACTGACATGTCAGAAAAAAAGGCTTTGGGCTAGGGTTGATAAATTGTGGGAAATTGGGGAATACATGAGGATAACTAATTAAATATGAGGGCTACTTTAATAAAGTTTATTTATGCAGATTAATCTTGATTCAACTCCCGTCTTCAGTGATAAGGATGCTCTCCTCTTCCTGTTCCATAGAGGGCATCTTTCTCACAGGGAAGTCTGTGTGGCCTGTGTTAGGGAGAAAGAGGGAGGTAAGAGAGGCCTTCCTATATTTGCTTTTTCTCAATTGCTTTCAGCTCAATCAGTATGTGAAAATGGGATATTTTGGGTAGTGTGTTCTAATCTCCTTCACTGCTTATTAGAAAACTGGGTAAGATATATGAAAAGTTTATTCATAGAAGAGGAAACACAAAGAACCAAAAAACACACAATTATACTGAACCTCAGTAGTAATTAGGGAAATGCAAATTTAAATAATGAGACAGTTTAACCAGATTGGGAAATTCTGAGAATATAGAATGTTGGCAAGGGCAAGTGCATATTTTTTGGCTGTGCTGCTAACAGTGTCTAGTGTCCCAACCATTTGTTGGGGGGAAGGAAACAATCTCGGAATGTGATTTTAGCACAATTTGATCTTGGGTTAAGAATGGAGGCTGAGCACACACCTTAACTTCGGCTCCTTTCTGAAACTCAGTAACACAGAAAAGCACTTTTTAAATGACATACACTCAAAAGAATAGCAAGATTGGTAAAGGAGACAACAGCATCAACATGTTGAACACTGAAAACTGATTTTGTAACAGGGTGTAGCCAAGAGGGAGGCCCCCCCAAAAAAGGGATTTGGAATGGGATCCAGAACTCAAGGTGTCCAGGAAATATTATAAAGACATATAAAATGTCCTCGCCCCTTACAACTGTGGGGGGGAATGGGGGGTAAGTTGGGGGAAGGGACAAATGGAGCAGGGCCATTGAGAGCTGAGCTGTTTTGCATAGCAACAGTTTCAAAGCTAACCTCTGGTGTGGTCATTTAACGTATCTATAACCTTTAACTGGTTTCATAGATATGTTAAATAGCTGTGGCCATGCTCTGAGCCAGGGGGATGGAAGTGACTTCCACCAAAGAGGTAACTGGGGGGCAGGTCCCCTGAGTTACAGTGCCTGCATGAGAGCTTGGAAGTGATTGGCTCCATACCATGGGGCCATACCTGCCCAGACTCATTACGGCAGCCCAGTAAACTTGAAATAATACAGGAATGCTGGCAGGTGTAATTGATTGTGGGAGGAGTCGGAAATGGGGGTACAGAGGAAGATTGGCTCGGAGATTTAAACCCAGACATGGCAGCCATTGGGAGAGAACCATACTCTGCCAGAGTGGGGACCCCTGCAGCCATGTGAGAAAGGAGAGGGAACCACATGGCTGTGGCAGTGCAGAGAGAGAGCCATGCGCTTTTGGACAGAGTGGGGACCCCTGCAGCTCGAGGTAGAGAGAATCAGCATGCGGCTTTAGCAGAGTGGCGACCCTACCCTCTCTGCAGCTCTGGTGGAGAGAAGAGCTGTGCAGTTTTGGCTAGAGTGCAGACCCCTGCAGCTTTGGTAGAAGAGGACCACACGGTTGTCATTTAAGGTTCTCCCTTTGGCTACGTGGCCTGGGAAGAAGGAGAGACTTTGCCTGGAAAATTGGTACAAAGAACTCATGCCAGTAGATCATGAGAAGGTGCCACATGGCTTTGGAGTAATTAGAGATCCTGCCTGTACGGCGATACAGCTGATGGTGCTAGCAGCCTGAAACATGCACGTGTGCTTCTTTTCCTGAGTTACAGTACCCTGAATTAGGGCAGGGGGAGAAGGGAGTGCTGTGGGTGTCTGTGGGTGTCCTAAAGGACTTTGATATATTAATGGGGAGCTTGGGTCACTACTTTAAGTCTGTATAGCTTTAAATAAACCTTTCCCTTCCTTTTCAGAAATCTCTAGCATTGAGAGATGTCTTTCCTCTGGGGGCTGACAGACGAGCCCAGCAGGTGGTCAGGACAGTATTAGTATAGCACCCTTGAGAGGGGCCCCTGTTGTTCTGTAACAGTTTTTGGCATCCCTGGCTGGGCCAAATATTGCACCCACCCCCCCTGACCTTGGACCTCTGTTCTGTAACAATTTGGCATACCCCAAAATGCTGAAAACAGGAATGAAGAAAGCCAAGAAGCAAGCTTATCACCACCAACTCCCCCTTAAAAAGGTTAGAAATTGATAGTACCAGGTACCTCTAGAAGTTGGGGTCAAAGTCCTTGAGTCAAATTATGTTTGTGATTTAGATTCACCAATCCCTTCCTAATTCTATCCTACTAAGCAATGTGTAGGATAGAATTAGAGAAGATTGGAGGCTAATTTAGATTTACCATGAAATTAAGTAATCTTTAGCTTCAAGGACTCATGGTACAGGTTTGATCTTGGCAGATTGCTGGGCAGAGGGGAGTGACCCCTGAGCAGGGGTGGTGAAGTGCCAGAGGTGGTGGACAGAAACCTTGTGATAGATTTCCATATGCCACCCCCCACAAGGTAAACAAAGGAGCCCAGTGCCAGCGTACGTTACCTTGGCAATCCAAGCAGTGTGGTGCAACACAGCAAGGGGAAGTTTGCACAGAATATGCAGGTGCTGAAAAGTTCACAACACACGAGTACTGAGGAGGGTAACACAGTGGTGGGAGGAGGGGTGTCTACACAGCACAGATTGATGAATGTGGTGGATGCTAGCCTGGATTGACTGAGAAGCTGCACTTTTCTGTTGTGCTTAGAATTTTGGGCCCTGACTCTTAAATGGAGGGCTCACAGTGATTTAGGCTTCTGTTTCCCTCTGCTTGCCCATTTGGGGGCCCTGGAGACCATGTGGTCTAGCAGAGTTCCCACACCTGTCCCAGCATGGAACGCATTGGCGGTACAGGCAACTGGTGATACACTACGTGGTCCTGCTTGGCTGGACACACATATTCACTGGCAAGCCAACGGCGGCCAGAGGGATAGGCACAGGCACTGGGCTGATGGGCATTGTGTGGAGTAAAGGGCAGTACGCAGTGAATAGGACGCTGGCGTTATTCCAAAAGACGGCTGAAACTGAATTGTGACTGGAAACCAGTTAAGCCATCTGCCATTTCCCAAAGGCTGGTATTTTTAAATGGGAAAAGAATTCAATGAGTGCAGCCTAGGGCTGGTCTGGCCTGGCAAAGGATGGCAGGATTTTTCTTTGGGGGTTTTAAAGGAGATGGGCTCTCAGGTAGAAGCTTGCCATTCTTCCAAAATTACATAGCTTTTGAATAAACGACTCATTTCCTTTTTCACCAAACCTGTGCCTCCAGAGTTTTCCTGCATTCGATGGCAGGCAACCAAATCCCAGTTTTGTCCAGTAACACTAGTACTTGCTGGGGCCCCTTCCAAAGCCCTGGGAGTGGGCCCAAGAAATGTGTTTGAATGGTCATTTTAATTTGCAAACAAAGATACTTTTTATTCTTTCCCTTAAAGCCCCTAAACTGCAAAAATTTCAGACCCCACAAAACTGAGATCTGCTCCTGACTAGAGGAGTATTATGTGGGGACTGCAAAACAGGATTTCTACTCAGAAAAAAACAGATCTTGTTAAGATTAAGTCCTATATTTAAAAAAGAGATTAAGCAGAGGTTTATATACAGTGAAAGACTATATACTACATAGTTCACATACCCAGATGCCTCCAAACTGGCTCAAGGAATGCTGGCAGCTAGGGTTATAAACACCCTCAGGCAAAAGACTGAAAAAGCCTTTTTTTTTAGAAATTTGGTTCCCAAAAGACAAGACTCTAAAATCTTCCATTCTTAAATTTAAATACAGGGTGGGGCAAAAGTAGGTTTACAGTTGTTCATATGGAAAATAATAAAAAATTAATAAATACTAATATAAGAATAAACTCTTTTGTGTACTCACAACCATAAATCTACTTTTGTCCTACTCTGTATACACATCAAATGCAGCATCTTATGAAAAAAATAATAAATGTAAATAAATGGGGAACCACTTAAAGCAGTCAGAGAATTTCAAAAAGTATAGGATATAAAATCAACATTAAAAACTATAGTAGTCCTGGGAGAGTGAAGATGGCAGCGAGGTAAGTGGGAGCGGAGCCCAGCTCCCCTGTGCCCAGCTGGATCACCTAGCCAATCTTCTGAGAAACAGAGTGTACAGCCAATGGAATCTAGCTTGTATGAAGTCTGGAGGCCAAAAATTCCAGAGGATATTAAAAAACAGACGGTGAGGAGACTGTGCTGGAACGGTAAGGTCCCTGGGATGGGCATGGGAACCAGGGTTGCTGTGCCCCTGGCCAGTGCCTGCTGCAGGGTACCAGGAGGAGAGTTAGATCACCAGCCCCTTCCCCTACCAGAGCAGGGAAGGCAGCTCTCGGCACCAGGGAGGACCTGGATTCTAGAAGTCACTGAGGGAAACAGAGACCAAGTGGGAGACACACAAAAGCAGTATACACCCACTGGGACTGTGGATGCTGGCACCAGAGAAATTGAGGTGCCAGGTGACACTTGGAAAAGGGAGGAGTTGGTCCACTTCGGACTCTGACTCAGATAGTCTCCGGACTGGTTGGAAAGTTGGGCTGTGTGAAAAGCCGTTTGCTTGTTAAGAATGGCTAACAGCTGCTTTGTAGGGAACTCTTGAGCAGTGACTGCCTTGCCCCAAGGGTGATGTGAGCTGCTCGAGCCCAGAGACTGAGTGGCCCAGTGGAACCGTGTGCCTGAGCTACTCTTGCGCTGTGCACCCGGAGGCTGAGTGTCTAATTTGAGCTTGGTATCTCATGGACGACCTGGACTGGAGGCCAGGACACTGAATATCATGGTCCAGACCTGGTCCCCATCCTCTCAAAACCATAGGGAGAAAAGCAAAGCCCAGCCCCCGTCTTCCTGTGGCATCTGGGAAGAACAGAAGAGCCTCTCTGAACAAGTTTAAAGTCGGCAGAAGGATTATTTTTTTCTTTCTTTTTTGTTCCTCTCTCTTTTTTCCCCCTTTTTTCTTCCCCCATGTGAAACAATAAGATGTGGAGTTACAAAGTATCCAGAGACAGATTGAAAAGAGGAGCACAAGTATAACCCCCAAAACTGTAAAACTGAGACAAATCTCACTTTGCTATCCCATAGAACTGGCATTTTATTGTTAATGTGTATTATCATTATTTTTCACTATTTTTACCACTTTTATTTTATTAGTATTTTATTTCTCTTCCTTAGGTTTAGTTTTCCTCGTTTCATTTTTCTGTTTAGTTGCATTGTTTAACTGGTGTTCCTTATTTTTGCTTTATTATATTTTAATTTTCCTTCTTTCACTTAACCCGTGTTCCAATAACAGAATTCTTGACAGGTACTTTCTATTCTGGTTATCCAAATCATATATTTCTTGTCATATTACTGTTATTCCAGTACTACTGTAAATAATTGTTGTTCCATACAATTCTACATACTACACAGCAACCCTCCCTGATCTTAGCCCACTTCTTTTTATTTTTTTTTCCAATTTTTTTTATTTAATTATTTTTCAAGTACAGTTTTCTGTCTATTACTCCCATCCCATCCCACCCAAGCCCACTTCATTTTAATCCTGATCATTATGATTGTTGTGATTAACTCTGTTCTCCCTCACACTGTGTCTACTTTCTATCCTTTACTTTCACTATATCTAATCACTTAACCTTGCACAAGTGCTCTACTCTCTGGATTCAGCTCACAATCATCCTCCCCTCTAACAAGAGTCTTATCTCTCTTTCACCTTTTATAAAAAGTGGCTAGTTGGGTGAAATACCACAGTTAACACTATACTTATCCAAAGAATCTCCTATCTCTTCTCTACTTGCTAGTACTTTTAATCTCATAAAATACTCTTCTACTGTCTTAGTCCATTTTGCCTACCCCCTTGCTACTGATCACATACAAAAATAGGTGGGAACTGTGAACATCAGTATACTTGCTGGAGGAGAAAAATCACCAACAAAGAAAGCACCAGAAGGTACAAAACCAAGTACAACAAGAGAGCCCACACAAACAGAAGAAAGGGAAAATCTAGTCTGTCCAGACAAGGAGACCAAAGAGACCATACCATTGAACCCCATAGAATTCCTACCATAGACGTTCACCCTACAAAGACAGGTGGCAAAGAGAAACATCAGGAAGCACAGAAACAAAAAGAGTCACCTAAAATGGGGAGACAAAAAAAACCATGCAATCAAAAGGAATAAAAGACTCCCACTAAAAGAGCAAAATGAAATGGAGGCAACCAAACTATTGAATATAGAATTCAGAATAATGGTTAATAAAGATGCTGAAGGAACTCAGAGACAACTACAAGGAACTGAGTGAGAACTGTATCAGCATGAAAAAGGAAATAGAAACTATAATGAAAAACCAGGAAGAAATGAACAATGACATCTCAGCAATAAAAAAAACACACCAGAAGGAATTATAAGCAGGCTGGATAAAGCAGAGGATTGAATCAGTGAGCTGAAGGACAAGGTAGAAAAAAAACCCACCCAGGTAGAGTAAGAAAAGGAAAAGGAACTCACAAAGAATGAACAGGTGGTAAGGGAGCTACAAGACAACATGGAATGTAATAATATCTGTATAAAAGAAATACCAGCAGGAGAAAAAGAAGAGCAAGGGATAGAAAAAGTAATGATGAAAACTTCTCTAATTTGATGAGAGAAAAAGTCACACAAATGCTGAAAACACAGAGCGTCCCACTCAAGAGGAACCCAAAGATGCCCACTTCAAGACATAACATAATTAAAATGGTAAAATTCCAAGACAAAGAGAGAATCTCAAAGGCATCAAGGGAGAAATAAGAAGTAACATACAAGGGAGCCCTGATAAAGCTAGCAGCTGACTTCTCAACGGAAACTCTTTAAGCCAGAAGGGAATGGCAAGAAATATTCCAAGTAATGAAAACCAGAGGCCTGCAACCAAGGCTACTCTATCCAGCAAGGCTCTCAATTAAAATGGAAGGCCAAATAAGGAGCTTCCCAGACAAAAGAAGTCTAAAAGAATACATCTCCACCAAACCACCTTTGCAAGAGATGCTAAAGGAACTGCTTTGAGAAAAGGAAGGAAAAGAGAGAGAAACACAACACAAAAAAATGACAATGAAAAATGACAATGAATTTCATTTATTCATTGTCAATGAAAAATGACAATGAATAAATGTAAATGGATTAAATGCTCCAATCAAAAGACATAGAATAGCTGAATGGATACGAAAGCATGATCCACACATATGCTGTCTACATGAGACCCGCCCCAGAAAAAAGACCTACACAGACTGAAAGTGAAGGGCTAGAAACAAATTTTCCAAGCAAACAGATGGGGGAAAAAAGCTGGGGTAGCAAGACTCATATCATACAAAACAGACTTCAAAAGAAGGGCCATAAACAGAGACCAAGAAGGTCGCTTCATAATACTCAAGGGAAGAACCCACCAAGACATAAACATTGTAAACATATATGCACCCAACATAGGAGCACCCAAATACATAAAGAAAATCTCTGAGGACTTCAAGAATGATACTGACAGCAACACAATCATAGTAGGGGATTTCAACACCCCATTGTCAAAAACGAGTAGATCTTCTACAAAAGATAAAGATATCTTCTATCAACAAAAATATCAGGGCATTGAACAATGTCCTAGATCAAATGAACTTAACTGATATATACAGAGCCTTTCATCCTAATGAAGCAAAATACACTTTCTTTTGAAATGCACATGGAATATTTTCAAAGATATACCACATGATAGGACACAAAACAAGCCTCAACAAATTCAAGAAAATTGAAATCATTTCAAGCATTTTCTCTGACCACAAGTGACTTAAACTAGAAACCAACCTCAAGAAAAAAACTCAAAAGCATTCAGACTCATGGAGACTGAATAGAATGCTATTAAACAATGAATGGGTCAAGAATAAGATCAAGGAATAAATAAAAAACTTTCCGGAAACAAATGAAAATGAACTCACAACAACCTAAAACTTATGGGACACAGTCCTGAGAGGGAAGTTCACAGCAATACAGGACTACCTAAAAAAATAGAAACATTTAAAATACACAACCTAACCCTGCACCTGCAAAAACTAGAAGAACAATAACAAAGACAGTCCAGAGCAAGTAGAAGGAAGGAAATAACCATGATAAGAGAAGAATTAAATGACATAGAGACTAAAAGCACAATTCTAGGGACTGATGAATCCATGAGTTGGTTCTTTGAAAAGATAAACAAAATTGACAAGTCTTAAAGCACACTCATGAAGAAAAAAAAGGACCCAAATAAACACAATCAGAAAAGAAAAAGAGATTACAATTGATACCACAGAAATACAAAGGACTGTAAGAAATTGTTACAAAGCACCATATGACAAGAAATTTGAAGACCTACAGGTTTTGTATGCAGATGACATGATAGTGTCATCTATCTTCATTGTTTGCAGATGACATGATAGTGTCATCTATCACGTCCTATCATAGAAAATTCTACAGATACCACCCACCCATTTATTGCTGACCCAATAAATGAATCTGGCAAAACAGGGGGATACAAACAAAGTCAATATTCAGAAATCAAAGGCATTTTTGTATACTAACAGTGAAATGTCAGAAACAGAAATCAGGAAAAAAATCCCATTTGATATAGCAAAAAAGAAAATAAAATACCTATGAATAAACCTAACCAAAGAGGTAAAAGACCTGCATGCAGAAAACTACACAACACTGAAGAAAGAGATTAAGGAGGATACAAACAAATGGAAACATATATTGTATTCATGGACTGGAAGAATTAACATCATCAAAATATCCATACTATCAAAAGCAATTCACATATTCAATGCAATACTTATTAAAGTGCCAATGGCATATTTCAAAAATATAGAATACTTCAAAAATTTATATGGAACCATAAATGACCCTGAATAGCTGCAGCAATTTTGAGAAAGAACAACAAAGTAGGAGGGATCACAGTACCTGATATCAAACTGTATTACAAGGCCACTGTAATCAAAACAGCCTCGTACTAGCATAAGACAGACACATAGACCAATGGAACAGAACAGAAAGCCCAGAAATAAACCCAAGTCTCTATGATCAAGTAAAATTCAACAAAGGGGGAAGCAGCCTAAAATGGAGCAAAAATAGTCTCTTCAACAAATGGTATTGCGAGAACTGGACAGGTACATGCAAAAAAATGAAACTTGATCACCAACTTACATACTACACAAAAATAAATTAAGGTGGATAAAAGACTTAAATATAAGTTGTGACACCATAAAAGTCCTAAAGGAGAGCATTGGCAGAAAAATCTCATATATTCCATGCAGCTATATTTTCTCTGATATGTCCCCTCGAGCAAGGGACATAAATAAAAGAATAAAAAAATAGGACTCCATCAAAATAAAAAGCTTCTGCATGGCTAAAAAGAACAGCATTAAAATGAAAAGAGAACCAAGCATATGGAAAAACATTTGCCAATGATACCTCAGACAAGGGTTTGATCTTCAAAATATATAAAGAATCACACTATTCCACTCCAGGAAGACAAAAAACCCAATTAAAAAATGGGCAAAGGACTTGAACAGACACTTCTCCAAAAATGACATATAGAGGATCCAGAATCATATGAAAAGATGGTCAGTATTGCTAGCCATCAGAGAGATGCAAATTAAAACCACAATGAGATACCACTTCACACCAGTCGGAATGGCCATCATAAACAAAGCAACAAACAACAAGTGTTGGAGAGGTTGTGGAGAAAAGGGGACCCTTGTGTACTGTTGGTGGGATTGTAGACTGGTGCAGCCACCATGGAAAACAGTTTGGAATTTCCTCAGAAAACTAAAAAAAAAAAAAAAAATGCCTTTGTCCCAGCAATTCCACTGCTAGGATTATATCCTAAGAACCCCGAAACACCAATCCAAAAGAATGTATGCAATCCAATGTTTATAGCAACACAATTTACAATAGCCAAGTGCTAGAAGCAACCTAAGTGCCCATCAGTAAATGAATGAATCAAAAAAATATGGTACATTTACATGATGAAATTCTATGCAGCAGAAAGAAAGAACTCCTACACTTTGCGACAGTATGGATGGAACTGGAGAGCATTATGCTAAGTGAAATAAGCCAGGTGGTAAAAGACAAATACCATATGATCTCATCTTTAACTGGAACCTAATGAACAAAATGAACAAGTAAGCAAAACATAACCAAAGACACTGAAATTGAGAACAGGCTGACAGTGACCAGAGGGGAGAGGGGAGGGGATAATGGGGGAAAAGGGTGAAGGGTTTACAGGAAAAAGTATAAAGGACATATGGACAATAACAAAAGGGGGGTAGAAATAGGGGAAGGAGATGGGGAGGGCTGGGGTGGTGGAGAGGAGTGGTGGGAAAAGCCAGAAAACTGTATTTGCATAACAGTAAATAAAGTAAAATAAAATAAAAGTTCCCTGCCCAAAAATCAAATTTGTGCAGTTTAGGTCAGGTGTCTCCAGGTGGACCACAGTGTTAGTGGAGTCCTTAGTATATCTTTTTATAGGATCTATAGCTAAAGTTAAAATACACATCTACAGTTTTGTGAAATCTTTAAAGAGGAAAGGGGGCTGTGGTGATAATATATTCCCAGTTCCATTCTGGAATGTTATTGTTAATTAATTCACATCATTTCTCCCCCACTGATTTTAAGAAATTAAGACAACAAACACACACACATATACACACACAGTGAGTTATAAAATAGTTGACAAAAAAGTAGTTATTATATTGATCCTTCAATTTGACTTGTTATCTATTCAAAGAGCAAATATTCATAGATTCCCTTTAGTATGCTCAGCACAGAACACACTGCGTTGAGGGATGAGAATGACAATTTAAGTGATAAAACTGGTCTTTGATGCTTATGTTTCTTTCTGCTATGAGAAGTCCATCTTCCCCACCAAACCCTCCATTTCTGGGGTTTATCAATTGGCTCATAGGTACACAGTCTACAAATTCTTATTGTTTATCTGTTCAGCTCTGCTGCTCAATTCTTGTCCGTACTTCTACAATCATGCTCTTACTTCTCATAACTTGTCCCTTCAAATAAAAGAGGGATTCTAGACTTCCGGCCAAGATGGAGGTGTAGGTGGAAACACTGTGCCTCTTCGCACCACCAAGTTTAAGTCAACAAAATTTTAGTAACAAAAATGCAACCAAAACAGAGAAAATTGAACTGTATGGAAGTCCACCAACAACAAACTGTTCAGACAGACTGGTAAGAGGGGCAGAGCCAGCGGTGGAGCAGGGTCGGCCAGGAAAGATCCCCTGAACAAACCCAGGTGCTCAGGCAGCCATTGGTGGATCCCAGGGGTGGGGCAACAACGGGCGAACCCATTCAGGGCCCAAGGCAGCAGGCTGACCACGGTCACACATTAGTGCGCAGATAAACCAGGTGAAGGAGTGAGCAGTGAGACAGATCGTGCAGGCCTCAGCAGCGGGAAGCAGAAGAAGGGACCACCATTGCCCCTCTTTGACTCTGCCCCCACATACAGCATCACAACCCAGCCACTGAGTTGCCCCGCCCTCGTGAACACCTAGGGCTCTGCCCCTTATACATAACAGGCACAAACAGACCAAAACATTATGGCTCAAGAAGAACTGAAAGCCCCAGAACCAATAACTCTAAGTGACTGAGAAATAGCCAAGCTATCAGATGCACAGTTCAAAACACTGATGATCAAGATGCTCATAGATTGGTTGATTTTAGTCACAAATTAGAGGAACAAATGAAGGCTAAACTAATTGAAATGAAGGGAAATGCATAGGAAACCAATAGTGATGGAAAGGAAACTGGGACTCAAATCAATGGAATGGACCAGAAGGAAGAACAAAACATCCCACCAGAAAGGAATGAAGAAATGAGAATTCAAAAAAATGAGGAGAGGCTTAGGAACCTCCAGGACATCTTTAAACGTTCCAACATCCGGATTATAGGGGTACCAGAAGGGGGAAAGAAACAGCCACGAGTGGAAAACTTATTTGAACAAATAATAAAGGAGAACTTCCCCAATCTGGCAAAGGAAATAGACTTCCAGGAAATCCAGGAAGCTCAGAGAGTCCCAAAGAAGTTGGACCCAAGAAGGAACACACCAAGGCACATCATAATTACATTAGCCAAGATTAAAATGAAGGAAAGAATCCTAGAAGCAGCAAGAGATAAGGGGAAAGTCACCTACAAAGGAGTTCCCATCAGACTGTCAGCTGACTTCTCAAAAGAGACCTTACAGGCAAGAAGGGGCTGGAAAGAAGTATTCCAAGTCATGAAATCCAAAGACCTACATCCAAGATTGCTCTAGCTTTTAAAGCTTTCATTTAGAATGGAAGGGCAGATAAAGTGCTTCTCAGATAAGATCAAATTCAAGGAGTTCATCATCACCAAGCCCTTATTATATGAAATGTTAAAGGGACTTATCTAAGAAAAAGAAGATGAAAAATACGAACCATGAAAGGACAGCAAACTCACAACTATTAACCACACCTAAAACAAAAGCAAACTAAGAGGACAGCTAGATCAGGAGCAGAACCATGGAAGTGAAGATCACATGGAGGGTTAGCAACAGGGGAGTGGGAGGAGGAGAAGGGGGGAGAAGGTACAGAGAATAAGTAGCATAGATGGTGAGGAGAAAATAGACAGCAGGGAGGGCAAGAATAGTATGAGAAATATAGAATCTAAAGAACTTGAGACAGGTGGACATAAACTAAAGGGGGGAATGGTGGAGGGGTGCAGCGTAGAGGGGAATGAAGGGGGGGAAATAGGACAACTGTAATGGCATAATCAATAAAATATATTTTAAAAAATCTAAAAAAAAATAAACTAAGAAAGAAAATACCAGACAAGAGTGGATTCTACTCAGAAGAGCAGTGAAGGCAAATCACGGGAGGACAGCAGGGCACCCAGCCAGCCACACTGGGTGCCCAGGAGGAAGGAAGGTGCCAAGCAGGAGAACAGGGTAGGAAAAAGGTCCACAGTACCATAGACGGCACGTTAAGAAGTGTGAACAAAATGTAAAATGTAATAAAGGCAAAAGATGCAAAGAAAAAAGAAACCAATTCATATGATCTCATGTAGTATTTGACGCTTCAGGAAATAATATTTACATGATCATAATAACCATTAACAGTGTCTTTTAAATTTTGTATTTTAGAAACATCTTACAGACAAAGCATGAAAATATTGCATAGAATAGAATGTAAATGGTGTGGCCCTCAATAAAAGTAAAAATACAGTGACAAAAGATGATGGGGGGAGGAAAAAGTAGGGGAGAACTGAAGGGACATGAGGGCTGCTACCCACGTTTTACACAGTAGTGTCAAAAATTACTTTTTGTACTTGGAGAATCACTCCTAAACTAAAGCTATAGCATAGAAGATGAAATTCTGATAGAAATATATTAGGGCGTGGGCTGGTGTGCCTCATTGGATTGAGTGCTGGCCTGAGAACCAAAGGGTCATTGGTTTGATTCCCAGTCAGTGCACACACCTGGGTTGTGGGTCAGGTCCCCAGTAAGGAGCATGTGAGAGGCAACCACACATTGATGTTTCTCTCCCTCTCTTTCTTCTTCCCTTCCCCATCCCTCTATAAATAAATAGATAGATAGATAGATAGATAGATAGATAGATAGATAAGCAGGGAAAAAATAAAAGAGGGATTCGAGAAAATTGTCTTAGGCAAATTTCTAGGGTGAGGAAGGGAAAACCGATCATGTTTATTATTATTATTATTTTTTGATTAAGTGGCCAGTATCCAGGAAAAAACAAACAGGAGAAGCCATATAACAATTTGGTTTTCTTGGATCTGAATAGTAGTCTCTTTAGATGAGGCATGAGCTTCTTCCCAATTTGTCACAGTTCTACCATGTGCTGTGCCATACCCAGCCTACTTTACTCATTCTACTTATATGCTGTGCCCCCGTAAGCATTTGTTTTTGCAAACCTTGATCTTTCTTAGTTCATGAAATATACTGTGTTTTCTTATTTTTTCCCAAATCTAATTATCTGTAGAAATTGGGACACATTTCCAGATCTGATAATGTCTTTGGCATTTATCACACCCCAAATAGTGAGCTGAGTGAAAGACAAGTAATGTATATTCTCTTTAAATTTCAGGATAATTTTTTGCTCACCTTCTCTGACATCTTCTTTTAAAGCTAAGAAAATTATTGTCTGATTATTCCAAAATATAAGTGCCCTGACTTAATCACAGGTCCTGGTCACCACCTGTGTGGGAAATCTAATAAAAAAAAATGCCTCCTTGTGGTTTGTCCTAATATTGCAGCATATAGAATAAGGAAGGCTCTTTCTGCAATTATATTGCTTGTTCTACCAACATAATTACTTAAAAAAATAGTAATCTTGGGAAAAATTGTCCACTACTTGGAAATGGGCAAAAGTGATTACTGAGTTTACAAGCCTTCTGGAGATTGTTTATTTTTATCAACTCTATTGAGGAGGTTTTTCGATACCACAGAAATTAGCTCATACTAAACTAATTCTTTTAAATACTTCTTTTAAATAGCAATACCAATTAATTTTGTCTTGTAGATATAAAATCAATTTCTGCCTTGTAGAAAAGATGACCAAAAACATTAAATGTATTGTCCTATAGATTAATCACTTTTGTATCTATAAGCAAATTCTTTTCAGCATGCTTTATTATGTGTGTATGTACATTTTTAGATTTTCCTTTAAACTAACTCCCTCATTTTTAATGAGTTGAAAATCTTTCACAAATTCCTTGTATATTTACATGAGTGTAAAAGTATTTTTTCTTTTTGAACATCATACTTTAGCAGTTAAATACCTGAAGTTTAGTTCCAATTAGAAAGGAAACTCAGAAAGTTTACTAAATATGTAAACCTAAATTACAGAAAAATTAGTGAAGTAGAAAGAATATTTTAGATACAGTGACTATAGTTTTTACATGCAATATATAAACTTCTCTGTGGTAAAGGAATCTCCTCCACAAAGATAATGTGTTCTAGCATCCTTTCTTCTTACTCCCTGGATTTTTTTTTAATCCATAAAGGAGAAAAAGATATTTCAGTGATATGACAATAAGAAAGGAAAAATTAGTGGAAAAAAATGAAGGATTCAAGAGCACTATTTCAGCTATGTCCTTCTGTACAGAGTCTACTTTCAGGCCTAAAATCTTGGACGTGTGTGTACTACAGAGTGAAGCCATTCCTTTTTCCATGTCAGTTGCCCAGTGACTTCTCTGGTTGTTAAAGAAGGACCTTAATTTACTACAACTCCAAAACAATAAAGTAGTCTTTACTGGCCTGGAGTTTTCTCTTCTGTAGTTTCATTTCTTTAGAATTGAGGAATAAGACTTGTGGACACAGACAACAGTATGGTAATTGCCAGAGGGATGTGGGGGGGGGGGTGTAAAAGAGGGTAAAGGGGGGATAGATGGTGATAGAAGAAGACTTGATGAATTCACCACTTGGGGTGGTGAATACATAATACATATAATGTATTACAGAATTGTACACCTGAAACCTATACAATTTTATTAAACAATGTAACCCCAATAAATTCAATTAAAAATAAAAATAGAAGAGAGGAATAGCCATTCAGTAACTGAGGTGAGAGCTTTAAAAAATACGATAATCAAATGTTTTCTTCAAGAGCCATTTGCCTATTGTACTCACAAAGAAACAAAGATATTGCCATCTAGTGGTTTTATTGAAGAAATTCAGTGAAACAATTTGTTTCATGATGATTCACCTTAGTATTTCATGTAGTCCCCCTAACCCCCGCNGGGGGGGGGTGTAAAAGAGGGTAAAGGGGGGATAGATGGTAATAGAAGAAGACTTGATGAATTCACCACTTGGGGTGGTGAATACATAATACAGATAATGTATTACAGAATTGTACACCTGAAACCTATACAATTTTATTAAACAATATAACCCCAATAAATTCAATTAAAAATAAAAATAGAAGAGAGGAATAGACATTCGGTAACTGAGGTGAGAGCTTTAAAAAATACGATAATCAAATGTTTTCTTCAAGAGCCATTTGCCTATTGTACTCACAAAGAAACAAAGATATTGCCATCTAGTGGTTTTATTGAAGAAATTCAGTGAAACAATTTGTTTCATGATGATTCACCTTAGTATTTCATGTAGTCCCCCTAACCCCCGCACAAAAGGAATTCACTTTTAGAAAACAATCATTAATAGACCTTTTCAAATTAAGGTTTCATAGTTTGCCACTCTTTCTTTTCAGGCTACATTCCCTAAGTATTAAGATCTATAGGATAAGACTTAGAACATGTAAAGATAGTTTTATAACTGAAGAAAGTATTAATAAAAGACAACATTTCACCAAAGAGACTGTCAGATATTAAACCACCTAAACCAAATAACAAAAGCAAATAATCAAATTAATATTTCACATACAATTTTAGAAGGAAACTATATAAATAGGTATATATTATATACAGTTATACTGTAATGAGGTGCAAAGTGAGGGTCTCCTGAAAATAGGAGAAAGCCCCTATTATTATTTTTAATAAGATTTCCAGGTTTTTGTGACATATATGTTTGATAACCATTTTTCTAGACTTCATTACCAAACCTTTTCATTCAAAAGTCTTGGAGGCAATCAAGGGTGAAAAGGTGGAACAACAAGTCAAAATTAATAACCACTTAGTCAGAAGAGTGGCAGATCACCAGTGAGATTCCCATTTTATAATACCATTGGTACAGGAAATAACTCTTTAATGAGTTTTACTACTACAGGTGGCAACCTGATAGAATGAAAGAGTGCAAATACTCCAAACTCAAACAGTTGTATTTATTTTTTTTTAAGATTTTATTTATTTATCTTTAGAGGGGAAGGGAAGGAGAGCGGGAGAGAAATATCAATGTATGGTTGCCTCTCATGCGTCCGCTGCCGGGAACTGGAACCGGCAACTGGCCTGCGACCCAGGCATGTGCCCTGACTGGGAATCAAACCACGATCGTGTGGTTTGCAGGCCTGCACTCAAGCCACTGAGCTACACCAGCCAGGGCTCAAAAAGTTGTATTTATTAATTCAAGAGTTTTTATGGAGTATCAGCTACATGCTAGGTGCTATGTAAGTTCCTAGAATTACAGAGCACAAAAGGTTTTTCTCCTTAGAAAGGTCTTAGAATATAGAAGACAGCAGCATAGGCATACGTGGCTCACCTCTTCACACAACCACATCAAAATTACAACTAAAATATAGAACAACCATCACACAGGAACACCAGAATGGAAGTCTGACAACTGGAACTGAAGAAACTACATCCATCCAGACTGGTAGGAGGGGCATATATGCAGTACAGACTAGCCTGACACTTACATGGATAAATATTCGGGAGGGATAGCTCAGGAGCGAGGAGTCCCAGACCAACACTAGGAACCCCAGCCCTGGATTCCAGTGCCAGAAAGATAAGCCCCCACAACTTTTGGCTGTAAAAACCTCTGATTGTCAGTGGAGGAGGCTGCTGGAATCCTAAACAGTTCTTCTTGGGGAACCCACACACAGACTCACTTACTCAGACTCACTCCCTATGAGCTCCAGCACCAGGGTGGCAGCTTGAAGCTCACCAGTGGTAAACAGGGAGAGACTGAAATGTCTGGCATTGAGGTGAGCAGAGACCACTGTTCCTTTGCTGAGCCCTCCCCTGACAGAGGTGGAAGGCTTATACTATATGTTAGATTCCATCAATCTGGCTAAGAGTGTGTGACCCAGATTTGAGATCCCAGAGGCTCTACCCCACCCAATATACAGGCCCACCCAAGCTGCTTTTCATAAGAATGGATCAGTGTTGCCCCTAAATCCTATGAAACAACCAACAGCTGGCTTCAGTCAGCCCTAGCAGCACCCAGATTAGAGTCACAGCTTGGCTTCACTCCAGAATCTCCAAGCATAGCATAAGTAGCAGCCATCTCAGATTGATTGAAAGCTCAGGCAGGATGCCCAAGAAGAAACATAGGTGGGGGCTAAGTTTGGCCTGCACCACCCAGGAAACCCTGTCAGAGCACCACCACTCTGCTAATGTATAGCTGATGCACCATGGAGGGCAGAGGTTGGTGATTAGTGGTCACAGCCAGTCCTAGCAATTGACTGGCCTGGGTAAATCCCTCCCATTGATCTGCCAACAGCAAGCAAGTCTCAACTACAAGAGGAGGGTGCACTCAGCACATACAGGGGTCACACATCACATACCCAGCTTGGGTAATAAGGGAGGATGTGCCATTGGACCTTACAGGACACATACTATACTAGGCCACACTACCAAGACATGAAGTCAAAGAAGTTTTACCTAATACACAGAAACAAACACAGGGAGGCTGCCAAAATGAGGAGACAAAAAATGTGCCCTAAATGAAAGAACAGCTCAAAACTCAAGGGAGTAACCAAAGAACTTATATACATGACCCATGGACATGAACAATGTTGGGGGGATTGCTTGAGTGATTGGGGGGCTCTGGGTGGAGGGGGCAAAGGTGGAAAATCAAGACAACTGTAATAGCATAATCAATAAAATACAATAAAAACTGAGTTAGAATTTTTTTAAAAGAAAGCTCTTAGAATATAAAATGATTCTTTATTTCTCAGTAGAAATAAAAATCACGTTGAGTACTTATTAAGAATGCAGACANATGTGCCCTAAATGAAAGAACAGCTCAAAACTCAAGGGAGTAACCAAAGAACTTATATACATGACCCATGGACATGAACAATGTTGGGGGGATTGCTTGAGTGATTGGGGGGCTCTGGGTGGAGGGGGCAAAGGTGGAAAATCAAGACAACTGTAATAGCATAATCAATAAAATACAATAAAAAACTGAGTTAGAATTTTTTTAAAAGAAAGCTCTTAGAATATAAAATGATTCTTTATTTCTCAGTAGAAATAAAATCACCTTGAGTACTTATTAAGAATGCAGACACTCTGTATCTGATTATAAAGAATACTCAATTAATTAGTAAGACTGAAAGTAAACAGACATTTATAACAAAATTGGTAAGTTTTAAGAGATATACAGAAATATTATTTGATCACTGATGCAGACCAGGAGAGAAGAGTAAATATCAGACACGGTTTTTCATAAAAGGCAGTATCAAATTAAATTCTTGAATAAAACCTGCAGTTTTCTAGATAAAAAAATAAAGTGGGAAGAACATGGGAAATAACATTGATTGATGAAAAAGTGAGGCATGTATGAGGCACCAAGGAAGGTTGTGGAATGTAGGAGTTGCAAGTGAGGCGTGAGGGAAATGGTATTGGGGAAGTTAGCAGGAAGAGTCTTGTATCCTAAGCTAAAGAGTTTTAATTTCACCTAGAAATAAGTGGTGAATCATTGAAGTATTTGAAGTTGTGAAGTAGAGAGTACTCTATCAGAGCTGGGTTTTAGAAAAAGCATTCCGATAGTACTGAATGAATGGGTTGAGTGGGAGTCGGGGGAAGGCAAGAAGGTGAGAACAGCAGGAAGGTCAGTTAATTCAAGTAAGAATTGTGAAATGCCTGCTTTAAAGAGATGGAGAAGAGAGAAGGGAGAAGTGTTAATGTTATTAAATCAGTGAAATATAGAAAAAGGTGATAAAATTAATGGAATGGGAGGAAGAAGATAGGAAGAAAATGTGAAGGATGATTTCCAGTTTTCTATTTGAGTCCATTTATCTCATCTTCTTGGTAACAGTATTTCCTCTCTTTAACTGAGAAGACTTTCCCTTTGTCAATTTAGTCTTTAGTATTTTTTTACTTCAATTAGCTATATTATTTGTTTGTGGTATGTTCCAGATATTACTATGACAAACACATTACCTCACTATAGAAGATGCTGTTAATCCCCTGCCCTTACCCCCAACCCCCTACAGAGGTGGAGGTTAGTCTTGGTGGACAGTTCCTAGGAAAACCCAAAGCTTCTGAATTCAAGCCCTGAACATTTCTGGGTGAGGGCTTTCTCTGATCCTGGAATGTGCTTGACCTGTGCCCAAGGTAAGCTACAGTATCTGAAAGTCAATCCCCCCAGAGTAACCCCCAACCAATGAGGAATACAAATAGGGAAAATCTACCCTTCCAAGCTTCCTGGCTTTTCATGAAGGATCCCCAGCAGCATCCCCTTCCCTATCTTGCTTCATTGCGCCTTCACCACATTTTCTGGGGGCTTTTCCCAAATAAACTACTTAAACCCAAATCTATGTCTCAGAGTTTGTTCTGGGACCAAAACTAAGATAACTCAATTCTCACAACCACCCAATGAAGATGGTAGGAACTATTTTCATCTACCATTTTACATATGTGGAAACTGATGCTTGTGGAGGTTAAACAAATGGTCCTTATCACTTAGATGGCAAATGCCAGAGCCTGGATTCAAATTCAGAGCCTGTTACCTCAATGGGATGCTACACTGCCAGTCCAAAATTCTAAGATGAAAACCAGGCAGGAATTGTAATAGTGGGGAATTGTAAACCACCCCACCATTCTTTTGACATTGTTTCTGTAAGTGCTGACCTGGATTAATGAGTAGTTTTTCAATAAACAGCACATTTGTATAAGAATACTAGGGACTCATTTGAAAAGACAGACTCTGACCTTCAGGCATCCCAGCTCTGGGAGATTTGGTCACTTTGACCGCGGAGCCAGGTTGGCCTAAAGTCAGGATGACATGAACCCAGGATGACTAAACCAGGATGATGCCCACCAGACCATCTTTCCCTTATCCGAGTGGACTGTGCTTGTCTGCATGTAGAGAACTTCTCATCCCCCTCCCTTGATCTTTTTGTTCTATACCCCTCTCTGTCCTTACAAAAATCTCTGCCTCCACTGAGAGGTGGAGATGGGCTTTGAGACATGAGTCTCCCATCTTCCCACAGAGATGCATTTTGAGATATGAGTTCCCCATCTTCCCAGGGAGATGGGCTTTGAGATGTGAGTCCCCCATCTTCCAGATGGCCAGCATATGAATAAACCACTTTCCTTTACATCAGCACCTGCCTCTCAAATATTGGCTTTTGAACCAGCAAGCACCTGGACATGCATTTGGTTTCAGCATCACTAAATGTAGAGTAAAAGCCACAGGCAGTCTGTCAGTTTCTCTTAGACAACATTGAGACTATTATTTTAAGATTCTTTATTAGTATAAAGGCTGATCCTTTATTAGTATAAAGGCTGGGCTTGAGACTTACATGCCAGAACATGTTTCCTCTCTTTATTCATGTCCATTTTAGAAGGTTGAAAATTCATCATGCAGTTTTTTCTCTTTACTGAGATGGCAGTCATGTGGAATTTAGAAACTGAGCAGATCACTTCTAAATGAGGTCAAATGTAATGATATAAGAGCAAGTGGTATGATACATCAACTACTCTTAACCCATTGCCCTGCTTGTCAGATTCCCCTCATGGTTTAGCTTCTGGTTAAGAATGTAAAGTGGAAATGAATGATGAAAGAAAAAGGCGACTGCTATTTGAGGTCATTAAAAATAATGTATCAAGATCTCAGCAGCAGCTCACATTTTCTTTTTTCTTGCCTGTGATGTAAATAACACACATTAATGGGGAACATTAGAAAGGAATAACATTAGAAAGCAGATCTAATTTCAATTGCTACACCAATGAGCTGTGTGACATTAAGCAAATCACCTAACTTTTCAATATCTTGGTTGTCATCTATGGAAAGAAGGACTTCAAATATAGATGAGCCATAAGTTAATTTGTACTTTTAACATTTCTATGATTCCATTCAGTTCTGAGTTAGTTATTTGAATAAAGGAGCCTCGGCTTCATATATGTAAATTCACTTTCCCTCTCCTTGCACATATTTTGCATTTTATTAAGTTTGTGCTTTATACCTTTGACTTTCCTCCCATCTGGAATGCATTCACATCTTTTATGATATTTCAACTCAACTTTAAAAACTATTTGTCTTAATTACTGCAGAAATAATTGTGCCCTCCTCTGAATCCTCAAGCACTTATTACCACACCACTCATTCATATGGCACTTAGCATTTATAGCACAAGAAAACTCTGCCAGAGACATCACAATAGACACACAATATGGGACTAATTGCTGGAGAAGTGGTTTGGACTGTAGTTCTCAACATGTGGTGGACAAATCATGTTGAGTTCCTATGACTGTTCCTTTCTCTCTCATTGACCAGCTCCACACTAGTCTGTAATAACATTCCAGGTTGAGTATAATTAGTATGTAAATGAACTCAACTACTTTATATATAGGCCAAAATGTACAAAGTGAAGCAGTACATTTGCAATAAAATAATGAGTGAAGGGAACTCTGGCAAAAAGGAGAGTTCAAGTTCCACAGAAAGGGGGCAGCAGCGGCTTGGCTATGAGTGGGTATAGTTGTCTCTAATTCTACATCTTCAGTTCTAAAGAGAAGCTGTAAAATGGAAGTCTTTATTCTTTGTCCCTGATTTTCAAATGCTGACAACAAAATCAAACATTTTAAACATATCTCTGTAGGTCTTATTTAGCTGGTATGTGGTCTCTGGTTTCTGATCACCTCCTCAGCCTATTACAGTCTGGCTTTTTCAGTGAGATTACTCTGCCAAAAGGTACCAGTTACCAGTGTTGTCCCCCAAGACAAGTAACTTAACTTGTCCCAGAATCAGTTTTTTAAAATACTTTATTGATTATGGTATTACAATTGTCCCAATCTTTCCCCCTTTGCCCCCCTCCACCTGGTACTCCCATTCCCTCCAGCAATCCCCCCACCTTAGTTCATGTCCGTAGGTCATGCATATAAGTTCTTTGGCTACTCCATTTCTTATACATTTCTTATACCTTAACATCATCCTGTCTATTCTGTACCTACCAATTTCTACTTCTTAACCCCTGTACCTTCCCCCCATTCTCCCTCTTCCCCTCCTAACTGAAAACCCTCCAAATGAGCTCCATATCTATGATTCTATTTCTGTTGTTTGTTTTTAGATTCAATTATTGATAGTTATGAATTTATTGCCATTTTAATGTTTATAGTTTATGTCTTCTTTTTCTTAAATAAGTCCTTTTAACATTTCATATAATAATGACTTGGTGATGATGAATTCCTTTAGCTTTACCTTGCCAAAGAAGCACATTCTCTGCCCTTCCATTCTAAATGACAGCTTTGCTAGATAATCTAGGTTGTAGGTCCTTGTAAGTATATTTCTTGCCAGTCCCTTCTGCAAAGTTTCCTTTGAAAAATCAGCTGACAGTCTTATAGCAACTTCTTTGTAGGTAACTCTCAGCTTTTCTTTTGCTGCCTTTATAGTCTCTCTTTCTCTTTAACATTTGACATTTTCATTATGGTAAGTCTCGGTGTGGTCTTCTTTGTGCCCATCTTGTTTGAAACTCTCTGTGTTTCCTGGACCTGTATGTCTATTTCCTTCACGAAATTAGGGAATTTTTCTTTCATTATTTTTTCAAATAAATTTTCAATTTCTTGCTCTTTCCATTCTCCTTCCAGTACCCCTATTTGAATGTTGGTACATTTGAAGTTGTCCTAGAGGCTCCTGAACCTATCCTTTTTTAAACAACTTTTTTTCTTCTTGTTCTAATCTAATGTTTTTTTTCTTCCTTATGTTCCAAATCACTGATCTGATTCTCTGTTTCAGGCACTTCACTCTTGGTTCCCTGTAGATTTTTATTTATCTCAGTGTAACCTTCATTGCTGCCTGGGTCTTTTTTATGCTTCAGCAGTGAGTTCCCTGAGTATCCTAATAACCAGTGTTTTGAACTCTGCATCTGATAGATTGCTTATCTCCATTTTGTTTAGTTCTTTTCCTGAAGTTTGTTCTGTTTTTTCATTTGGGCCATATTTCTTTGTCTCCTCATTTTGGCAGCCTCCCTGTGTTTGTTTCTAGGTATTAGATAGAGCTGCTTTGACTCTCTACCTTAGTAGCATGGCCTATTTGTAGAAAAAGCACATTGGTAAGTTGGATGGGGTGGAACCTTAGGTAATTGCCAGGATGGGGCAACCAATGTGAAACAGGATGATGGAGTCTCTGATATGATGTCGCCACTCTGTGGCTCTATTTGGGGAAAGCTCAGGAAGGGGACAAACTCCAGAAGCCACTCTCTAGCCTCTGGAGTTTGTCCTGGAGGAAGCTGTCCCCTGGCATTTGCCCTGATGCTATACACTTCAGTTTCTCCCCATATGCCACTGGTGCCCTTCCAGGCTCTGCCCTAGTGCTGGAGCCCAGAGGGAGTGAGTCCGCCTAAGTCTTAAGTTGGTAGGAGATGCTTGAGAATCCTGTAGTTTCTCCTGCTATCCCACCCCCCACTGGTTTTTACAGCCAGAAGTTATGGGGACTAATGTTCCTGGCACTGAACCCTGGGCTGGGTGGTCTGGTGTGGTGCTGGAATCCCTCACTCTTGAGGTATCCCTTCCAACTTTTATCCAGCACAGGTGGGTGTGGGACTTTCCATTCCACTTCAGTGCATCTCCACGCCTCTCTGCCTCTCTTACCTCTCTGGATGAATGTGATTTTCTGAATTCCTCGGTTGCTGGATTTACATACAACTCAATTTTCTGATGATTCTGAGTGATTTTTTTTTGTAGTCTAGTTGTAATTTTTGCTGTGGTTGTGCAAGGAGGAAAGCTGTGTTTACCTATGCCTCCATCTTGATAGGAAGTTCCAGGGGTTTTTTTTATGGCCCACAATACAGATTTTACAGGATGTATGAGCAGTAAATAACAAAACACCTATAAGACAGCACTCAGAAATAAGCACTCCGTGACTGTTTATTCCTACTATGCTTGAATCATGCTGCAGTCTGGTTCCTCCATCAACATGGTATATGCCTAAATACCCATGTGCCATCTCTCTCTCTCTCTGTCAATGCACACTCTTCTCCCCTCACCCTCTAATTTTAAACTCCTTGAATATGGTGCCTTCTAAATCTGTGTGTAAGTTCCATGATGATAAAAACAATCTTAGTTCCCACCCCCTTGCCTTCACCATTTAAAAATTCTTTTTATTCTGGAAAACTTCAATTATGCACAAATTTGGATAGTATCATCAACCCCTCAGTATTCATCCATCCTCAACAATTTTCAACATATGGCAAATTTTGTTTCATCCATACTCTCTCCAAATCCCATACTCTCCCACCATACACACATTTGGATTACTTTGAAGCCAACTGCCTTCAAAGAATCATATCACCTTACTTGTAAATATATCAATATGTATACAGTGTTCTAATAAATGTGTAAGAAAGGAATGGTATTGTGGAAAGATTTTTAGTGACGATGGGGAGAGGAAGGGCAAGCAGGATGGGGAAAACTAGCAATATAAGTCCCAAGAAAAAGGAATTCTTTTCAAGTTTTAAAATTTTAGAAATTCTGTGTGAGCCAACACTCTGTAGCTGAACAAAGTACAACTTGGGCAAAGTCTGTTCTTAAGGGTGGAAGTTTATAATCTTTGCTAAAAATAATAAGTAGAGACAGGGATAAGTAGGAAGCATGGATTCACAATGGAGTCTAGTTTAGAGAAGAAATTCTTTCTCCAATTACCAGGTAAACCCATCAGTTTAAGTAGTTTTCCACTTTGTAGTGCTCATAATTAGCAAAAAAAGTTTAAAATACATTTTCCTTAAATCTTGATTGACAACAGAAATGCTATGACCATTCAAAATTAATACAATCTGGCTTCTAACACCAATATTCCACTAAATGTGCTCTTGTTAAAGTGACCAATTTTGCCGAGTCCAACTGAATTGATCACTTCCTCCCATTTGGTTTCCAGCACATTTTCTCCTGGTTTTCTCTTTACTACATTGACCATTCCACTTCACAAGCCCACGATTTGATCTTGAACTTTATTATTTTTTAACATGCACATACTTATTTTTAGCTGATTTTACCAAGTTATATGGCTCTTAACTATTATTTAAATACTGATAAATCTTGAATTTATTCTAGCTTTCACTTCTCTTTGAAGTTCTCCACACCCTTACACATATTTATACATACATAGATATATTTTAGAATGAATTTTACTGACATAAAGAACATATTGCAGAAACTTATAAATAATCATAAAATGGGCAATATTATTTATTTTAAACTCTATATCACATCAATTCTTGCAGAATTCTGTCACTGATTTTCATATCCAACCTATAGGTGCAAATAATAAACAAGTGTAGTTCGAATATGAACATTCCCTAATTCTTTTCATTATGTCAACAAGTAAAAAAAAATCTTGATAGGTGTTATTACATCAAATGGAGAGTACTTTGAAGGTGAGTGAAGTTTAAACATGTAAGAATAAATACACAATTTTTAACAAATAAATTTCCAGGGTTTTTTGGGTCCCCCTTCGTACTCCACTGATAATAGAATTCCCCCCATTCTTGCCTTATGATAAGCTTGATCCTACTTCAGGACTTTTGCATTTACTCCTCCTCTGCTCTTCATCAGTCGTTCACTAGACTGGCTTCTCTGATCCCAGCTCAGGTGTCACAGAGAGGCCTTTCCTGACCACCTTAGTCAGGCAGCTTTACTTACCTTAGCTACTCTATATCCTGTTCTTTTTTTTTCCATAGAGGTTATCAGTTCTGAAAAAGCAAGGTATTTATCTATGTCTGTATAATTTATTTGAATGTATGGTTCATACTTATGGTGCAACATTAAAACAGTACAAAAGTACACCCAGGGAACTTCTATTTGCAGATGGAATAGATGTACTTTTTCCAAATACAAGTAACATATCTGGGCATAATATATACAACAGGCTTATTAAGGTTCTGGTAGGTAAAGAAAAGCAGACCAGCTAAGGACTTCAGGGTCCAAAGTATGATATGGTGGTGAGTTCCCTGGGTTTCCTTTTTGCTGCACATATCCCAGAATGAGTCCTGGAGAAACTGCCAACCTGGAAATGCCAATGTGCACTTACAGAAAGACCCAGCAAAAGTCTATACTCCCTTGAGCTAAAGGACCAAGAAGAGGGCAGCCTAGCAAGCCAGATAACTGAGAAAATATCCAATTCACTACAGAAGGGACTATAGCCCCATCCCATCCATGCCAGCAAAGGCCATGTTCAGAGCCTGGAGTTCACCCAATCATAGCTTTATCTTTATAGGCTGTTCCCTCCATAGATAAAATTTGTTAGGATTGCAAATCATTTAGTTGTCCCTGCTTGCTTGGACACACTCAAAATCACCCAGCTAAAGCCAAAGCCTTCCTTACACTCTCTTTCTGAGTCACCTCGCAGCTCCCTGACAGTTTTTTGTTGGCAGATCATCATAATCATCATCATCATCATCATCATGGTCCTTTCTCCACTTCTCTGACTCCAGGTATTTCTGGTAGTCTTTGGCTGAAGAGTTTTAACATTGTGAAGTGGGCATATTCTCTCTTACTATCATTATTGCTCAAATTATAGTAGGTTATATACACCATTCTGTTCTTCCTTTTATTTCACTTGATAATTTATTTAAAACATATTATATATTAGTATATACAGATCTGCCTTGTTCCTTTTAACAGGTGCATAACAGTTCTCTACTATAAATGTAAATTAAATATTTAACCTGCCTTCTGGTCATGGAATTTTGTATTTTTCTAATTTTTTTTCTTTTATAAGCTATAATGAATAGCTTTGCACATACTTTATGTATAAGTACAAGGAGATGTACAGAATAATTTCTGGGAAGTATATATTCTAGTTCAAAGGGTAAGTGCATTTTAAATTTTGATAAAAATGATCCCCAAGTCTCTCCAAAGAGGTTACCTTTAATTACCCAACCATCAACAATGTTTAAGAAAGCCTTTTCCTGCTGAGTTTCCATGTAAATTGTAATTCCAAACATAGATCTTTTCAAATCCAGTAGGTGAAGATTTATATCTCATTGTAGTTAATTTGAGCATTTACCTTATTTTTAGAGAAGCCAAACAAGTCATGTTTGATGTTATTTTTAAATCTTTTTATGTGAGCTGTTTCCTTATATATTTTAGGTTCTGTTGTAATATAGAACTATATTATGATATCTATAACATTATATAATGTGTAATACAATATTTAACACACATAAACTTTTATTGTATTTCACATAGTATTTTATATTCTATTTTACCTAGAGGGTTTATTATATAATATTTTATTTTACTTGCAGGGTTTATTATATAATTTTGAAATATACATATATTTCTTCCTCCTATCCTATGAAAGCTACTATTGTAATCCTTGGCTTCTCTTATCTACATTTACAGTCTACATTAATATTCAGATATTAACTGGTATAAATCCTGAACATATTTTTTCAATATTTCCCTTCATTTCTAGTTACTAGTTACCACATTTTATTCTTCAGTCAAAATACGTCTAAATTATTTTTATTATTTTTGTTTTGTTTATAGCCTAATCCTCCCTCCTTTTTCTCTTCCTCCTCCCCCTCTCCCTTTTCTCTCTTCGTATTACTGTTGCCACAGTAATCAATTCATGTAATTAAATGCCCCAATTTTGCAAGGAAAAATAAGAAATTTTCAGGAACATTATGATTTATTAAACTAAAAAACCCCATTATTTCCCTCATGCTCTTGATGTCTGCCTATAGTATGTAGGTGGTAGCTAAAAATAACCGTATTAATCTTCTCTAAAATGTATTCAGTAGCATGTTTAGTGCCTCATTACTAATAAGAATTCATTTTTGCCCTGGCTGGCATAGCTCAGTGGATTGAGCACAGGCCTGTGAACCAGAGGATCGCGGTTCGATTCCCAGTCAGGGCACATGCCTGGGTTGCAGGCCAGTCCCCTGCAGGTCAACTCCCAGCAGGGAAGGCACAAAAGGCAACCATACATTGATGTTTCTCTCCCTCTCTCCTCCCCCTCTAAAGGTAAATAAATAAAATCTTAAAAAAAAAAAGGCAGACAAGAAAACAGCTACTATAAATATGTTCAATAACTGAATAAAATCATACATAAAGAAGAAAAGTATGATGACAAATTCTCAAATACTGAATATTAATAAATGTAGAAAATAATAAAAAGAAAGCACAAATTTAAAAAAAGAATTCATTTTTAAGAAAGCAAAATCCTTTGTTTCTAACTGTTCTGATTAGAACTCCATTTGGGTTCAAAGACATGCTGTGGATCTATAAACATGAATACCTTAATAAAACCTGTTTACTTTTTTAAAATATAAAGACAAATAAAGAGGTTATGAAATTTCTTCTTCTTTGGCCAAAGCTCACAAAAGCTGGCTACCAGAATACTGCTGGCTTCTAAATATTCTGATTTGAGGAGTAGATCTGAGCTTAATAAATCATTTTCAGTTTTATGCAATGCTTCACAGGGAAACTTTTAATCCATCCAAGTAACTCAAAAGGCTAGATGGCTCACTTTTAAGTAGAAAGCAGTTTCTTAGTAGGAATTTATAGGTCTACTTCACTTCCATTATATTCTTCAGCATAATTTGGTCTTGAGCCCTTTGCTCCTTCTAGTCAATAGTACTGGAGTCTACTGTTTACTGCTAGAAGCTGAAAGTGTGGATAATCCTAAATGTGATGTGTTATATATTGCCTTTAACTCTGGACCCCACACTTTGGAACAAACTGTGGTCCTTCTGTAGCTGCACTCAATATGAGGTGAGAAATCTCAGGGCCCTAAGGAGATACTACCTGGAAAGTAGCAGAATATGCCACCTCAAACCATGCCTCTTTGACATAAAAAGCATTTTGAGATGAAGGCAATTATGAAGCAGTAAATGTAGGAAAAGCTCTCTAGACCTTTCCTTTTTTCTCCCTAAAGGTAGGATATAAATTTTCCTTCTACAAACTCTTCTTAGCCCAAAGACGGCATCAAGAATCTGCAAACACAGCTGATGTCATTAGTTTTCTTCCATACATTCTCCTTCTCACATCATGCCACCCTAGGATGCCTTTCCAAGGTCCTGTCATTTCTCTACAAAGGATATATAAGTGGAAGTTCTAAGCCACCTCTTCGAGTTACTCATTTTCCCTACATAGCTCCCATGCGTACATCAGGTAAACATGTTAATAAACTTGCTTGAGTTTCTCTTGTTAATCTGCCTGTTATTATAAGACTCTCAGGCAACAACTCAGAAGTATGGAGAGAAAATTATTTATCCTCCCTTACACATCCAAAGTCTATACACTGCCTCTGTACCAAGCTCCAGATACTCAGGACCCCAGTACTTCCTACCAAAATGGGCCTGAGCCTGCCTCTAAAGCTATTGCGTGGCAAGAACAGTGCCAGTGGAGTGGACAGCCCTAAGCCCAAGGGTGGTCAAGTGGTTACTATTTGCTGAGAGTGAGAATGGAGCTGGGATCTGCAGGCTGGTGTATCTACACAGAGAGTGCAGACCCTCGTAGTGTAGGGTTGGAAGGTGGTGCAGTTGCAAAGGTGCAGTTGGTCTGGCTCTTCCCACATTACCAGGACCCAGTGTGGAACATCAAAGAATCAGAATTTTAAGTTCGAACCTGGACTTCAGGTCATTGTAAACATATATTGTCAAAGTAGGAGGACAAAATATATTTTATTTAATAAAATAAATAAATAAATAAATAAATAGCTTGCTAGCTTGATTTGTAACTTTTAAATATTTATACATAAGGTTTATGGAACCTCATTTGATTAGCCCCACAAATATTAAGGAAGTGCCTGGTGACTAAGTTCCTTATCCTCTACCGGCCCTTTTATCCGGACTGCAGTTGTTCAATTTGTTTTTTTTAAATTATTCATAGAAGTAATATCTAGCAACTCTGGTCCTTTTTGAGGAAAATTAGCATTTACTGATTGCCTTATATGAATACTTTACACATATTAGCTTATTTAATCTTCATAGCAACTCTGTGAAGTGAATGGAATCTCCATCAGAGAGATGTGGAGATGCAAAAAGTAATTTGCCTAAGATTTCACAGATAATGAAATAGCTAATCGGCTCCATCAAGCCCTCCACTCTACCTCCAGTGGTACTTTCCCCAACCTTCTATCTTTTAGTGGATATCCTCATTTCCTATTTTACCAAGAAGGTGGAACCAGGTACAGCGAAAGTCCAAAATTATCTTCTACCTCATGGTCTCTTAGTTTCTTTACCCTACCTGTCTTTCTTTGCTGTATCTCCCTTCTATTCAGATTATTTTTGATTATCTTAGTTTGTTTACCCTACCTCTCTTTCTTTGCTAAACTTCCTTCTCTTTATTTAGATGATCTGTTTTTGACTATAAGACAACTACGTCTAGTCATATGACATTTTCTCCTCCCTTACTTGCATCTTCAATCTGTACTCCTTCACTGACTTTTTCTCTTCTGATAAAGTACTCCTAATTCTAAATAAATTATAAAAACAACTTTCTTTGACTTAAAGATATCTTTATTAATTCCTTAGTTTTCTCCTTTTACAGTCAAATTTCTTGAATTCTCACTGCTTCATCATTCCTTAACCCTTTAAAATCTAGACAATTTTCTTAATTCTACAAAAATTGCAAACAAAGGCCCTTTGAAAAAGTAAAGTTTTTATGGATTACATATCTAATATAGTGAGTAATATATATTTTAGTGAGACTAATGTACACTTAATATTAAGTGTGCTGTTAGATGATTTTTACACATGCATACACCCTTGTAACCACAACTCAGATCAAGATATAGAACATTTCCAACAATCTCTACAGTTTCTTTGTACATTTCAGTATATACCACCACTAGTACCCCATGCCTACTTGCCCAGAGGTAACCATTGTTCTGATTTATATAAATATTGATTAGTTTGCCTGTTGTTGGACTTTAAAAAATTTTTTATTTATTTATCTTTTAGAGAGGAAGGGAAGAAGAGAAGGAGAGATATCAATGTATGGTTGCCTCTCGTGAGTCCCCTGCTGGGAACTGGCCTGCAACCCAGGCATGTGCCCTGACTGGGAATCGAACTGCAATTTTGTGGTTCACAGGCCCCCACTCAATCCACTGAGCTACACCAGCCAGGGCCTGTTGTTGGACTTTATATAAATGGAATAATGTACTAAATATTCATTTGCACATTCTTTTTTGTATCTGAATTATTTCAGTCCAAACAATATCCATGAATATGAATCTTATTGTTGACTCTACCAATACTTTGTTCTTTTCTCTTTATCAGTGGTAGTATTCCACTGTATGACTATATATCAATTTGTTTGCCCTTTAACTGTTAATGAAAATTTGGGTTATTTCCAATTTGGGGTTAATGTGGATAAAACTGCAATGAATATTCTTTGAACTTCATTATTTTGGGGTGGACATACTACTACTCATATATGCAAGTAGGAGTGAAATTGCAATGTCATAAGTAAGTGAATGTTAACATTAGTAGAGAGAGATAATTTTACAAAGTGGTTGTATCATTTTACACTAATATCAACTTTGAGAACTGGTCTATATCCTTACCACCATTTAATAGTTAGTCTTCAAATTTTTTCATTTTCAGATAGTTTTAAATTTTATTTTATTCTTTTAATTTAAATATTTTATTGTTTATGCTATTATAGTTGTCCCAATTTTTCCCCTTTTGTTCCCCTCCACCCAACCCACTCCCTACTCCCACAGTCAATCCCCACAGTCAATCCCCACACCTTTGTCCATGTCCGTGGATCATTCGTACAAGGTATGTCCAGAAAATGTCCAGCCACTGTTAATATAACAAGAATGGTATGTGCAATATCTATGTAACCTGGCAGCCAAAAAGAATGGACTGGAATGTACATGGTTGAGCAATGATGGATGACTCCACTGTACTAGTCAGTGGGGGCAGTAGAGCCATTGAGTGAGCATGTATTCTGTGTGGCCATCACATTTAAAATGACTGAGTGAGTAGAGCAACAAATCTGCATCAATTTTCGCATTAGCCTTGAACATTCCTCTGCAGAAACTATTCAGATGACTCTGAAGGTCACAGTTATGAGCAACTGGTTTTTGGCAGCTTCATCACAACAACATGCCTGCTCATGCATCATCTCTGGTGTAGAGTTTTTGGTGAAAAGTTAAATCACCCAGTTGATTCAGCTCCTCTGAAGCCCAGATTTGGTGCACTGCAACTTCTGGCTTTTCTCAAAACTGAAATCACCTTTGAAAGGGAAGAGATTTCAGAAAGTTGATGAGATTCAGGAAAATACAGCAGGGCAGCTGATGGTGATTGGGAGACCTGTGTGAAGTCCCAAGGTGCCTACTTTGAAGGGGACTGAGGCATTATGGTCAATGTTTCTTGTATCTTGTATCTTCTTCAATAAATGTCTCTATTTTTCATATTATATATCTAGATACCTTCTGGACAGACTTCATATATGTTCTTTGACTAATCTCCATGCTGGCGAAGATGCAAACTAAAGGGAACCCTAGTGCACTGTTGGTGGGAACACAGATTTGTGAAGTCACTATAGAAAACAGTATGGAATTTTCTCAAATAATTAAAAATGGAACTGCCTTTTGACCCAGCAATTCCACTTCTGGAAATATAGCCTAAGAATCCTGAAACAAGTGAAAAGAATATATGCACCCTATGTCCACAGCAGTACTATTTACAAGAGCCAAGATCTGGAAACAGCCGAAGTGCCCCACAGTACATAAGTGGATTAAAAATGTGGTCCATTTACACAATAGAATTCTACATAGCAGTAAAAAACAAGAAATTTTCACCTTTTGTGACAGCATGAATGGAACTGGAGAGTATTATGCTAAGTAACATAGGCCAGTCAGAGAAAGTCAACTTACCATATGATTTCAGTCATATGTAGAATCTACTGAACAAAATAAACTAATGAGCAAAATAGAACCAGAAGCATAAAAACACTGAACAGACTGACAGCTGTAAGAGGGGAGGGTGAAGGTGAGGACTGGTTGAAAAAAGATGAAGTCTTTAAAATTTTTTTAAATTTACAGTCATCCCTCGCTATACCACGGTTCACTTACTGCAGCTTTTTTAAAGCCTGTGATACAGTGAAGCTGCAATTAAGTGAACTGCAATATAGCGAGGGATAACTGTATACTTCACTGGTGAGTATCTATATAGAATTTTATATGCTGTTAAAATTACATAAGTTTAAAAGTGTAGAAAGTGATTAAGAGCATATGAAGTGCTTACAAGAGTGTGGGAAAGGTTAATAAGAGTGGGAAAGGTTTATAGGAGTGTGGGCAGGTTTATAAAATGGTGTCTTTTCTAATGGTGTCTTTGATGAGTAAAAATGTTAAATTTTGATGATATATATCATTTTTAATTTTATGATTAATGCTTCTTAAGTCTTGTTTAAGAAATCTTATCTTCCCCAAAGTCATGGAGATACTCTTTTATGTTTTCTTTTAAAACTTTATAACTTTTTCTTTAACATGTAAAATCCCAATCCATCCGAAGTTAGTTTTTGTATATGGTGAGAGGTAGATATCAGATTTTTAAAAAGATTTTATTTATTTATCTTTAGAGGGGAAGGGAAGGAGAGAAGAGAAGGAGAGAAATATCAATGTATGGTTGCCTATTGTGAGCCTCCTAGCTGGGAACTGGCCTGCAGCAACCCAGGCATGTGCCCTGACTGGGAATCGAACTGAGATAGTGTAGTTCGCAGGCCCGCACTCAATCCACTGAGCTACACCAGCCAGGGCCAGATTTTTTTTGTGTGTGTGTGAGTAATATCTGGTTGCTGCAGCAGCATTTATTATAAGGTTTCCTATTTCTCACTGAATTGTATGAGTGCCTCTGTAGTGAACTAACTGACTTCATGAGTAGGTTTACTCTGTTGATACATATTTTTTTAATCCTATCTCCAAAGCCACACTCTCTTAATTATTGTGATTTACTAATTTTGAAAACCAGACACCATTTGTAAATCCTATTACTGCTCATCTTCTGTACACTATTTGAATTTGTCAATCACTTACACTTTCATGGGAAAAGCATAGGCATTGGAGTCAGGCAGATTTTGCCTTTAAAATATAGCTCTGTCACCACTTGATGGTGATGTGGGATCAAGGAAAAGTATAAGAAAAAATATACAGAACTTGGAAATTATGCCAAAGTGTCATAATGTGTCATAATGAAACACCACTTAATAGATCTATCCAATAATTAATCAATTCTCTTGGAGGGTTACCTTTGTTGATTTTTTTATTTGGCATTGATTAGGGCCAAGACTGTATAAAATACTTAACTTGTAGATTTTCACCTTATACAGATGCAGTGTTAGTCTGGTAGAGAATTCCAAAGGCTACAGTTTATTTTGACCTGTACAACATTAACCTGTAGGACATTATAATTTAGCAAATTTACTTTAGTATGCCTTTTGTGACTCCCTATGGATACTCAGTTTCTGTAATTTTCCCGTGAACCAGCTTTATCATCTTGCTGGTTTCCTCACTAAAGAGTTAAATAGATTTGGAGACAAATTTCATTCTTTATTTGCATAAGTCATATCTTTACATTTGAAAATGATATTTTGACAGTAATGAGGATTTAAATGTTATTTCAAAGAGTTACGTGAACCGGGTAACTGGTGATGCTATTATCCAAGATAGAGAATACACAAAAAGTCTTTCAGAGGAAGATAATGATTTTGTTTTGGTATATTAATTTCTATCAAGATGGAAATTTAGGTTTGAACACAAAGTAGAGGGCTAGAGGGAAAAAAACAGAAATTTTGGAGGTAAGAGGGCCAAGGGGCAGTATGAAAATATTAAGGACAATTCTGAAAGCAAAAACAAAAAACATTTAGGAATTGGATCAAGAAAAGCTATCACAGGAAATTAGGGAGGAGTAGTAAAAAGCAGCCACAAGCAATTTTAAGAAGTGAATGGTCAACATGCAGATGTGACCCAGGGGACAACTGGGATGGGAATTGTCAAGATGCAATTGAACTTAGCAATTAAGAAGTCTTTGGTGACTTAGTAAAAGCACTTTCAGTAGAGAGGTAAGGATGTAAGTCAGATTTGCTGTGGGTTGGGAGAAAAAAAGATATGCAGAAATAGATGCTGTAAATATACATTAATGTTTCAGGACGTTTGGCTCTGAGACCTAAATCAGATCATCATAATTCACTGCTTAAAACCTGATGATGGATTTCCATTACACTTGAAATAAAATTCATCCCCTCATCATGGCCTATTAGGCTCTATATAATTAAGACTCTGCTTAGATATCTGACTTCTTATACCATTTTGACACTCTTTTAATGTTTTACATTACTGAATTCTTTCCTTTCCTTAAATATATCAACCTTGTTCCTATCTTAGGGCTTTTGCCTTTGCCACTTCCTCTTTTTGATATAATCTCCCTTCAGACCTTTGCAAAACTTGCACAACAATGAGGGCATACCTGTCAGATCTCCCTTTAAGAGAACCAGCTGTGAGGAGCAGAACTAACGCCTTATCTTCAAATTCACTCACGCTAAGGCCATACTTACTTTCAGCTGCACCTAGCTGATGACCAAGTACAGTATAGATGCTAGAGCTTGGTTATTCCTGCCTAACATAGAACTCCTCTTCATGGCAATATTTGTTCTGGGGATCCTTCTTGGCTTAAGATTTTCTCACAACTGCATTGCACTCTGAAGCTTTTCCTAGCCAACCCTCCTTCCTTTCGCTCTCCGTTCCCAGGTGTCAGAACTGTATTGTGGTTTGAAGATTCTCCTGCCTTCTGCTTGTCACATCTTTATTCCTCATGGATGCATTTCCTAGTCTCTTTCACAACCAATCCTACCTTGTCATCTGGGTTTCAGAGGACCTGATCTGACACAGCTGGTACTCATTTAATATCTCAGCTCAAAAGTCACGTTCCCAGAGACCTTCTCAATTTTGTAAGACTCAATCCCTGATCAGCTCCTATCTCATTCTCCTGTCTTATTTTCTTCATAGAATTTATTACTGCACATTTTAATTTTTTGAACTTTTTTATGTTCCAAAGTAAGTTACAGACGTTTTGAACATTTTACCTCAAAATAGTATACTTTGCATCTCTAAAAAAGGGAATATTTGCATAGATGAACAAATGTTATTAGAGTGCATGACAAAATTAATGGTAATTTCTTTATATCATCTTATTTCCTGTGCATATTTAAATTTCCTCACTTGTCTCCATAAAGCCTTTTACAGCAACTTTGTCTAAATCAGTATCTAATCCAGGACAAGGCATTTATCTGGTTATAAAGTCTTTTAAGTCCTCTTTAATGTAGGTCAGTCCCTTTTTTCATGCACTGATTTATTGAAGAGAATGACGGTTGTCTCCTATACAATGTGTTACTTTCTGGGTTTGTTCCCTCATGGTGCCTTTTGTTTTGGAAGTGGTTTCTTTATCCCCTATGTTTCATATAAATGGGAAAGTAAATATTAATGTTTAATTAAATTCAACTTAAACATTCCTGGTTAAATGAGGTATGAAAGTTGGGTATTTCGCATTAAATTACAGAAGCAAACACAAAATATCTGGTAATATTCTGGCAATGTTAACTTTCACCATTAAGTTTTACTTGTAAAATTACATTTTCTCTCTTGGGAACAAAAAGTCATCTTACGTGGAGTTACTTTGGAAATATGTGAGGATAAGTTATCCGCCACAAATTGAAGATCCTACAATTTTTTAAATGCAGTTTACTTATCTTCAATCCCATGCTTTTGTGTTCTTATTTATGTTGCTTAACGAGTCTTTGCAACTCAGAAATGTTTCACTTTCATACAGTAACATCTGTCAATCTTTTCCTATTAAATTATCCTTCCAGGACTGCCATAACAAAACACCACATTCTGGGTAGCTTAAGCAACAGGAATTCATTTACTCACAGTTCTGGAGGGTGGAGGTTGAGGTCAATGTTCCAGCTGGGTTGGTTTTTCTGGAGGCCTCCTTCCTTGGCTTAAAGATGGCACCTTTCCTGTTGTGTCCTCACATGGCTTTTACTCTGTGTGATCACATCCTTTATTGTTTCTACCTCATTTTTAAAATACACCAGTCCTCTTAGATTAGGGCTCCACCATTATGGCTTCATTAAATTCAATTACCTCTTTAAAGGCCCTATATCCAAATAAAGTCACATTGGGAGTTAAGGCTTCAACATAGGACTTTTGAGGAGACACAACTGAGTTCATAACTTATATAGCATCTAGCTTTTGTGTTATATTTACACAGGAATTCATAATTGTAATATTATAAAAGTACTTCCTCAAAGTCTGTTGTAGTACTTTTAGAACTTTAATTTTATTTTTAAATCATTCATCCATTTGGAATTTATTTTGGTGGCAATATGTAGTATATGGACCCACCCTGACCTTTTTACTCATGGCTGCCTATAGGGAACCATTCCACGTGGCGTGGGGAATGTAGCCCTGCCCCTGATTTAGAAAACCTATAGGGAGCAAGGTCGGCACACAGGACCCATACCCATGGATAGGTTCTCCCATGGGGAATCAGGCCTGCATTGTACCTAGGCTGCTTTGAGGCTTGCTTTTGCTAAAACTCCTTCACCCTGAATTGAGGTAGAAATGTTTACTGCATATCTTTAAAGTAACTTCCTAAAATCTAAACCTCCCAAGGACAAGTGTAACCAGTTCAACCACTTTTCCTTTACAATTGCATATATCCTTTTTCTTTGTAGTAATTAGAAACTTCCTCTCCTTTGTTACCTGTAAAAGGTAACTACCTAAATCGAACCTGTGCATAGTAAATGAGAATCATCCTTGATGTAATGTGCCCAGAAAAGCAATAAACAATTGTCTAGGCAGGGGGCAGGGCCCTCTCTCAGAGAATGGCCATGCTGTCTCTTTTTCTCTACAGGACTTCTGTAGTCCATATGAACTTGTTCATCATGTCCATAACACATGGACCCCACAGGCCAGGGTCTCCACATCAGCTACCCAGTGGTTCCAGTATAACTTATCTAACTCTTAGGAGAGAAGCAATAGCCTGGATATAATGTTGTCGTAGACTAGATTGGACTTTTTAAACCAGAAAGAAAATCATAATTCTAGAAATGGGACTTACAATCAATAACAAAAAGAAAGCAACAAGATATGTCCTAGATATAAAGCAACAGGAAAGAGAGATTCAATGTAGAACTGTTTTTATTTGCAGATGACATGATGCTCTATATAGGGAACCCTAAAGATTCCACCAAGAAACTACCAGAACTGATAAATGAATCCAGTGAAGAAGCAGGCTACAAAATTAGTATACAGAAATCCATTGCATTTTTACATGACAATAATGAACAGAAAGGGAAAGTGAAAAACAATCCCACTCACAATTGCTTCAAAAAGAATAAATACCTAGGAATAAACCTAACCAAAGGCATCAAAGACCTGTATTTGGAAAATTATTAGACAGTGAAGAAAGAAACTGAAGATACGAATAACTGGAAACACATACCATGTACAAGAATAGGAAGAATTGGCATAATTAAAATGTCTATGTACCCAAAGCAATCTAGATTTAACACAATTCCTATCAAGGTTCCAATGATGTATTTCACAGAACTAGAACAGATATTTCAAAATTTATATGGCACCACAGAAGTTCCCGCATAGCAACAGCAATCCTGAGAAAGAAGAACAAAATTGGAGAAATAAAGCTACCTAGTACCAAACAATACTATAAGGCCATAGCAACCAAAATAGCATGGTACTGGCATAAAAACAGACTCATATATCAATGGAACAGAATAGAGAGCCCAGAAATAATCCCACATCTTTATAGTCATTTAATATTTTACAGAGGAAGCAGGTACATTCAATGGGCTAAAGACAGTTTATTCAATAAATGGTGTTGGGAAAATTGGACAGATATATACAGCTAAATGAAACTAGACCAGCTTCTTACACCACACACAAAAATACATTCAAAACTCATTAAAGACTTAAATATTAGACCTGAAACCATAAAATCCTGGAAAAAAATAGGCAGTAAAATCTCAGACATTGCTCGTAGCAATATTTTATGTGCTATATCTCCCCAGGCAAGGGAAACAAAAGAAAAAATAAACAAATGGGAATTCATCAAACTAAAAAAGTTTTGCACAGCAAAGGAAATCGTTAGCAAAATAAAAGGAAAATCCAGAATGGGAGAACATGTTCACCAAAACATCTGATAAGGAGTTAATATCCAAAATTTATAGAGAACTTACAAAACTCAAGACCCAAAAACAAACAATCCAATTAGAAAATGGGCAAAGGACATGAATAGACACTTTTACAAAGAGGATATACAGATGGCAATAGACATATGGAAGGATGCTCAACATCACTAATCGTCAGAGAAAGGCAAATTAAAACCACAATGAGACATCATCTCACATATGTATGAATGGTTATTATCAATAAATCAACAAACAACAAATGCTGGTGAGGATGTGGAAAAAAGGGAACCCTTTCGCACTGTTGGTAGGAATGCAGACTGGTGCAACCACTGTGGAAAGCAGTATGGAGAGATCTCTGAAAATTAAGAAAATGGATTTGCCTTTTGACCCAGTGATACCACTTCTGGGAATATATCCAAAGAAACCCAAAACACTAATTTGAAAAACCATAAGCACCCTTAAGTTTATTGAAGCATTATTCACAATTGCCAAGATATGGAAGCAACCCAAATGTCCATCAGTAGAGGAGTGGATAAAACAACTATAGGATATCTATACAATAGAATACTACTCAGCCATAAAAAATAATAAAATTTTACTCTTTGCAACAGTATGGATGGACCTGGAGAACACTGCGAATGAAATAAGCCAGTCAGAGAGAGAGAAATACCATAAGATTTCACTCATATATGGAATCTAATTAACAAAATAAGCTAACAAGCAAAATAGAGACAATCATACACAGCAGGATGACAGCTAAGGAGGTAGGTGGTGGGTTGGGAGTTGAGGGATTAAGCAAAAAGGAAAAAGGACTCATGGACATGGAAAACAGTATGGTGATTGCTTGGGGGAGGGGAGTAAAAGGGGACTAAATGGTAAAGGAAAACATACAATAAAAAATAAACTAAAAAAAAAAGAATGGGATTCTAGATAGATATGAAGAGCGACACAGATGTGAAGATATGGAGAGGCAATCTGATGGAACTGAAGGGCAAGTGTTACCTAAAAAGCTTCTAAATTGATCTCTTCTCATTTCCAACCTTTATTATACCAGATCCTAGGGTCTCTCTGTGACTCTGCTAGGCAGACTCGCTCTGAAGCTTTAGCCACTTGCTGTAAATTCTGAGATGCCACCTTGATGACCTATCTCATTTGTCAACAGACTTCCATATCTTTTTTGATGTTTCAGGTATTTTTTGAAATACTTCGTTTACTAGTGATGCCTCTCCATGCCATTTGAGTATTAGAGATTAATTTCTTAACTATTGTTTCATGAAGTTTTCAGGAGGAAGACTAAATAAATACTACTACTACTACTACTACCTTTTTAAAAAAGAAGTTTTATCTACTTTTACTTCTGGTTCTGAACTTAATATTTTGATTATTGTAGTAACAACTACATTTTAATACCCTTTACAGCAATTTTTGTCTTTTGTAATGTATTATCAATTTTTATGTCTTTCACAATTTTGTAAGTTATTTTTATGTAATTATTCTTTAGATAATCTTTAATTTTGTTAAAGGGAAAATGTACACATTTTAATTTTGATTTTATGAAATTTAGATTAATTAAGAAAACAATAAATATTTTTACAATATTGAATCTTCCCAACCAGGAAAATAGCTTCTTTGTCAATTTATTAAATTCTTATGCCCTTTTAGTAAAATTTTCTACCTACTGATCCTACAGTTTTTCTGTTGAATTTATCTGTAGGAATTTCATATTGCTATTTTGTAAATGCTTATTGATTTTGCAAATATTTTGATAATCAGCTATTTTATGGAATGGTTTTTATCAATTCCAATAGTTGGATACTCTTGAATTTTTCAAAATTGTATCATTCACACACATGTAATGTTAATTTTATATATCATTTCCTGTTTAGAATTTTAAACAAACATACTGTTCATAACTGCTTTAATTACGTCTGTGGAAGAGCTGCTAAACATGTCTTACCTTTAGTTGTAGATGATATGACTATACATTTTAGCAGAGTGCTTGGTTTTATAGCTAGAGTTTCTTTCCCAGCTTCCCTTGTAGCAAGGGGTAGACATGTCACTAAGTCTTATTAATAAGTTATAAGCAGAAGCGATGCAAGTAACTTCCTCATCATTCCCTTTACAGGTTGTATATCCTGTTGAAAACATTTTAGTTTAATATTTAAAATTTGTTTTACCAAATTATTTGCCCATCAAACCCATTCTTCATGAAATGACTATAAATATCTCACAAAATTCTAGTGTTTCATGAAACAGGATTGAGAAACACTAATTTTTATTAAGCATATTGCTCAAGTTTAAAAAATACCTTTTTAAACCTGGTTTAATAATATGTGCTTTTATTAGAAATGGGTGTTGAATACTTTCCAGTGCCTTTTTGGACATTGAGATGATCTCCTTGACTTACACTTATAAAAATTAATAAATTTATATTTTGAATTATCCCTGCATTTTAATAAGCTCTGAATAAGCTGGACGGTTGTATGTGTGTGATACAGAATTTTGACATTATTTTTTCAGTCCTATCTATAGTTATTGACCCAATTTAGTTTTCTGGGCTTTTTGAGTCCTTTTCTTTTTCTCGAAAAGTGACTATTTTGATATTACTAGTTATTGGCAGTATTTTAAAAAATTTAAAGGCACTTCAATAATTTTAAAGCTCCCCTTTTAAACTACCAACATTGTTAATGGCAACATTCCCTTTCTTGTTATACTTCTGTGACTGTCAATTTTTTTGGTATTGACAAAATCCAGATTATTCATATGAGAATACCTCACCAAGTTATTATTTTAATAATTTTCTTTTAAAACTTGTTTTATAATTCTTTTGTTATCTTTAGTAATTTCTCCTAATTTCAATTAGTTTATTTTGTTCATTTCTTACTACTTCAAATAAACACTTGGCTTACTTTCATTTTCTTAGTAATTTTCTTTGCTTGCTTGGTCTATGCCTTACAATTTTTTTCATTAATTAATTAATGTATTTATTTATTTTTTAAAGGCTTTATTTTTAAAGCAGAGAGGAAGAAAGAGAGGGAGAGAAACATCAATGTGTGGTGGTCTCTTCCGTGTCCCCTACTGGGGACCTGGCCCACAATCAAGGCAGCTCCTAGGACCGGGAATAGAACCAGCAACCGTCTGGTTTGCAGGCTGGCACTCAATCCAGTGAGACATACTAGCCAGGGCTTTACAATTTTAATAGTTTTTTCATTGTCATTACATTCTATTATATAGAGATGGTCCCTAAAATGTTGCAATTTAGGTTCAGATTTTATGATGGTGCAAAAGTGATATACATTCAGTGGAAACCATGCTTTCAATCCTGACCTTTTCTGGGCTAGCAATAAGCATACTTTCTCAAGAGGCTAGGTGGTGTCAGAAAGCCACAGGGTTCCTAGTCAGCCACACAATGAGGTCAAACAGTTGATACTCTACAGGGTATCTTGTTGCCAAGCTTTTTGGATATTATGTTTCGAGTACACTTAAGGTAGCCTAAGCTATAAACTATGATGTTCAGTAGGGTAAGTGCTATTTAATGCATTTTTGACTTAAAAGGTATTTTCAACTTATGGGTTTCTCTGGATGTAAACCCTTCATGAAACGAGGATCATCTGTAATTGCAATTTTACTTTTCCTTTAAATTCACAGGTGATTTATAAAGGTGCTTTAAAATGTATTTTTCTACTTTTTTTGCGGGGATTACACTTTAGCTATTAATTTTAGCTATATTCAAATGCATATTTTATTCATCCAAATTTAGCTCATCTTTCTAGGCCTATCAAACATGTACTCGCCTCCCAGAAGTATTTTATCTGACTACTCAATTTCTTCTCTAAACCTTTACATGTATATGTTTATATTTATATAGGTGTATGTTTAAAGTGATATATATAATACCTTAGGGTTATACTAGTATCTTTCTCCTTCTCTTGCTACACCCTCACCCTCAGGCTATTTTATTCGTTTGAGATTAGCCATTTAGTTCAGTACTTTGTGCGTTTTTGCAGCAAGATTCCATTCAATGAACAAATATTTGAGCACCTATGCACTACACACTCGCATTAGGCACTAGGAAGAGCAAGCATTCTTGGCCTTCAAGGAATCCAGGCTAGCAGGAGAGATGAGGAAGTAAATACATTAAATACCAAGTGAGTTCCAAGAAACATGGTTTGCTAGTGGAGATAACATCATGTGTATTTTCCAGCTTACAGTACTGGCAAATAAAGGTCAAAAGAGAACAAATCCATCCCAAGATGGAAGAGGAGCAAAGTGCGGGTTACGTACAGCTTCACCTTAAATAAACTAATAGTCCAACCCAGTGATTATTCATGTACATATAACCCACAGCACCTGCCTCAGCACCACTAAGTTTGTAGAGAGAAGGGGAAAAAGCAGATTAACACCTACTGGCATCGAAATTGGGGAAAGGGCCATTTAAACTTGCTTTTTTAAACATTCCCCCCTCCCCTCCCCAATATACTCAGACCCTCCAAGTTTTTAAAATACAGAGAAACTTAATTTCGCAGACCTACTCCCTCGGCTACTCTCGCCTTGCCGGAGGACAGCCTGCGGGGCGTTTCTCCTCAGAGCCCCGGCCCCTCTCTATTCCCTCCAAACCACCGCTCCGGACCAACGCCCCCGCGGGCGACAGACTACCTCAGTGAGTCGAGATGCAACCACCCGTCGAATCCCCACCCTGGGACTCAAATCCTCGCTCCGCAAAGGATTCCGGGAAAACGCCACGGGCCAATCTAAAGCTCAAGAGGGTAGAGCGGTTTCTTTGATAAACGTGAAATATGCCCAATGAGAGAAGAGGACTAAAGAAGCTTCCGCCAGGACAGGCAGGGCTTGCACAATTTCAACCAATCTAGTTCTAGACACTTAGAGAAGTGTCTATCTTGTGGGAGGTCCTTGAGGCCGCTGAGGTCGCTGTTGTCTGTTGAACGGCTTGTGCAAGTGGTGCTACTAGGGGGTAAAAGTCGTTCTTGAGAAGAACGTCTGTGTCCGAAGAGAAAATGAGTTTAGCTCTGAGGTCGGTAATGAGGAGGCGGCAATGCTCTCCACACCCCGGCAGCGGGTCCCAGGGCGGGTGTAGAAGGGAGGCAGTTTGGGGCCCAGGCGAGGAAGGGGGATGCAGTTTGAGACGAGTAAGAGGAACCTCGGCCACTGTGTTGCCGGGCCCGCACTTTTTATTTTAAGGGATCAGGCGTGCCGCAGGTGATGAACCCCGTGCTTTGCAGTGGAGGTAGCTGTACCTATCAACGCTTTAGGCTTGGAGCAAGTGAAAGATGGGCTGTTTTGTTGCAAATAGGCTGTAAACTATCGCGATGTTTTTCGAGGAATCAGGCCATGGAACGTCCCTTGGTTCAGTTACTCCCGCCGGTTTTACGGCCACAACCTCAGCTGCGGTGCTCATGACATATTTCCGTAAATTTGGGGAATAATACTAAACTCCTCGCCCTTCTCCTGGGATCTTGGTTTATGGTATTCATAGAGACCCGAATTAAGAAAATGTGTTAAGTTTCTTTATCTCACAGTTCGACCTCTAATCCTGTTTCCCCCTTCCCCAGCCTGATCTAGATGTTTAACTCCATAGGGACACCACTTTTAAAAAGGATGGGGTCAGTTGCTGGTCGGTTTTGGTCTTGGCCACTCGGTGTCATTGAAAGAGAAATGATGACCCCGGGGAATGTCCGTCTTGTCTGCAGTCTCTTGTGAAAGACCTCAGCTTTATCCTACTTTTTCTGGCCATCTCTGGTTTGGTTTGGTTTGGTTTGGTTAGTTTTGGTAGAGTATCAGAGAAGAAAAATTCAGCAAATAGACAACTTATAATAAGATCAACTGGGTTTTATAGTTTAACGTTTTACAAAATTTTTTCTTTCAAAAATTATACGTGTTGAAGCAGCCCCATTTGAAAATTTGGAAGACTTAAATGTGTTAGGGAAGACATTCCCAGCTTTTAAAATACATTAAAAAAAGGTTTTCCAGAGTTTATGAGAAATTAAATATGAATTTTCATTCTAAGAGAGATTTTAAGACCATTGACTCTTCACATTGTTATATAAAATGAGCACAAATATGAGGTACCTTTTTGATGTTTAATAGCCATGTTATGTTTGGACTCAGTATTTTGGCTGATTTGCTAATATCACTGGAAGAAATAATAAAAGTGCCAAACTTTTGGAAATAAGTAATGTAAGAACATTTCTAACTCATAATGCTAAAGTTTTTTGTAACTTAATTGATAAATTTATTTTTTTGGTAGTAATTTTGATAAGTCAGTTGTAAAACACTATCAAAAGCAAACCAAATATATAGTGATTGTCAGTTATGAATTTTATTTTTAAATAAACATTATATTGCAGAATGATATGAACAGTAAGTATGGACGCTTTGGTTTAGGAGGACATTTCTGACATAAAGTAATTTATCTTAACAGTTCCTGCTTCTTCCACAGCAATATTAGTGGGAATAAATACAAGGCTAGGAGGAAGGAATATTAGGTCTTCATTTTTTTTTTTAAATAACCTATAACACTTCCCAGTTTGGGGGAGTGCAAATTTATAGCAGCTTGAACTATGCAATGTAAGGAAAATTTCTTCGAAGCATGTAAGGAAAAATTCTCTCTCAAAAATAACGTCTTTTTAAGAAATGTAGAAGGTTCACTGACTAAGGTTTATGGTTGCATTTTTGAAATCTTGTTTTAATCATTTAGAGACATAGGAAAATAGAGTTTAAGTGGGCTAAATAGACTTTTTTCTTTTTATTTCATAGAAGTGAAATTGTAGACAAAACAAAGAGGAAAAAAAGAAGGGAACTCTCTGAAGAACAGAAACAAGAAATTAAAGATGCTTTTGAACTATTTGACACTGACAAGGATGAAGCAATAGATTATCATGAATTAAAGGTAATAGTATACTTTAAAATGCTATACATTTTGCTCTGGCTGGTGTGGCTCACTGGATAGAGTGTTTATCTGCAAACCAAAGGGTTGCCAGTTTGATTCCCAGTCAGGGCACATGCCTGGGTTGTGGGCCAGGTCCCTAGTGGGGAACATGTGAGAGGCAACTACACATTGATGTTTCCTGTCCTCTCTCCCTCCCTTCCCCTCTATAAAAATAAATAAATAAAAATCTTAAAAATAAATAAAAGTGTTATATATTTTTTCTGATTAAACGATTTACATGTTTGACAGTTGGTTAAGATACATTTATAAATAATTATTTTAACTAAACTGGTTTTAGAAATATGAAACCATTTCAAACATTCACAGTTAGGTGTGATAATAAAGTTGAATAGGCCCTGGCTGGTGTAGCTCAGTGGATTGAGCACGGGCCTGCGAACCACACAATCTCGGTTTGATTCCCAATAAGGGCACATGCCTGGGTTGCAGGCCACTTCCCAGCAGGGGACTCACTAGAGGCAACCATACACTGATATTTCTCTCTCTCCTTCCCTTCCCCTCTAAAGATAAATAAATAAAATCTTAAAAAAAAATAAAGTTGAATAGTACTAGGAACATCTTTTTAGAAACTCCTCTTCACATGGTAAAATAAGTAGTATATTGTTTTATCATTATTTATTTATTTATTTTTAATTCTGGCCCAAGGATTTTCATTGCTTAGAGAGAGAGAGAGGAGAAACATTGATCCGTTGCCCTCCTGTATCTGCCCTGAATGGGGATTGAACCTACCACCTGGAATCAAGCCCACAACCTTTTGGTGTATAAGACATTGCTCCAACCAACTGAGTCACTGGCCAGGGCTAAAATGAATAGTTTTTTAAAATGTAAACATATGTTCCTATGGAGGGGCTTATTTTTCATTCACATAATTAAATTTTTTTAAACTACAGGATTTAAATAGCTCTTACTATATTCTTTGGCAACTCTTTTTTTCAGTTGGGGAGTCTTGTTTTTTCATTTGAACATGTTTGTAAACAGAATCTCAACCTACTTTCTGTGCTTCAAACAACATTGATGAATGATGTTGATACTCTTAAGAGGGGAAAAATGTCAACTTTAAGATCTGGAATTATTTACAAAGATACAAAGGGAAATTGGTGTTTAGGATAGTATGGATCAGATGCTCAACACAATGAGAAAAGTAGCTATTGTGTAGCTTGTTGTTTCTCTTTTTCCATTTTCCCCCCAGTTACCCAGTGTTTATCAGTGTTTTCTTTATAATGTCTCTTTCATTTGTTGTCATTTTTATGATCTTAGATTGGGATCTTATGTCATACCTGGAGCTTCATAAGTGGTTTCTCCATATCTAGTTCACCTTGTACATTCATCTTATAAAATCTTCTCCCCATATTGCTCATTGCTTGTAAACCTTTACTAGCTTCTCAATGTACACTGCATAAATTTCAGGTGGTTTTGGTTTTCACTAACTGTTCCCCACACTTACTAGTATCTACTCTTGTTCTGTAACTGCTTGTTTCCACCTGAGCTCTTCCTATTCAGGTAAGATAAACTGCTCTGTTCACTTTTCTCAAACTTAGTCTCTATTTTGGTGTCTTAATACCAGTCATCCTTTCCTAAATACTCTTCTGTTCCAGTTTATCCATGTATCAAGGAACAGCTTGAATCTCTCCAAGTAAGATTTCTTTAACCAATAACATGTCTCTCCTTTATACTATGGTAACAAGGTTTTCTTTCTCTAAAGTCAGGCTCATGTACTACTTGATCATGTAGAGTCTGATGATAGTTCTTATTTTGATGTTTTTTAAATATCTTATAGTATATTACTTTTTAATATTTATACTATGCCTTTTTTCCATTTTGGTTTTTAATCCTTTGAAAACAAGTAACTTGTTACTAACATCTGTGCATTAAGTCAGTGCATTGTATAATATATTCCGTAAACACTCATTGATTGGTTTGTCATATAAAAAGGGTATATAAATTTAACAAATTGTCATTTATTTCAATAGTGAAGAAAAACTATCTCTTTTCTATTTTGGAGACATAAAACCTGCAAACAAATTGTATGTTTTATTAATGTACCATTATCATCTTTTAAATTATAAAAATTTATTTAAGAATTTGAAATTGCTTTTTTGAAAGAATGTTTTATAATTTGCTTTTCCCTTTTAATCCAAAAGGTGGCAATGAGAGCCTTGGGATTTGATGTAAAAAAAGCTGATGTACTGAAGATTCTTAAAGATTATGACAGAGAAGCCACAGGGAAAATCACCTTTGAAGATTTTAATGAAGTTGGTGTGTATTTAATAGTCTTTGTATCTAGCAGTTGTTAGGAAATTATCTGGTCAATGTCAGTATTTTTTAATTCTCTGGGATATAGAATTCTGTTAATGAATATTGTTGTATATGTGGATCTTATGGGTGTTTTGGGGGTTACTTTTTATATTGATTTTCAAAGAAAAAAGATTTATAGCTTCACTATAGGGTTTATTCTTTTGTTTTTTGTCCTGAAGATTGTAACTTAGGAACTGTCGTGTAGTTTTTTAATAGAAAAATGTCTTCCCAAGTACTGTGTGTTTATGATGAAACTAAAAGGGTGGTCAAAAAATAATATTTTCCCAGTGAAACAAAATTTTGGCCTCCTTTTGTTTGGAAAATATTTCCCAAGAGCATTTGGTCTGTGATTTTTGCTGGCAATGTGGGAAAAGGGGAAACCTGTACCAGTTGCTGTCTTTGGCTATAGATAAAGTTCACACGTTCAGGTTGACAAAGCTTATGAGGGGATACATATTCTTGATGACCTTGATCTTGGTGAATAAAGTCATTTATTTAAATTTGCCAGTGGGGAGAGAATTATAGTAAGAGAGGCAGTTGGCAGCCTGGAAGCAGAAAACATGTTAGAAAAACCAACTAAAGATGATGTGTCAGTGAGGGCTGAATATGGGTAAACTTTTTTGTAGTTGATTTTAGTGAGTTATTTATAGCATGTATATGTATATATATGGTCTGTCCAGAAGGTATCCAGCCATGTAATATGAAAAATAGAGACACTTATTGAAGAAGACATAAAGTACAAGAAACATTGTACATAGGACAGTGCTGCCTCAGTCCCCTTCAAAGTAGGCACCTTGGGACCTCACACAGTTCTCCCAGTGTATCTTCCACTATTCAAAGCACTCTGCAAAATCCTTTGTTGGAATTGCCATCAGCTGCCCTTTCGTGTTTTCCTCAATCTCATCAACTTTCTGAAATTTCTTCCCTTTCAAAGGTGATTTTAGTTTTGGGAAAAACCAGAAGTTGCAGGGTGCCAAATCTGTATGGGGGCCGTATGGGGGCTGAGTCACCTGGGGGATTTGAAATTTTTTCAAAACAGTTGTCATGAGACATGATGCATGAGAGGGCACATTGTCTTGCTGAAGCTGCTAATCACTCGTTGCCCATAACTGCATTCTTGACTCAACCATCTAAATAGTTTCTGTGGAGGAAAGTTCAAGCTTAACACAAAAGTTGATAAAGATATTGTTCTACTCGATCAGTCATTTTGAATGCCACAGCCACACAGTACACAAGCTCATTGGCTCTACTGCCCCCACTGACTAGTACAGTGAAGCCATCACTGTTCTTCCACACACATTCCAGTCTACTCTCCTTGGCTGCTGAGTTTTATCAATGTTGCGCAAACTGTTCTTGTTCTATGAACAATGGCTGGACTTTTTCCAGATAGACCTTTTATATTTTTGAATCCTCCATTCAACTGTATACATAAATGACTCTTTTTTGGAATAGAGGATTCTGGAAGGCAAAGACTTTGGTATTATGACTTATATTACCTAGGATTTTACTCATAGAATTTTTGCATATTTAGGTTTGTTTTTATATTTGTATTTTAAGTATATTTTATTGATCATGCTATTACAGTGGTCCTATTTTTTCCTCCCTTTTATCCACCTCTGCCCTGCACCCCTCCTCCTTCCAGCATCCCCCCCACCCTGGCTTAGTTCATGTCCATGGGTTGTACATATAAATTCTTTGGCTTCTCCATTTCCTATACTGTTCTTAACATCCCCCTTCTATTTTGTGCCTACCAATTATGCTTATTCTCTATACCTTTTTCCCCCATTCTCCTTCTCTCCGCTGATAACCCTCCATGTGATCTCCATTTCTGTGATTCTGTTCCTGTTCTCGTTGTTTGCTTAGTTTGTTTTTGTTTTTGTTACATTTTTTAGGTTCATTTGTGACTTTATTGTGAATTTACTGTTCATAGTTTTGATTTTCTTTTTCTTATATAAGCCCCTTTAATATTTCATATAATAAAGGCTTGGTGATGATGAACTCCTTTAACTCGACCTTATCTGGGAAGCACTTTATCTGCCCTTCCATTCTAAATGATAGCTTTGTTGGATACAGTAATCTTGGATGTAGGTCCTTTCTTTTCATGACTTTGTTTTTTTTTCTTTTCCTTTTTTTCTTTTTTTAATTCTTATTCAAGTACAGTTTTCTGTTTTATATTCCCAGCCCTGCCCCCCGCAGTGCTCCCCATCTCCCTCCCATTTCTGTCCCCCACCTTAATTATTGCCCATGTGTCCTTTATACTTATTCTTTCCAGCTCTTCTTGCATGCAGTGTTCTTTTGAGGAATCAGCTGATAGTATGGGAACTCGTTTGTAGGTAACTGTCTCCTTTTCTTTTTCTGCTTTTAAGATTCTCTCCTTATCTCTAATCTTGTATAATTTAATTATGATGTGTCCTGGTATATTCCCCTTTGGGTCCAATTTCTTTGGGACTCTGAGCTTCCTGGATATCCTGGCAATCTATTTCTTTTCACTAGATTGGGGAACTTTTCCTTCATTATTTGTTCAAGTAAGTCTTCCATTTCTAGTTCTTCCTCTTCTCCTTCTGGCACCTCTATGATTCAGATGCTGAAACATTTAAAGTTGTCCCAGTTAAAATGAGGTTCCTAAACCTCTCCTCATTTTTTTGAATTCTTGTTTCTTCGTTCTGTTCTGGTTGAATGTTGATTTCTTCCTTTTGTTCTAAATCATTGATTTGAGTACTGGTTTCCCTCCCTTCACTGTTGGTCCTGTATATTTTTCTTTATTTCACTTTGTATAGCCTGCACTTCTTCCTTTATTTTGTGACCATACATTATCATTTCTGTGAGCATCCTGATTACCAGTGTTTTGAACTCTGTAGCTATTAGCTTGGATATCTTCTTGTTGATTAGTTCTATTTCTGTAGTCTTGATCTGTTTTTTCATTTGGGCCATATTTTTTTGTCTTGGTACATCAGCCTGGATGAATGTTTCTTTTTTAACTCTTTGGTTGTTAGACTTCCATAGACTTTGATTTCTGACAGTTATGGTTGTTTTTTGTTTTTAAATTGGTTTTGTCCTTCTTTTGGTTGTGCAAGGAAGCGAAGTGTATCTATCTATGCTTCCATCTTGGCTGGAAGCCTTTATAATTGGGTTTGTTTTTGTTAAATTAATTTTCTACATTATGGTACCACTTTATATGGGTCATAATATAACCATATTATATAGTTATTTTTTCAAAATTTTTGAAGTTTAGGGACAAATTCAATTATATTCACGCACAAACCTTTTATTTTAAATATTCAGCCAGAAGTAATATGAAAATCAAAAAGAAATGAAAATTAGTACATATGGGAAAATAGAATTATATCATGTCATTCATATTTTAAAATCTGGATATTCAAACCAAAAGTGAAGAAGAGGGAAGTTAAAGGATAAATCTAAAAAAGAAAGAAAGCACAGCACAGAAGACCCCCAATTTATGAACTAACAGATTACTGTTTGGAGAACTATCTTGTTGTCCCTTTGAGTAGAGTATTTCTTTTCTCTAACTTGTAGAATTATAGATTTGAGAAACAGGAGGGCGCCATCTCTATTCTCTCAGTATCGAAGTGCTCCTGGAGTTTATGATTTTAGGCTAGGATTTATTTATAGAAACAAGGTGTTAAGATATAGGGGAAATGATACTGTTAGGAAAGAGTTATAAATCAGGTACATTTGGTACAATGCAGTGTTTAGCATGGGTGATGTGTCACTAGATTGCCTGACTTCAAATCCTTTTCTTTTAAATATATTTTATTGATTATACTATTACAGTTGTTCTATTCCCCCCCTTCATTCCCCTCCACCCACACACTCCCTCCCCCACCATTCTCCCCCGCTTAGTTTATAACCACGTGTCTCAAGTTCTTTAGATTCTATATTTCCCCTACTATTCTCGCCCTCCCCCCTATCTATTTTCTACCTACCATCTATGCTATTTTCTGTGCCTTCTCCCCCCTTCTCCTCCTCCCACCCCCCTGTTTCTAACCCTCCATGTGTTCTTCATTTCTGTGGTTCCACTCCTGATCTAGCTGTCCTCTTAGTTTGCTTTTGTTTTAGGTGTGGTTGTTAATAACTGTAAGTTTGCTGTCCTTTCACTGTTAACATTTTTCATCTTCTTTTTCTTATATAAGTCCCTTTAGCATTTCATATAATAAGGGCTTGGTGATGATGAACTCCTTGAACTTGACCTTATCTGTGAAGCACTTTATCTGTCCTTCCATTCTAAATGAAAGTTTTGCTGGATAAAGCAATCTTGGCTGTAAGTCTTTGGATTTCATGACTTGGAATACTTCTTTCCAGCCCCTTCTTGCCTGTAAGGTCTCTTTTGAGAAATCCGCTGACAGTCTGATGGGTACTCCTTTGTAGGTGACTGTCCCCTTATCCCTTGATGCTTCTAGGATTCTCTCCTTCATTTTGGTCTTGGCTAATGTAATTATGATGTGCCTTGGTGTGTTCCTTCTTGGGTCCAACTTCTTTGGCACTCTCTGAGCTTCCTGGATTTCCTGGAAGTCTATTTCCTTTGCCAGACTGGGGAAGTTCTCCTTTATTATTTGTTCAAATAAGTTTTCCACTCGTGGCTGTTTCTTTCCCCCTTCTGGTACCCCTATAATCCGGATGTTGGAACATTTAAAGATGTCCTGGAGGTTCCTAAGCCTCTCCTCATTTATTTGAATTCTCATTTCTTCATCCCTTTCTGGTTGGATGTTTCGTTCTTCCTTGTGGTCCATTTCATTGATTTGAGTCCCCATTTCCTTTCCATCGCTATTGGTTTCCTGGACATCTCCCTTCATTTCAATTAGTTTAGCCTTCATATGTTCCTCTAATTTGTGACTATAATCAACCAGTTCTGTTAGAATCCTGATAAATAGTGTCTTGAATTGTGCTTCTGAGAGTCTGGCAATCTGTTGGTCGCTGAGAGATATTGGCTCTGGGACTTTGACTTTCTCTTGCGCCATCTTTCGGGCTGTTTGTTCCTGTTCGGTAGCAGGATCGGAGCCCTAGGTCTTCGCTAGAGCAGGGCAACTAAGTTGCTGGGTTGTGACGTGGTATGTGGGGGCGGGGTCAACAAGGAGCAATGGCGTCCTGTCTGCCGCCTCCCGCCGCGGCCCCACAGGTGTTGCAGCTGCCACTGTTACTGGGCCCACGTGTTTCGTCCCACTGCAGCGAGTGTGCCACCACTGTCAGCCCTCGCCCCCTGGGGCCTGCCTGGTCCGTCTCACTGTGCGCGAATGTGCGACCTTGGTCAGTCTGCCCCACACCCTGACTGGGTCTGGGCTGCCTGCGCACCTAGGTCAGGGGATCTTTCCTGCCCGACCCTGCTCCGCTGCTGGCTCTGCCCCTCTTACCATCCCGGTTGAACAGTTAGTTGTTGTCAGACTTCCGTATAATTCAGTTTTCTGTTTTTTGGCTGTGTCTTTGTTCTCCAAACCTTTGTTGTATTCAAACTTGGTTGTGGGAGAAGGCGCAGTGTTTCCACCTATGCCTCCATCTTGGCGGAAGTCCTGCCTCACTTCAAATCTTGATTGTGCCACTTACTAGCATTGTTACTTTTGGTCATTTTACTGGGTGCCTGATTTTCTGCTGTGATGTAGATAGTTGTAGAGCTTCATGGGGTTCTTTTGAAGAATAAATGCATTAATAATATGTAAAGTCCTAAGTACTATTAAGTATTTGTTGTTATTACTTTAAAAAGAGTTTTTATTTTATTTGTTTTAATGGCTGGGAATAATCATATTACATCACTGGAACATAAAAGTATTCTGCATATATTTATATTTTTCTGATTACCTTTTTTCATAGTTGTGGGCTATTTTAAGTAGTAGATTATTATCATTAATACTTTTACTAAATATTATTTCATCTTAAGTGAATATAGTTTTGTAAGTGTGATTTTATTAGCAGTTGAAGCCAGAGTTCCATGCCCTCCATCTTTCTGTGTTACTAGTAGAGCAGAAATACTGGATCCCTTATAGAATAAAAGCCCATGGCTGAATTTCAGCTCTTCAAAGATTGACCCTTCGACAGGCTCAGCACAATACTTGAGTTGTGTCCTCAGGCTACCTGTTAAGAATACTAACTGTCAAATAAAAATTTATTAGTGTTTAGGAATCAAACAGTCAGGAACTATGTATTCTCCCTATTTGTTAATTATTTTTGAAAAATAACTGATCAAAGATGAAAGAATATATGTTTTATCTTGGGACAAGTAACTCCAGATCAGAACATTTGAGTCTTAGCTTAAATGTTGTATGATATTTCTGGATGAAATCTGACACTTAATTGTATTCTTCCCAATACTTGGAAAAAGTATTAAAATATATTTGAGGTAGGTTTAGAATATAGACAGCCTGTGGCTAGTGAGTGTCATAGGTGTTTTAGGAATTGATGCTTTAAAATAAGACCATAATCAGTGAGATGTTAGTATTCCATCTATTTTTTTGGCATATACTACTTATTATTTCATTGGCTATATAGAATAGGATGTTATTGTTTTTGTTTTGCTTATTTAACAAATATTTGCTAAATTTTTTGGCATTAGACACTGTGGTGGGGTGAGGGAGGGAATTAATTTAAGTTATTAAGAGGTTCTTTCAAGGAGCTTACTAATTATAGGTGACCACAAGGTATGGTGCCACATGGTAAATTATAATTTTGTCTAGGGAAGGAGTTGCCAAACTGTTAGCCCTAGGCCAAATTCAGCTGTTGCCTGTACACTGCCACATCCATTTTTTTATGCTTTTGTGCCACCAAGGCAGAGTGAGTAGTTTAGACAGACACCGCACCCCCTGCCCGCCTGCCACCCCCCCAAAAAGTCTGTAATATTTACTCTCTGGCCTTTAACAGGAATAATTTGTTAATTTCTGATTGGAGCAATTGAAGACTTTGCAGAGGGGATTTGTAGTTTAAGCCTTTGGGAATATGAGTTAGGATATCATCCCAAGGAGAAAATTGTGGATGGAGTAGAGGGAGGCATTCAGGAAGAGAAAACAAAGAGTGGTACCTTTGGGAAACTAGGTAGTTCCCTGCTCTAGAGCTTAGAGAAATGACTAAAGAGGTAAGATGGAGTGAGATAGGTAAAGTCTTGCATAACATGTAGAATTTGGACTTGAGTCAGCAGGGGATCATTGTTAGTTTATAAAGAAGAGTAAAAGATAAATTCATTGAGAGTATTAAAGATGAGTTGGAGGGAAGAGAGACTGCAGGCTAAAAATAATATATGTTTTATGCTGAAGGTGTTGGGCATGAAAAGGAATAAGTTTAAAAGTAAAAAGGTAAGTAGCATCCTCAATCTCTAGGATCTGATCACTGATTAGGTTTATGGGATTGAAAATTTCCAGCTTTTCTTTTTTTTTCTTTTTTTTTAATTCAATAACATTTATTCTTTTTTTATAAAGATTTTATTTATTTATTTACCTTTAGAGGGGAAGGGGAGAGTGAGAGAAACAACAATGTATGGTTGCCTTTTGTGTGTCCCCTGCTGGGAGTTGACCTGCAGGGAACCAGCCTGCAACCCAGGCATGTGCCCTGACTGGGAATCGAACCGAGATCCTCTGGTTCGCAGGCCTGTGCTCAATCCACTGAGCTGCACCACCCAGGGCCTTCAGCTTTTCAAATATGGGAAACTGTCTGTTAACAACAATCTCATCCATTTGTGGTGGGGCATTGACAGCGGTCTTGGTGATGGCAGAAGGAATTTTAACTCCAAAATGTTGAGTTTATAGTAACTGGTATTTTTGCAGAGAAAAGTGAGGTATATAGTTGAAGCTACATTTCTAACTTTTCCTTTAATGATTTTTGATAAACTTTTAATGTTATATTTTTTAATTTGTTGTACTTTTAAGTGATTTTTACAAAGTGTAAGGCTTATTATTTTGAGGAAGTACTTTTCTGATAGTGTAATTAAATCATTTGGAAAGAGTGACATGGACAGAAATTTGTGAAATACCATAGACTGAACCCACCTTAACTGCCTGCATGTCATTTGACTTATTTTCATGGAAAGAAAATGTATTTCTTATATTTAAATTCTATTCTGTAGAACAGGAATATAACATGAAGACATGGAGAGTCACCATAAAGTTTAATATTTTAGCTGTCCAGAAAGATGGGTATTTAGAGTTCCTAAGGAAAGTTGCATTCTAAGACAAAGTATTGATAAAAGATTGTGCAAACACATAGTCTGAAGTAACTAACACAATTAAAGCACTGGTAGGAGAAGAATTTATATATCTTGAAGCCCCATCTGTTCCTCAGATCACCCTTTTGCTTCTTTAAATACGTTAATACTTGAAGCAAGCTGCTTTTTTGGTTCACCTGTCATGTTAATTATTTAATTGGTGAAGAAAATTTCTTAACACTTTTTTTTCTTGTCCTGCTTTTTGTTGGGACTAAATTCAAAATAAGTTGAGTATGAGCCATAGAGCTAAGTGTGGTATTTTATTTTGGTGTTATGGCTGTATATATGCCAATTCCTTTTTGACTGAATATTTATGAGCTTTTATGATTTGCATACTTATAATAATATACTTCAATTGGTTACTTGGTAGACTTTTTGGATAAAACTAATGGATAAAAGAAAACTTGAATATATGTGTAGATGATTTAACATTGTCTTGAATAACCAGGTGCTTATTCTAAAGCTTATTCAAACATGATGAAATAGCAAAATAATAATAAAATATTGGTGGTTTGAATTGATTTTTCCTTTTGGGTACAGTAAACATATCTGTACTTTCCATATACAAGCATTTGTGAGTTTTTAATGATTTTGCAAACCTCAATAGGATTGAATTATTTTTAATGACACAGTGAAAGTCATAAATACCTTTTGTGGTAATGATAGACTCACAGAATTACTTCAAAGATTTTACTTAGATATATTTTCAGATTTTTATCTATATACCATAGATTTCTACATGAGTTTTGTTGTTGTGAGTATTAAGAATGGTAATATTGAAAGTATTGAGTTAAACGAAATTATGTTATTACATTTAGTATATTAAAATGTATTGATACTTTCAGCTATAGAGTTGTGAAATTACTCACTTAATTTTAGTTGCTTATCTGAAATTATTTTGCTGCACAAAATGAGAGCTCCTTTCCAGACCTTTTTTTTTCCTCTGCTGTCTTACTGCAGTTAGATTTGATTCTTTTAATAACTACTCATATTTTGGAAAACCAACAGATTCTCCTAGTCATGAAGGTGTCAGTGGGATTTTCAGTGGGACACTGTCTGAGATTGTGTCTGTATCAACGATGGCAGTGTGTTCTATTAATTTTTCAGTGTTTGTTTTAGTTGGATTAAATTTGAGGAACAAATAGTGTCACTATTAAGTTTAGCCAGCAAACATCTTTTATCTAGTTAGTTTTAAATTTTTTGTTGGTACAACATTTCTCCAATTAGGTCATGAATTCCTAGACTAATAGATAAATATGGTATAGAATTCCTTTTATTTTGACTTTGTGCAATACAGTTTTGCTTACTCTTATAATAGGATGAATTATTGATATTGTAAAGGTTAAATTTTAAAATATTGATTTGATTTTTCTAATTCAGGTTTATCTCTGGCTTTTTGGGCTTTGATTTGGCATTTTATTAATCAAGGTAAATGTTGACAGATTCGCAATTTTACTTCTCATCTAGTGCCTTTGTGATTATAAAGGATAATTAATTTATTTTTTCATGGAGAGGTTGATGTTTTAAAATTATTTATTTATTTATTTTTAGAGAGAGGGGAAGAAAGGGAAAAAGAAAGGGAGAGAAGCATCATTTTGTGGTTGCCTCTCATGCGACCCCTACCGGGCATCTGGCCCACAACCCATGCATGTGCCCTGACCGGGAATTGAACTGACAGCCATTTGGTTTACAGGATGGCACTCAGTCCACTGAGCCATACCATCCAGGGCAAAGGTTTATTTTTTATCTTCCTTTTTTTTTAACTCTAGTGACAGACTGGATATTGGAGAGAGATCCACATGAAGAAATATTGAAGGCATTTAAACTATTTGATGATGATGATTCAGGTAAAATAAGCTTGAGGAATTTGCGACGAGTTGCCAGAGAACTGGGTGAAAACATGAGCGATGAAGAACTTCGTGCTATGATAGAAGAATTTGATAAAGACGGTGATGGAGAAAGTAAGTTTGAGTAAAACATATTCCAGGTATTTCTGATACATACATCTAGTAAGTTTTTCTAAAACCGCATTATTTTCAAGATCTTTTACAAACTAGTATGATTGTTCATCCTGTAATTGGTTTTTTGCATAAATATTTTCTATTTTTGATATAGAATGAAGCAGGCCTTTGAAAGCAACTATATGCATTGTAATACGATATTTCACACTTCAAGAAGATAGTTTTCTTTGTGGGTGAAACATTACCAAATTTCATCCACTTAGTAAAATTTCAGTTATTAATACCTTCTTCCTCAACATGCATGCACTTCTAAATTTTACTAAGTTCTGTTGATTTTGTTCTTCATATGTTCTGAATCCGTTTTATATCTTTATTTACTACTGGTGTCCTAGTTCAGATCCTAATTTCTTTTTAGGAATGTTATCATAGCCTCATTATTTTCTTGGATGCCTGCTGGGTACTGTGTTGTATGTGCTGATTGGTGCTACACAATAGCAGATGTGGTCTCTGCCCTCACTGACTGAGTAGTCTTTTGTAGCTTCCTAATTGCTCTTCATGCCTATAGGCCTCTGTACTCTTCCTAATTCAGTCTGTTGATAGCATTCTTTTTTTAAAGTACAGGTTTGATGATGTCATTTCCTCCTTCAAACACAATGATTCCTCAGTTCATTGGGCCTAAAGTTCAAAGCCCTTTTATGATCGGTCTTACCTTAAGTATCTAGTTTTACTTCCCACTTGTAGTCTTCCACTTTTTTACTTCAACCTTCACCTCCCATACATACACCCTTTGACAAAATACATTCTGTCTTGAAAACACTATTTTATGCTGTGCCTTTTATCATTTCATTCTTTAATCCTAGAATATTCTAATTGCTAATTTTTGTCTGCTAAAATGTTAGTTGTTCCCACAGGTACATTTTAAACTTTATCTTTTTCTCAAAATCCTTTCCCAGTGGCCTCTGTATGAATTATGAGACTTTCCTTAAGGTCTATAGCATTTAGAGGGACAAATAATTTTGACACTTTATGCACTGCCTTCTCTTCTATACATGTATATATCCAGTTCTGCTGTAAGCCCCTTAAGAGCAGTGTGGAATCACATAGTGTGAAAGGCCTGAGACTTTGGAATCAGGCCTGCATTTGAATGGAATTTCTACCATTTACTTTGTTGCTTTGTAATTTTATGTAAGTTTTCAGCCTTTTTTTGAGTCTTAGTTTTTCCATTTATAAAAACGAGAATGATAATATTGCATAGGGTTGTTGTAAGTATTAAGTGAAAATAGTTGATGGTGCCTAGCATTAAGGATAAGCTTCTTTCCCTTTCTTTTTTGTCTGGGCTAATATTTTGCATTTTTTAACATGAGTGCTCTAATATTTGCTGACTTAAAGCCCTGAGCTGGAGTGTGTTTAGTAGATATATATTAATATAGTACCCACTATACATATATACTAAATTATACATATATTTCTTTGGCAATACTGGCATGCTTTAATAAGGAGGTAAGACAATAGCAACTATCAGTTCAGGTTTGTAGATTGTCCTTTAGAATTGTACATTAGTGTGCTTTCTCATGTATGTGTGTGTGTGTGTATTTGAGAGCTACAAAATTTTTCTGTTTTTTAATACCAGCATTTTGAAGGGGGTTGATATAGTTACTTATATTTTGAAACAAAGATGATTAAAACTTGAGGAAATTTAAATGATTTCTTAATCTTGCATGCTAATATTTTGGATTTAGAATCTACCACCTTAATATGTAAATTTTTGTGTGTGTTTTCCCTAGCTGTTGTTACCCTAAATTAGCTTTAAAGGAACGTAAAGGTACTATCTTCAGTGACATAGAGAATCTTGATATATCTATTTCATACATCTTTAATGATGTGTCAAAAGATCAGTTTTAACTTTATTTTTACTGTACTAGTCACATGCAATTAGATTTCAGTTACTAACTTCATTTGACTTTAGAAGAAAATATTAATTAGGAATCTGCCTTTTAAATTAAAACTTGAAGTGAAACTTTGCTTAGAAAAATGTGTCCATTTCTTCATCCCTTGTTGTATTGCTCTGGCTGCTGCTTTTGAATCTCATAGTTCACATCTGTACTTCTTTGCTCGAAGATTTATTTTAATGCATCCTTAAAACATTTCTTACTTTAGGCCTCTTTGCTTTATTACTCCACTTTGTCACCGTACAACTGTTTCTTGGGTATCCTACCATCGTTTATTCAAGTGACTTAACAGGCAAATAACTTTTTTCCCCAAGTGTTTGATTACAAATCAAACACAGCTGATGCATAGTCTTTCATTATTAAGATTTGTTTTGGGGAGAAGAGGGCAGTCTTATATTAAAATCGTGTTATCCAGTAGTTTTCAGTCTGAAGTATGGGTCAGCCTTCTTAGGTATTGCGTAAGGTCTGGGGGTTCATGTATGCATCAATATTGTCTGTACAGCATACGAATAACAGTGCACATATGTGCATATACTATTTTTTATATCTGTAAATGCTACTGTGAATGATACTTTGCAGAATTCGTAGTACTACTTGACATTTATTTTTCAGACAAGACATACTAAGTATTCAGAGTAGGGCAAAAGTAGGTTTATAGTTGTTTGTATGGAAAATAGCACAATAATTAACAAATAATAATAAAAATAAACTTTTTCATTTACTCACAACTGTAAACCTACTTTTGCCCCATCCTGTAGCTGTGAATATGGCAAATTTAGAAAATTATTGTTGAAAGACATTTATGTGCAGAAACAATGAGAACTACAATTTTAATCCATTTAGTCTGGCTTTGGAACACTGCCTTAATTTAAATGGATCTCTGCAGCTATATGAGAATCTGCCTATTTTTGAAAAAGTTGAAACATATATTTTATAATAACTTGTTAATCTGATTACTTAATTTGTATTCTTTGACTATAAACAGTTTTGTTTAGATATAACGTACTTTCTTTGTATATGTTAAACTGGTAAAGATCATAATACTTTGCTGCCTTTTTTTGTAGACTTTAGTAAGTCTTTTGTGTATGAATTTTTCACACTGTTCAGAATTTAAGAGCAATGAAAATATTTTTATTGTGTATATTAGAATAATAAACATGAGTGAATTAAAGGTAAAGAAACTATAATATGGAATATAAATAAAGCTGTGGTGATGATACAGAAAGAATCCCTTCTTCACTGTCTCTCCCAATATATGTAAAAGAAAACAAAATATATATTTTTTGGACAAATGGAAACAACATTTAAAAAGCCAAAGTGGACTGTCTTATAAATATGATGAGAATTAACATATAGTTAATAATAACATAGTTAAATATGATTATTCTTATGCCACTTAATTTCCATGCCACTTAATTTGCCACTTAATTTCCATGAAAGCTTTTGTGAAGTAAGTACAGTGTTGTACCTATTCATGTGTAGGATAGTTGCCCCTGTAGATAAGGAAATTAAAGCTCTGAGAGATTAGTAATAACCTTTCCAACACTGACACTGGGCTAATACACGGCAGAGCCAGAACTCAAACTCAGGTCTCCATGATGACAGCATGGTTTTACTCTGACGCTGTATTGCCTCTTGTGCTGTAGAGTTAAATATGAATTAGGTGTCTATGTTTATGGAGTTTTACAAATTGCATACTATTACAGGAAGCAGTGGATTAGTAAAATATTCACTTGGCACATCAGATGCTAAAACTTGATTTTTTCCCCTCCAAAGCCAGATGGTCTCTGAGCTACTTATCTACTTAATTTCTCCAAATTTCTTTATTTTAATGACATGTAATATGATATATTCTATGAAAAGATTTATTAATGAAAATTTTGTTTAAAAGGTATTATAGAAGAAAATAAAGTATATCATTTGATCAGTAAATATTTTATCAAATGCCTATTTTAGAGTAGGTATTATGCCATATTTATTAGATATAGGAACTTGATAGAAGATATTGTTGATAGAGAAGGTTGTAAAACCAAATGTACACAGTTATCACAGATTCTCTTAATTGTCTGAATGGTTTACTCATAATAAAGGAGGTTGTTTAATTTCCTTGGCACTTTTCTTCAATTTTCCACATTTCTGTTTTTAAATATTCTGTTTTGAGGTGTGAAATGCTCAAACAGTTCAAAATACTTTTGAAATGTTACAATACTTTAAGGTGTTTATATATAAATAATAGAAAAAGTAGGCATTTCTTAGTTTTAGAATAATAGGAAGTTGAATTTGAAATTCGAGTATTGAGATTTTACATTTGAGAGAAAAGTTCTAGATATTTAACAAAACATAAATACTTTTCGAATATTTTAATTATGGCTGTATTATACTGTTAAAATGACTTATATCATTCTAAGGCTTTCATTATATTGTTTTTCCTTAAAAACATCCTCTTATTTCCTGTTTTGGTCTACATGCGTCAGTCCGTATTGACTAAATCGGGGATTCTTAAATGCAGGGGCATAACAATGAAATTGTTTAAAGTTTTTATATATTTTATGTTCTTTTTTAACTCAGGAGAGAGATCATAGCTTTCATAAAATACTGAAATGAGTTCATTTAGCTGCAAAGGTTAATGATCACTACCACAATTTGTAAAGATTATTGAAAGTATTTTGAGTATTACAGGTTTTGTATTGTGTTCTGTGTCTGTCATAGTGCCTTGTAAATATTCAGTAATGCATGGATCCATGGTTCTTCCTCAGCTTCTGGAGAGCTCATTCTTCTGAACTCTTTAAATCTTATTTTTGCACTATTTCTGTCTTCAACTGTTTTTTGGGTGGTGTTCTCCTACCTAAGCTTTCTGTCCACCAGTCAAACCAAATCCTGTATTTTTATTTTGGATCCCAAGTCAGAATTTATTTGTACCTAAATTTTTCTCATCCATAGTGATTTTTCTCATTATAATGGGTTTTTTCAACACTGATATGTACTTTCATTTTAATTATCATTCTTTGTGTTATACAGCATATGTTCTCTGTTTCTGGTATAAAATGTGACTAACATGATTATTGAAATTGGTTTTCTATGTGGTTTCTGAAACCAGTATACTTTATTATTGCTGATGTACATATTCTATCTCAACTTTTTAGTTGGATAATCATTTCTATTTATTATGAATCTTCTTACACAGGGGAAAAAATGTTAAGATTAGTATAGTGAACACCTTTATACCTTCTACCTAGATTCAGGAAATAACAATATATTCTATTTGCTTTATCTATAGTGTGTATTTTTTTCTGAATGACTTGAAAAATATATCATGAACTTGGCCTCCCAGTATTTTAGCATGCATATACTAATAATAAGGACATTAGTTTTCCCAATTATGATATCATTGTTAGTTTTAAGAAAATTAACAATTTTATATCACTTAATATCTTCCTCACTTCAGTTTTATGATACCCTGAAATAGGAACCCTGGTGTTTGTTTTTATATAGTACATAACTCTTAGTATGGTGTTAGCATTCACTAGGCACTTAAAAATGTTTGATTCAGTGGTGGTTTTTCATATATTGCCATCAGTATTTAAGACTTAGGACCAACCTAAAAGATTATCTCTGTAGTTCCATGTTTTCAGAGGCAGAGATTGAGATGCAGAACTGTTCTGTGTCAGAGCTGTGATTGGAATCAACGTGTCTTTTCTCTCATTGTAGTGTTCTTGTTATCATTATCAAAATTACCATTCCTAACTTTTGCCTTTTTAGAGTATGTGTTTAATCTGGGGGCTCCATGGGTCCTGTTTTACAAAGGGGAAGTGTTCTGCACATTTCTGTTAATAATTCATGTATGTGTGTGTGTTAAAATTTATATTTAATAGATTACATTAATATTACTTATTATCACCTACTATTTCTAGGTTGCTTTCTTAAACATTATGCTTTGTAAATTGGAGGTTCTTATTGAATTTATTTTATAATTTTGGTAAACTAACTATTAGTCTTTTATTTTCCTGCATTTGCATCTATATATTATAGTATTTCCTTTGTAATTAAGATTAAATCTGTATCTTTTAAAATTGTAATTTCTCTGGATATTTTTGTTGTATGGTTTACCTGGTTTCAATTAGGTTTTCTTTAAAATAGGATTTTAAATATATAAAAGTTCAAAAACAACAATTTGATTTTTTCTATTGCTTATATGTTTTCATCTTTTAGAATTTTGATATACATGCATGATATATTTAACTTATTTAAGAAGGAAGGCTTTGCTAAATGAACTAGTAGAATAAAGAAACTAGGCTTTGATTATCTAAAAATTAACAATTTCAAGCTTTAAAAACCATCTTTGCTAGTATATACAAATATGGTTATGATGGAGTTTTTTATAACTTATAAAATGTCTTTTCCTAACATTATAGAATACCAGTTTATATTATATATCACATTTTATATGTTTCTGCATTCATGAAGTTTTATTTAGTAAACATGTTCAACCTCTTAGAAAAGAAGTAAAAGTAAAAGCTATATTTGGTATTAAGAATTTATGTAATATAAAATTTAAAGTTTAAGTAACAGTATTGTTCTCTGAAAAATATTATATTTCTGACTTACATTTTCTTTCTTATCACAGTAAATCAAGAGGAGTTCATTGCTATTATGACTGGTGACATTTAAAGAATTACAAGGAAAAATACTAAGAATGTTGCAGTTTTCATCTTATATTCTATTTTTGTGCTTGGAGGCACGTGGAAAAAAACCCAGCTTAGTTCTTTTTTCCAAATGGACCAAAAATAAGCATCTTATGTATTCCTATTTTACTACTGTTAAGTTTCTTTGTATGAAAAGTATTGGTAGCATTCTAATAGTTCATAGCTTTGTAATTAAATATAGCTTTTATATATAAAGTTTAAAAAATTGAATCATGTGATACACATTATGTGAGCATTTTTTATTCAGCATTAGTCACTTTCATTTTGTGCACATGTTTTTTCGACTTTCATTAATAAAATGTTTATTTTATTAGTATTTTAAAGTTTTCTAATTTTCTGTTTTATTTTGATTTCAGATATCTATTAGCTCTCAATAGTATCTTTCTTAAATCGTTTCTTTTTAATTTCTGGTTTCAGAAACAAAATTGAAATACAGATAGCAATAGAATGGCATATTTTTCCACTACAAGTTTGACATTTTATATTTTCTCACACGATGAGGATGCAATATAAACATAATTCCTTTTTTAAGAGGCATGAGTGTCAGTTTGGAGGAAAAGAGTATTGTGCATATAGATCTACATCTTCATGTATTATGTTTTGGTGTCTTAACGTAAGTTATGAGAGTTATATATGGATATTTCCTTAAACTAATTGAATACAGTTTGAATCGTCTAACTTCTTGACAAAATGAAATATTTAAATTTTGGAATTTTGTTTTGTTAAGATAATTATTCTATTATAAACATCACAGTGATGCAAATAGAAAACTAAGCCACAGAAGTCATTTAAAGCTATGTTTTACATGTTAAAGGGACATTCTGTGATTCACGAGGAAACAGTGGAGACAGACTCTGCAGGTATTGGTGGGCTGGCTCTTCTTCCTGTTAAAGGTTGTGAGGGGGAGACAATTATCTGAAGGAAATAGGTAGGTCATTAGGGAAATGATATTTATACTGATCTTCCACTAACAATCCAGTTTCTGGTGGTATGGGCTTTCCAGGAGGAAAGTTGAATTGTCTATTCCAGTTATGTTTCCCCAGATTTCTTATTTTAAATGTAAAGAAGAGTAATAATATGAGGCACTTTAAATATTGTGAATCTCCTAGAGTGTTATCTAAAGAGTTATCAAATAGACATTTAACAGAAAAATCAGTAGGAAGTAATAATAGCAGTGGTGACATTTCAACAGTTATCTAGATAGCAAGGTAATTGTGCACCATATTAAAATTTAATTTTGAATATGAGATCAGTGTTTATAGTAGTACAATATCCATGGCAACAAATAAACTTAGAAATTTAAAAAGTTTTATCAGCCTTAGTGATGAAATGCCTTCTATGTCTTGATCACAAAATACCTTGATTTCCAGGAAGTTGAAGAATTAAATTGAAAGTGAAGAACAAAGAATAAATAAAAATAAATTGAGGCTTGCTAGTCTTCTATCACTTGATCGGAACAAATAATCTAAGCTACTTTTTGTTACTTACAGAGATAACTGCTTTATTCTTAATGTTAATACTCTTGGGATACTAGCAGTTTGTTCCTGTTGGTTAAGGGAAGTGTGCTTACCTGAGTAGTTTATGTTTGTGGACAGTTTCTCCTACAGAAAGGTATGAATTATGCTCAGGTTTTTTCCAATGTTAGTGATCAGTAACTGAAGAGGTGCAAGGCCAATAAAATTGCTTAGTATGTGTGGCAAGAAGAAGAAAGTGAACTTCCTGTAAAAAAGAACGTGGAGGTGAGTATTAGTCATATTTATGATTATAGTTGTATTATGCAGTGGCATTTCATAATGTAAGAAAATATCTGTTTCTTGCCCTAAATGGTGTGGCTCAGTGGGTTTGTCCATCATCCTGCAAATCAAAAGGTTGCTGGTTCAATTCCCAGTCAGGGCACATGCCTGGGTTTTGGGCCAGGTTTCCAGTTGGAGGTGCATGAGAGGTAACTGATTGATGTTTCTTTCCCTCTTTCTCCCTCCCTTGCCCTCTCTAAAAATAAATAAAATCTCTTTTTTAAAGAAAATACCTGTTTCTTGCTATACTTGCCCAGTACATTGCTGTTTGATGTGGTAATCTTTGAGTGTTTGGCATTTCTCAGCCAAGATCATTACGTTCTCCTTCATTATATATCAACAGAGTCTACTTTCTAAAGAAGCTATGTCTCTGTTAGCAGCTCTTAGATTAGTGTCTGGGAATAGGTAGCTGTGATGGAGGGGAAATAAAAAACATTTGTTACGTGCTTAATATGTGGTAGGTTCTGTTCTAGGCTTACTTCTTTATTGTAGGACATTTTATGCAGTGCTTGTAATGGAAGATTTTCATACTTATTGATGTGACAAAGGCTTTTGGTTAGCAAACATTGTGATGAGTATATTCCAGTTGTGTGACTGTGGCCTCAACTCCATTAACTGTCTATCTGGTGCTAAAGGCTGGAAGTAAATTCTCTTGATTTACTAGTGATGTGTTTTCTTCAAAGATTTACAATGTTCTGAAAACCAAGGTGAAGAAGACACAATATTTTCAAAAATCACTTAAAATATGTAATTACATTTAAATTACACAAGCAATACATAAAGACATTTTATAAAGGAAAAGTTCTTTTTTTTTTTTAGCCCCTGTTCTCATTTCTATTTTTTTCTGAATAGTATCAGTGTCAGGCTTCAGACAGGAACAATGAGCAAACAGGAAACAGCAAGATTCCACCTCCTGCCGTCCTGTTTCACTCTTCTAGTCCTATTAGTGGAGCCTACAAAAATGCAGCTGGCAGAGGAGAAATGTAGTTTATACAGTCGCAATCCCAGTATTACACGGTTGAGTATAGAATAATGGTTGGAATTATGGGGAAAAAATAGCTTAAAAACCAGCACAATTGACCATACATTTTGTCATCTGAACTCCAGGCTATTTGAATGAAGAGGATTGTGGGAGACTATTATATGGGGCAACATGTAGTTCAGGACTGTTTTGGGTGAACTAGGAGATGACTGGGAATAGTAATCATTGTCATTTTAGAAAAGATTATTTCAATCTGTGCTTATATGAAAGTATAAGAATAAGATTTTTTGTATGAATATTGTATGCATTCTACTGCTAGATTTTATAAAGGAAATATCTTTTTAAAAAATTAATAACATTAGGCCCTGGCTGGTGTAGCTCAGTGGATGTGAGCACGGGCCTGCGAACCAGAGGATCCCGGTTTGATTCCCAGTCAGGGCACGTGCCTGGGTTGCAAGCCAGTTCTCAGCAGGGGACGCATGAGAGGCAACCATACGCTGATGTTTCTCTCCCTCTCTCCTTCCCTTCCCCTCTAAAGATAAATAAATAAAATCTTTAAAAAAAAGGATTAATAACTTTAAGTGCTGCTGTATTATTCCAGGCACACATAGGTATTTGTGTACATTATATATTTAATCTTAATAACCTGGGGTAGATACAATTAGACAGTCTGTTTTATACTCAAGAAAATCAGAGCTTAGAGAGTGTGACTAGTTTAAGGTAAGAGGAATTGGAACTGGAATTTTATCCTAAACTTTCTGACTTTAGAGCCCACTCATAAGCACTAAATTTTACTGTCTCCTTACAATGACTTTTGTAGACTTATTTCAAGATGTAAGGGGTCAGACCTTTAAAAACAAAACTGAAAGGTAGAATCTGGAATTGAGAAGCTTAGCAGCACAAGCATTTATTGAACACGTATGCTTAATCTAGCATGGCGGCATTCATTGTATTGTGTTATTCCATGTGAGTTAGTGTTTGGTGTCAGACCTCTGCAGCTAGTAATTTCAAATAGTCTGTTTTTATAGGCAGAGAAGCAACACATTGAAAAAGTAGGTGTTTGGGAAAGAAGTGTATAAATTACAAATACAATATTAAGCAAACATTGAGAAATAGGTAATGAGTAGTGAAGGTTTATGCAAACATAAAAAAAGGTTTGCATTTTGAGAGTAAAATTTAGTAAAACACTTTTTTTCAATTAACCTTTGTGGAGAAGATTTCATTTTGGAGGATTGCTTGAATGAAGAAAGAACTCTTAAATTCTTAGTGAGAAATGGAAGGAAATTTGGGTTTAGGAATATGATTGGTGAAAGGATGTATGAGGCGATCTTTGTGGCACCAAGTTGAAGAGAAGGAGGGTTTATGGACTTGTATCTAATAGACTAAAGCAAATCTCTTGATAGGTCTCAGGGGAAGTGCATTGGACAGAGAGGGGATCTTTTTAATATTATAGTGAATTGTGCAGGATTGGGGTTGCAAGCAGGAATTTTTGGAATGAAATAAGGGAGTCGTCTGGATGATAGCTTAGTTCTGTCTTGGAGACCTTGGTTAAACAGCCTAGGCTCATCCATTCAATTGATAGTAGGTAATTCATCTACATTTCCTGATTCTGAGTTCAGTCATCTGTCATCCTATAGTTAAAGCATTCATTGGGAACTTCAAAAATCCTATGGAAGATTGCCAAGTTTAATCTAAAACTAGTGAAACCAATTCTCTGGTTTATGTGAGAACATTCTTATATTAGAGTTACTCCTATGTACTCTAAATATTAAGTATTATTATTAATACCTGTCTAAAAGTTTAAATTATGCTTTTCTTTAGAACTCTAGAAATTTGTATGTCTTGTGCTATTCTGAAAATATGTAAAATTTTCATTATATAATTTTAAGATTGCTGACCTTTTATAGAATCAAATATCAGCAGTTACTCTGATTTTATACTTAATTAAAATATTTTAATGAGTTTTCATTATTGCACAATAGAAGAAATCAGGGATTCTTAATAGAATCTTTGGAGTCAAGACATTTCAAATTTTAATATGCTTGTAACAGTTGTCAAACACTGTTCTCTCAAAGCAGTGATCTTTTTTTACTCCATGGCATTACTATAGACTATTTATTGACAGGGTCTTTCCAAAGTTCCCTGCAAGCCTGACAGCTAGGAAACATGTACTGTCATAGAACATAAAATTCTGGTGGTATATGGATGCAAGTTTCCTGATAGTTGGCTCTTTAGAGTAAAAAAAAATCACTCAACATATATCAGCTAATTGCTAGGTGAGAAAAATATTTCCAGATCATTTTTCTACCACTGAAGACCTTAAATTTAACAGGAGGTTCAAGATTTAGGCTTGGTCTACTGAGGAGCAATCGTTCATTAAAAATACTTCACTGGTATTGAAAGTTCATGTGTTTAAAGTCTCTGTCAAGCAGGTAGACTTAACCACACTTAAGCAAGGTCCACATTTCCTTTTTCATTTTGTAGTGAGATAAAAATCTTCAATTAAATCTGAAATAGCTGGGCAAAACTGAGCTTCCAGGAGATTTTTCTATACCTGTGTTGCTGGGAGATGAAAGTTACTAATTTCAGTCCTAAGAGATGGTGGGACGTTCAACATTGGCAATAAAAACAAAACAATTCTTTCAAAAGGAAAAAGAAAGCACCAAGATTTTTGAATTCTAAGAACTGTATATAATAAAATTTTGTTCTTATCTAGTTGGTTGGTTTCACTCCTATATTAAAAGGAAAAAACTGGGAAAATTTTTTTGAAGGTTGAAAATGTAAATTGAATTGTATTCTAATTATATCATTTGGTTTTGGGAAAGATTAATTGGATTATGCTTGTGAAGGTTTTGTGAATTGTAAAATTACATTAAAATATAAATTTTGTTATTAGGCTTGTCATGTAATTGGAATTACTGGTTTATGGGTCCAAGTAACCTACAGTTCTACAATCTAATCCTGGGAATTCTGGGATCTCCAAGGCATCTAGCGGACTGCTGGATGTACCCAGATCCAGGTAACTAGGGTATTGTTTAGAGGTAAATTCTAAACTTGTTAGTTTTTTCTTTTAAGCATTCATAAGCAGGTGAGCAAGCCAAGTGTTCAGTCCATTTGAAGGACATATATTCATAGGGAACCTGAGGTATTTCAAAATAGAAAATGTGTGTATTATATACTGCCTTTATTTGGTTAAATACTGTTAACCATTTCCATTTGGCTGAAATAAGCTTAAAATCTTAATATATTTTTACACAAATTATTAGAGTCAAAAGGTTTTTTTAAATTGACTTAAAAAAGCTAATCTTGATTCTTAGCAGCTATTAGGGTATTCACTTTTCAAGGATTAATTTATGTGAAAAAGAAAAGGTATATTTTTTCTTAAAGAGTTCTTTTTTTCTGTTTTATTGATAGTTTATATCTCATCTTTTTCTAAAGAAGAATTTATAGCAAAGTTCTCCAGCACAAACACAGTAAGATTATTAAATTATAAAAAATAGATCCAAACCAATGGAAGGAAGAGTTAACTTCAGTTATTTAGGGTTAATTTGAGAGTTTTCAAATTAACTGTGGCTAAGACACAGCTGAAGCTTGGGACAAGCTTCTCTCCCCATCACAAATTGCTTTCTTTTTACCATTTTTCCTCTCTTCTTCACCGTGTCTCGCTGGGATTAGAGAAATGCCGGAGTTAACCGAGAAACATCTCTCATAGGAGTGGGGGGTGGGAACCTACAGCAGCCTCTCATTTTCTGGTACACAACCTCCAACTCCCAGCACTACAGGGGGAAAATGCTAGACTCCTGCTATGCCTTTGTGCTGTTAATCTACAGACTAGGTAATCAAGAAACTTGTTCCAGGAGTCCAAACTGAGGTAAAAGATGAGGGATGAAAGGTAGAAGAGTTTGATTTAAACTGTGACTTCAGTATTGATGTGGATGTTTCTGAATACAAATTAATTCACATACTCATTATTTGCCTGTGGTGTATCCCATATACTACTTCCCACAGAAAGTCTAGAAATATGAAATTAAAGGAAATTAGGATTGTTACAATGTATGACCCAGTATCTTAAAATATGACTTAGAACTCTGATAATGTAGCCATTGAGGAATATACTAACTATAGCAATAGCCACCCAGGGGTTCCTAAACTTTAAAGAAGTCAGGGGTGCTCTGGGGAAATCTGGCAGGAATTACAGGGAAGTGATAAGTTGTGTGGAGACATTGATGGACAAAAAATTCTGAGTACTTACTTGGCTGTGTGTTCAAGTGATTCATAGATCTACAATATGATACTGGATGTTCTGGGATCTCTAGGATCTCTAGGGTTTGGGGAACAGCTAAGGAAAGACAGTCTCACCTACATTTCATTTTTTCCCTGGAACTGACTCTGCTTGGCCTCAGTTTTCAGAAGGTTATGGAATGAAATCTGTGTTCCATACTTTTTAAGGTAATTGTGGGTAGGAATCCATTGATGGATTTAAATGGGAACACCTGTCTGGTTTCACTTCAAGAACTTCTGCCTCATTCATGCATAGAAGTTGGCACACCTGTTTCTTCCATTATCTATCATTTGTTAGGGTATCATCCCATGTAACCTTACAATGAAAGTATCTCTTGGTACTTCAATTTGGTGATACTCTTGAGAGTTTTCAATGAATAATGATTGTGCTTTTGTGTCAAAGGACACACCCATTGTTTGTCTTGTATGCATTGGTAAATATAGACCAATGAGAGGAATCATTTAGATTTTTGTAATTTATGGTGCATGTTCAGTTTGTTAAATCTGTTAATTAAATCTTTACATTTTGAGGATTTTTTAGGGGGAGAGGTTTTAATTATGAATGTATCAAGAACAAATTTACATGTAGAGCAGATGACAGTCAATCCACAGGCCTTCTAACTGCTTCTTTAATCAGACAGTGCTCTTAAACCTTTCCCTATGCATTTCTTGAATGCACTTGATCTGACTGCTCAAATTAGAATAGTGGTTTGGAAAGAGAAAAATAAGACAAAATGTGTTTTCAACCTCACTAGGGGGACCAGTTGCTACAACTAAAAAATTTACTCTGAGGAACATCATGCGTTTCACATGACAGTTACATGATATTTTTATTTTTTAAAGTATGCACATTTAAAAAATGCCTTTGTATTTCATATAATGATTATAATTTTATTTTTAGGTTACATATAAAATTAAAATAGAAAAATAAGATTAGATTCTCTTGTTAATTTTCTTCATACAATGATTATTATAAATTCAGTCTTTATTAAAGAATAATTTCTATTATTTTTTAAAAACATTTTATTCATTTATTTTTAGAGAAGAAGGGAAGGAGAGAGGGAGGGAAACATCAATGTATGGTTGCCTCCCATGCATCCCCCACTGGGAACTGGCCTGCAACCCAGGCATGTGCCCTGACTGGGAATCAAACCACGATCCTCTGGTTTGCAGGCCCACACCCAATCCACTGAGCTACACTAGCCAGGGCTTAGAATAATTTCTATTTAAACTATAGGATGATCTACATAAAGCAGGAAAAAATTTTTTCACAAACCACATGCTTCCGAGTTTTACCAATTTAGTATATTTTATTCCCTGCTCTTCTATTGTCTTGGATTTAAAGGCTTACAGTTTTGATGAAATATTTTCATCAAAATGGGTAAGTTATATAATCACAGAATTGGTAAATCTGTTTTTGCTTTACTTCTTTCTGGTTGTGAGGTGAAGACATTCTGTTTCATGCTTTCAAATTACACATGTTTTCTTCTCATCAGGTACTACCCTATTTGTTTATACTTATATCTGTTAATATTTCTTAATTTTGTTTTATGGTTGAAGTAATTTCATTTCTCTGTCTGGGTGTTTTTACCTAACTCACTTGACAACCTTCTTCTGATTTTATTGAGTAGAAGTAATTTGCATTGATGGTTCTCAGTGGTGAATAGCACTGACATTCTGTGGGGCATGTATTACTATCCTCCTTCTTCACAGTAGGAAATTGAGGCTGAGAGTGACTACATTACTTGACTAGTAGAATGTACACTGCCTTCTTATTTTAAGTCCAATATTTTCTCCACTTACCAAAGTTGATTTTAACATTCCAGATAAGGACTAACCATTGTTCAAAGTATATTTTCTTAAATAAGACTAGTGAACTCATAATTTAAATTAGTGTGTCTTGGAAGAGGGGAGGGAATTTCAGGGGAAAAGGGGAAGGGTTTACAGGAGCAAGTAGAAAGGACACATGGACACAAACTAAGGGGGGTGGAAATGGGAGGGAGGTGGGGAACACTAGGGTGGGTGGACTGGAATGGGAGTAAAAGACAGAAAACTTTACTTGAACAACAATTTAAATAAATTAATTAAATAAATTAGTGTCTCTTCTGACCAGACATGTTCTTCTCTTGTACTTAATAAATACCAATACGTGGTATTTTAGATTTAACAAGATTTTTTCTAGATACCCTAATACATTTGGCTGAGCAACACTGTAAAGATGTCTTAATTTCACATGTACACAAAATTTTTCTCCCCAAAGTTTTAACTCTGCATTATGAAGAATAGAATGGAACTCAAGCAAAATGAAGTGAAAATGTGACTTAGACATATGCAAAGTTTTATTTGTACTAAGAGAAATGCAAAGTTAATGTACACTGAGATACCACTTTCACCAATTTATTTTTATTAGACACTGTTAAATGCTAGAAAGTGGAGCAGATATTCTATTCAAATTAATAACTGGTACAACCACCATAGAGGGGAATTGATAATATCTATTAACATTATAACAAAAAATAGAAATGTCCCTTGATAGGTTGATTAAATGAAATACTATACAGCTGTAAAAAGGACGAGAAAGCATATTGGTATGCAAAGAGCTTTAGCAGTGTTAAATGAAAACTGTCAAGGTGCAGAACAGTGTTAAGCTATGTTTTAAGTAAAAAGCGGAGAATAAGAATGCACATTCGTATTTCCCTTTGCACACTCAAACTCTTGAAAGATATGCAGTAATCTAATAAAAGTGATTACCTGCATGGGATGGTAATAAAATGACAACTGGGTAGCTGAGGATAGGGTAGGAGTGACAGTTATTTTTTTAGAACCATGAGAATATTTTACGTATTTTAAAAATGTATGTGTGAGAAAGAGAAGGGAAGAGAATATGAGGTTAAGTACCTGTGTATACTTCCTTAAATGACAGTAAAGGGATCTTTTTAAAAAGGCATACACTCACAGGACAGAGGGGGTGGGAGAGAAAGAAAGCAAATTTTTGGAAGCAGGAAAGCAGATGAATGAATGGTATCGACTCAGCAGACCTAGAAAGTTTTGCTGACAGTTGAAAAAGCTGAGAAACTTTCACATTCTAGAATATTTAAAAGGTTCAGGAATTTGCTTTTCTAGGTACCTCTGGAAATGGGATTGAAGGTGGGGCTAAAAATAGAAAGATTGGTTGAAAGCATCTGTAAGAAGTAGTAAAATCCCCAATTACAGAGTCAGGTAAGTTCCTTTCCCAATCTTCAGGTTTAGTCTCTGGAGAAGAGGGGAGGAGGGAAACCATCACAAACATCTCTGAGTTGTACCAGGAAGAGATGGGAAAGGGGCAGTAACTTGCTGAAAACAAGGTGACTGAGAATTTACATACCGAATATCAAAATCTCCCTCACCTCTGTTTTCCCACTTGGCACTCTGATCATTGACAATCCAGTCTAGGCTGAAGATGCTTCATTATGGAATTTCATCATTCAAGAGAGAAGACATCTGGGGAACCCAATGAAATGACCAGCCAGAATACCCTACAGAAAAGCTTACAATTGACAAATCCTGGCATGAACTTAGAGCCTTCAAACAACTTTTAGAAGTACCTCACTTCTAAATGTGAAAAGTGAAAGATTGCTGAGTAACAGGAAAGCTTTTAACATGAAAAATAAAAACTGTAGTGGGTGCTATATTGCATTGGTCAGATCTGCCCTTGGAGGACAGAGGCATTCTTTCCCCCAGCTGTTGGCAATACTATTGAGGGCTCACAGCTGAGTGGCCAAAAGGTCTCACTTTGCCCAGGGTTACATCCCCTTTCCAAAGCAGTGCACAGCTGGTCTGGTTGAAAGGTAGGGTGTGAGTTGGAGGTGTAAAGACGTGGTTCAGTTGCCTTCATGTGAACAAAAATTGGCAGCAACTCTACAGAGCTCTCCTAGCTCCAGAGCTCCCTGTGGGATTGGCTGTCATAATTGCATTGCAGTTAAACTTCTCATTTGGTCTGATACTGCCTCCCTCACTTCCTTAAAGGTAGTGTTCCTGAAGGTACTCCTCAATTAACCACCCGCCCCTAAGTCTTGGTCCCAGGAAATCCTTCCTACTAGAGAATCCAAAACAAAGTAAATAGAAAAAAGTTGGAAGGAAAAAATAACCTCAGATGAATAAGAAGATATTAAATACATTATACAAAAGCAAGACAGAAGAATCATTGAACGTAAAAGGTGTCAGGAAATTTAAAAATACATGATGGCAGAAATGAAAAACCATAGAGAAGGGGGAAGATAAAGTTGAGGAAATCTCAGAAAGTAAAGCAAAAAGGAAATAATGCGTTTTTGAAGGTTAGTATAAATATCTGGCATCTGAATAAAGGGAGTTTCAGAAAGAACAAAAAATGGGTGTCATGGGAGAGAATAATGGGAAAGCAATCATCAGCAAAATAATATTTCTCAGAACTTAAGGTTCCGAGAAAACAGGTTCAACAAACAGGTTGCTTGGCCCAATTATGAATATAGGCAACCTCATAGAAATATTTAACAATATTGGGGGCTGGAGGGGCGTGGGGAAATGAAGATTCCATAAATTTTCCAGAGAGGATAGGTTATATAAAGGTACTGAAAATCAGAATGACATTTACAACACATTGGAAACTTGAAGACTATTCACTGTTGTTTGAAATGGTGAAGGAAAATGACTAACAAGCTGATACTTTATACCCAGCTAAACTATTAGCTATGAGCTAAAAATAAAGATATTTACAGACCTATAATATCTCAAAAATTTGCCTCCCCATTTGTCTTCTCTGGAAGCTCCTAGAAGATATACCTCCTTAAAAGGAAGGAATATAATAAGGAACTTAAAGGTGTTGTGTCCATGAAGAAAGTACTAACACAAAAGCAAAGCAAAATCTCTGTGGTGTGGGTTAAGGGCAATACCAAGATGTTGGCTCTAGGTTTAGAGAATGACCACCCCAGACTGGAGCAGACCAAAGGCTCTAGCAGAAATTAAGAAGATGACATCACTAGAATACCTAATGTGAATAAATATTGAGAAGAGATTTAACAATTTTTAGATCTTGGGGTTAAATTGGTGATTACTACACAAGAAACTAAGCAAAAGTAAAAAGACATTAACTCCAGGGAAATCAAAATTTATGCAAGATATAATGTTTTTTATTGCTTGATTATAACAAAAATAATGTAGTCATAAAAGATAAACAGTGAATATTGATCTAACCAAAATTTATGAAATAATATCAGGAGGATGAATGAAGCATGTGTTTGCACACACATGTGCTATGTGTGAATTTGCTGGGGTTAGAACTAAATGCTCACCTTCTATAGAGAGAGGTGGCAGTATAAGAATGGAGCATACTTGAGTATTATGAACATGAACTTTGGGTTTAGGCTGCCTACGTTTGAATCATCTCTTTGTTACTCTCCAGCAGTTTAACTCTGAGCAAATTACTTGACTTGTTGAGCATTGGTACTCATCTGTAAAATGGGGATAATTATAATAATACACACCACACAGTCCCGGAGGCTATAAGGATAATATATACGTGAGCTTAGAACCCCCCCATACTGCTCTACAGTAACTACTATATAAATATTTTCTATTATCTGTTACCAACTGAATCGTGTCCCTCTACCAAATCCATATGTTGAAATCCTAACCCTTGAATTCTAGAGTGTGACTGTATTTGGAGATAGGGCCTTTAAAGAGGCAATTAAGTTAAAACAAGGACTCCAGGGTGGGCCCTGATCTAGTATGACTTGTATCCTTGTAAGTAAAAATGAGAACATTACAAAAAGAGACACAAAGGACACACCAAGAAAAAACAATCAGGACATAACATGCCCTTCTCTCAGATGGCATATGAAGAAGGCAGACATTTTCAAGACAAGAAAAGATGCCTCAGAAGAAACCAAAGCCGACACTTTGATCCTGGACTTTTTGCCTCTAGAACTGCGAGAAAATTTCTGTTTTTTAAGTCACCCAGTCTATGGTATTTTGTTGTGGCAGTCCTATCAAATCTATATATTATCATATGAGAAGATTTGAAAATGAATACCAAAAAATTCAATTTGAACAGCTGAGAGTAATTGCCTCTGGGAAACAGGATATGATGATGGTAGGGAAGAAAGATTACTTTTACAAAAAATGAAAAAATTGTAAACTCTTTGACTTATTTAACTACATACATTTATAACTTTGATAAAAGCACAAACAAAAAATGAAAGGCAGAGTCTGATAAATCAGTGTTATCTCTTGTCTTTTTTTCATCTGAGTGATGAAGAGCTCTCTGGAGTTCCATATATTTTCCTTTGTCTGACCTCTGCATTCTCTCCCTGTGGCCCTTTTGACATTTTTACCCTAGGGAAAGCATAATTAGTGTGTTTTTGGTTGAAAGTAACAGAAAGCTAGCTGCAACTGTTTACCTATAGGGAAATACACTCTCACCTAAAAAGAAATCTTGAGATGGTTAGTTCTAGCTCAATGTCTCAATGGGTGTCTAGCTCAATGTCTCAATGACATTATTACCAGCTTTTTTATCTTTATTCTGTGATGCCATTCTTAACATTCTGGCTACTCTCCTCATAGGTACAAGGTAACCGACTACAGCAGTTCCAGGCCTCATGTCCTCATAAACAATACCCAAAGGCTATGTGGGAAAAGAGGACATACATATTTATGTTTTTCTTTAAGAAAGGAACATTTTTTTCTGAAGTCCCAAGCACGTTTTTTCTACCATCTCAACGAGCACAACTACATCACACACCATTCCTAAACTAAGTAGCCAGAATAATGGAATTACCCAAGTTGGCTTCATTCAAATAATACTCACTCTCTGAAGTTGAGGGGAGCTCAGGCTCCTCTGAAACACACTTCTGATCTATCCATGAATAAAGTCAGGGTTATGTTAGCAAGGAATAAAGATGGAAAAGGGAAAAGGTCATGGAATAGGGAAGAAGGAATATACATTTTAGTAGTGGTTTTGTGAGATGGGTAAAGTAAAAAATTCTTTCACCAAGAGGAAAGAGAAAGGGAGCAAAAGAAGGTCAGAGGCAAACGTCCTGGCTCCCCACCTACAGGTTTAAACTTCCAGAAGGGTGTTGTAGGCAGAGGGTGAGGTTGATAGAAGCACCTCGATTCCTAGTGAAGGGACCCTTTAGTCCTGGCTTCTCAGGATATAGCCCAGGAAATTGGTATGAACCCACACCCAGTAGGTCACTGTGTGAGAGATTACATGGCTGAAGAATGGGGCTAGGTGAAGAGTCTGATATTGTGTGTGGGTTCTATATAACCTGAGGGTTCTGCAGAAGGTGGATTTTATACCTGGAGACACTGATTGAGGACGACTTTCTGGTAAGCATCCAAAAGAATTTACAAAACGTGCTGGGAACTCCCTTACGCTACTGCCTGAGGATATGGAAGCTTCGCTCTGCCTCTATTCTCTTTTTTAGGAAGGGGGAAGGAGAAGAATGGGGGGGAGTCCTGATAGAAACTTTGAGCTTTGCATGGACTAAATATTCATAACTTAAAATGCAAATAGAATGAATTATATTTAATAGACAAATTTTCTTGTTTGTAGAATGGGGCTCCAGAGTTAAAAACTAGTTACAGAGAAAAATGACCATTTTTCCTCCCCTCCAAGTATATGAATTTTGGCCTTTCTGTATGGCCAAATATGTAGAATATGTTACATATTTCAGGATTATCTTCCTCCCTTCACCTTTTGCGGGAACATTGTGGGAATGTGGAAAAGGAAAGAAGAAATGTGAAGATGGGGATGTACAGTGTCCTCTGGAAAAATGACTAATGCTAGATTTATATGGTTTTAGAGAACAACAATTAGGATAATATAAAGATAATGTAAAATTATTTAGCTAACCACTTTAAAAACTTCAAATGGTTAATAAAATATTTTAAATATAATAAACCCAATGTGATATTATTTAACTGTTTTTTTAATAATGCAATAATTAAATTTTTATTATATAAAAATAACCATGATTCAGTACAGAAACAAGAGACCAGGTTACTTATATTTATTTTGTTTGCATTATGTTTCTCTTTACTACATATGTTTAACCAGGTGGAAAATTTCCAGTTTTGCAAACAAATATAACCTGGTCAGGAATTGAATTTACATTCTAATTGCATTATAATAAACAAGGAAAGTTACAGCTGAATCTAGCACCCACTTAAAACTCAACACATGTATAACAATAAAAAACTGTGTTGGCCAAAATATTGTAATAACTTCTAAAAATACATGAGTAAATTTTAATATCCAGACAGGAAATAACAGACATACAGTGAGTATTTGAGCACATGTATCATTTGAGCAGGTGCCATAGTTGTGTAGCCAAAGATTAAAGTGTGATTTAGAGATATATTTCACTCTGTATGCATGGGCATTGCCTCCATTAACATTAATAGTGTCTACAAGCACACAGAGCAGAGAACTGAAATTTGTTGAAAAGCAAAGGAGGAATGATTTTTTAACTTTGCCTATAATTCCAGGAGCGTGGGGTTGTACTATTAACAGCTCTATAAAAAGCCTTAACTTAGGAACTGAGATACAGAAGGTGTATATCAATCTACAGTACTTCATGTATACTTTGTATAATTAGAGAAAAGCAAGTTAGACAAACTAAAGGATTTGTCAAAGGCTGTTCTGGGATCATGGTACTGTATAAAAATGGGAAACTGTATGTGGATTTTGGATGTGGATTAGTTTGAGGGATATGAACAATTTTTAATCTGGGACAAAATGTAATTGTTGCTATTGTGGCAATTAGTAGGTACACAAACAGGCACACACACCAGTTACTTATATGACCTATATTCACCTATAAGCATCCATTTCCATCTCAGGTTTTGAGAAAATATAAATATTTCAGTTTATTAAGTGTGTGCCTGTGTGTGTTCCTTTTCTTGCTTCAAGATTATGAAATAAATTGTTGAATCCTTTCCTTGGCTGGTGTGGCTGAACTGGTTGGAGGGACACCCTGTAACTGAAAGTTTGTGGGTTAAATTATAGGCCAGAGCAACATACCTAGGTTGCATATTTGATCCCCAGTCTGGGACATACTGGAAGCAACCAGCTGATGCTTCTCTCTTTCCCTTCCTCCCTCTCTAAAATCAATGGAAAAAAAAAGTCCTTGGGTAAGGATTTTAAAAAAGTGTTAAATTCTAAAGTTCCAGGGAAATTTTAGGGGGAATTAGCGGGAAAAGTAAATTTGTATCCTTCCCCCATCTACTACTTCCCAGGAAATGGCTCTCATTAAATGTACCTATTCCTTTAGTGAACATCAGGAAGAAATAAATTAGCTAAATAATGAATTAGACCAAGATGGTGACAAGTGATAGATTTAACTTTCTGTGGGAATAATTATATTTGAAAGTACAGTTTATTTTGGAAAGCCCCTGGGCAATACATTCATTCATTTGGCACATTCTTAGCGAATGTCTACTATGTGCCAGTCACTTTTCTGGCTCTGCTGACCCAGGGGCGAATAAGATAAAGTTCCTGACCTCATAGGTTTTATAAGTGAGCAATGTGCATTAAGCACTTTAAAAATGTCTACACTTATTTATTTACTATATTTTAATTAATCTAATTTGATAAATACTTAAGATTGATATGTGTGAATTTCCATTGTGTCATTATCAAATGCCTACATACATTTGCATATGTTTTGATAATCTATAATAAGAAATGGATATCTCTGGCTTATGAATAGGAATACTTTAATTGTCCTGATGATTTTCTGCTCTTTCTGAAGTTTCTGAGCATATACTACGTCTTAACATAAAGAAGCAATGCTTTTTAATCTAAAGATGCAAAACTGGATAGACAATGGGGGTAGAATATGTTTGTAAAAAGCAAGGCCTCACTGTTTCCCTTGCTTAACACAAATCGTCTTCCCCTGATTTCTGAAAGGTTGCTGGTGTCCATCCCAGAATCCCTTAGTGGATTAATCTATGTCATGAGAAGCTAGCTCAGAAGTGTTGGAGGTTCTGGGTGTAGGTAGAAATATGTAGGCCAGTCTTGAGCTTTAACTGAGAAGAAACTGTGGAGGGAGGCTTTTTTCTACTTCTTATCAAGAAATGTGAATTGTCAGGTGCTCAAATGCAAAATATGTCACGATTTATTCACAAGTATACTTTTAGACATATGGAAGGATTGAATTCCCACCACCTCTAAAGTAAGGTGGACTAGATTACATGTTTTGAATAATGACCCATGAGCAGAAGTGATACATGTTAACATATCCAGAGGTGGGCGTGGTAAGTGTGCCTGTGGGCAGTGCATGGTGTTCCTTTGCTCTGATGATCGTGAAGCTACTGTAGGTGTTAAGGTAGAGCTTCTCTAGCCTGGCTTTCCTAGTGACCTAGTGACAGGATATCTCCCTTGATCATTCTTTAATATTTATCATGGAAAGAATTAAACTGCTTGTATTAAGTTATTATGTTTTAAAGGTTATTAATACATCACATTCCAGTCTCACTGACTCAATAAAAAAGAAGTAAACACAAATTATATTTAGATAACACAGATTTTCATCCACAGACCACTCATTGAATAGTTGTTCTTCTGAATGAATAGTTTGATTTTTTTTTAACTCAAATGGTTAGCATACACTAATGAGTCAGGAAGAGCTGAAATCTCAGGCATCAACTAGGTTATAATTCTAATATCCACTTTTCTAAAGCAAGTAGTTTCTCTAGGTTTCCATTTTCGCTTTCTCCATGGGTCCCATCAGTCACGGGCAGTTCACAACACAGTGGAAGTTGTTCTAGCAGGGCTGTGAAAAAAACTGGTCTCTGTCCCTCTCCCACCACCCCTTACTGTTCGAGTTCCTAAAATTCCCACAAATAGGGGTGCTACTAGAAGAACCTTTTATTCCAGGATTCATCTTTAACCCCAGTTCCTGACACAGAGCTCCCATGACCTCTATAATTTCCTGAGTGATAGGAGGGTCTGACACTGAGCTCCAAAATCCCTTGGAGTTTCCTGGTGACAGAAGTGTCTTTTGTTCTAACGAGGTGACTCTAGGTGGGCTTCAGGATGGGACCCTGGTCACCAGGAAGACCAAACCGTAATTAGAAGCTTGAAACTTTCAGCACCACCCTTTGTTCTCTGGAGACAGGAGAGGGGATGGAAAGGTATTTAGTATTCCACCATGCCTATATGATTAAGCCTCGGTAAACATTCCCATAGTTAAGGGTTCAGGGAGCTTCAGGGCTGGCCAACACTTTGCTGCACGGAAGGCGATACGTCTTGCCTCCAGATCTTGTCCTATGTATTTCTTTATCTGACTGTTCATCTGTATGTTTATCATATCTTTTAATTATATAATAAAGTGGTAGACATAAGAGTTTTTCTAAGTTCTGTGACCTGTTCTAGTAAATGATTGAATTTGAGGAGGGTGAAGGGTCATGGGAATCTCCAGTTTGTAGCCAAGTAGGACAGTTGTGGGCAACCTGGGGATCTACTACCTCTAATTGGCATCTGAAGCTGAGGGCAGTGTTGTAGGAATGAGCCCTTAACGTGTAAAGTCAGCACTTACTCTGGTTAGTATTAGAATTAAACTGAATTGCAGGACACCCAGCTGAAAATTGCTTTGTGTGAGAAAAAAAAACCCCACACTTCTGGTGTCAGAAGTGTGGTCGTGTGTGAGAGTAAAGGAGAAACACACAGGATTAAGTTTTTCCCTTATGAAGGTCCCATTATATGTAATGGGAGACAGAGGCCGAGAACAGTCTGTGAATTCTTTTCTTTCACGGCTCGGCCACAAAAGCCATCTACAAAAATAGGGCTGTTGCTTTAGTTGTGGGTAAGGGATCGTTGATACCTTGACCTTAGAAAATGAAGAATACTTTAAAAACAATTTTTGTTTATATTTTTATATAAAATATAAATTTTGTTTATAAAAATTTAATGTAAATATAAAATATATTTTTGTTTATATTTTTATATTAAACTAGAAGTTTCTCAGTATGATTCTGTGACTCACAGTTTACTTGCTACTTTGTGATAATCATATTGTATTTCAGGTAAGTTGTGACAAATTGAAGGGACTTTTCTTTGTTAAATCTGTAAAACATCCATTATAAAGAAATGCTATGTTTAATAAAATAGGTAATTATTAAGCACCTTTCTAAGATCATACAAATTTTTTGGTGCATCTGTTTTATTGGTTTTCTTTGCAGATTGATTTTTTCTTTTTTATATAAATAGTCAACCTAAAGTTGCTTAGTTTTTACCACTAGCAGACACAAACTACAATTGCTTAATCCTAAGTACAACTTCCTGGAAAGAGAATCTGATTAGACAAGCTTTAGTTTAATATTTATATCTGGCCCAAATAATTGTGGCTTATGGCACCAGGTCACTGAGTAACATGTAGGTACCATGACTGATGTGGGGTAGAATATTTATTCTCAGAGAAGGAGGCTCACAACCAAGAATATGTATGCTGCAGCTAGCGGCTGGAACATAGTTGGAAATCATTGCCCTAGTGTATTATCTGTATAATTAAATAAATTACTGCCATACTCTCAAAGGATTTGACTATCACGGTCAGTTTATAAAGTTGTTTACCTGTTAGAGCTGTTAAAGATACTTCTATATGATTGTTATTTAAAATAAAATATAAAGGTAAAATATCAATGTGATTTTGGACATGTCATTTTAACAACTGAGTATAGTTTACAATGAAAATAATTACTTTGTATATAATAACATCATTGGATATACAGCATATAGAGATGAGAATTGGTATTGAGTAAAGTTTATAGAAAGTATAGGGTAAATGATTTAAATATCACTAGAAGAGATATGTTTTGTAAATCAAACAATTTACTTAAAATTTCAAATTCGAAGTAAAGAAATTGTTAAAGATTGTAATAGGGCAGTGTTTTCTAAACTGTCAGCTTTATAAGCTGCTTCTCCAAAAGGCTTCATACTTTATATAAATACATTTACCTCTTGGAAATTTACATGTCATGTTAGTGTAGCAAAAGCTCTGGTATGTCCAGTAGGAAAGAAAGTTATTTAACTTTGTAACCCCAAATTATTCGAATACAGATTCATTATTATTATACTTTCACTTTTAGTGATTTAAAAATATTTTGAAAATATTAGTAGTATAACATTATTGCTAACATTTTTATGTTATTCATATTTTGAATATTTCTATTTTATAAAAATGTATTTTGCTTAAATGAATTATTAGGATATCTCTATCTTATGTATATATGTATGTATGCAGGTATGGATAGATGAATGGATGGATAAATGGATATACCTATTTGTTATAGCACAGACTGGGGTAGGGGGCACTGAAGGATATAAAAGACCCCCCTTTTTTCTCCAGGGGTCCTCCCCAGTACTAGGTTCACTTTGCCTGCCACCAGAGTAAAGTATCTCAATGCCAGAGATAGGTGAAAGGAAAGGAATTATTATTTATTTAAAAGTTAAACAGGCTAAAGTTCTTTAGAATACCCACAAACGCACACTCCTTCCCTTTCCCTCTGCCCAGTCTGGGGTACCACATCTCAGGAAAGAAGGAGAAGTCTGTGATTCAGTCTCCCGGCACCATCCACGTGGCAAAAGGGAGCACTTCCAAAGTCTGGAGGTCCCAACTCTCACCCAAGCTGCAAGGTTCCCACTCTGCCAAAGCTGCGTGGTCCCTCTTCCAAGAGCCAAAGCTGTGTTGTCCCCAGAGAGACACCAAATGGCTGCTGTTCCTGGGTTTAAATCCCAGCACCAATCTTCCTCTGCAGGCTCATTTCCGGCTCCTCCCACAATTGGCCACAGCTGCCAGCATTCGGGCAGGAGTGGTATGGAGCCAATCATCTTCAAGCTCTTCTGGACCCCATTACAAATCCCTATTTGTTTTTAGGGGCCCCTGTTACGTATTTAGCTCTGAATATCTGTTTGATCCAGAACTCAAGAGCATGAGTTCCTGGGTTTGAATCTTCAAGTCCAATCCAATACCACAGCAGTCCCACCTTCATTATTTGTAAGTCTTTCCTCCAACTGTGAGATAAATAACTGGTTCTCATTGTCCATAATGTATTTGTTTGTTCAATCCTAGAATATATATAGTGTCAGAATAATTTATTAATTCTGTACAGTTTTTTGTCTTTAAATTTAAAATATATATTAAAATATTGTTTTCCTAAGTTACTTAGGTTAATTATTTTTTCTTTGTTTTTTTAAACAAGGTTATTTTATTACTTTCTAATAAAAGTAGGCTCATTTATTGCTGTTTATATTCGAGTTTCAGTTTTCTCCAAATCCTGCTTTCTTTTAGTTGTCTCTATTTTGTGTATATGAAGTAATGTCATTGTCCAAAAAAGTAAAATTTTATAAGAACATAAGCTTAGAAATCTCCCCCCTTATCCATTCTACTCTGTTCTTATTCCTCCATTTCTTCTATTCTCTTCCCACCCCTAGTAGATAGCCAATTTTATCAATATCTATATGGATGTTTGTTAAAGTGAGCAGATACATGTACACTTTGTTACTTGTTTTTCTTACAGAAATGCAGGATACTGTAGGATGATATTCCTTTGCATTTTGCTCTCTTCTCTTCGTCACATATACTGGAAATGTCTCCACGTCAGTTCAGAGAGATCTTCCTTATTCCCTTGCGTTGCTGCATAGCTCTTTTTGTGGCTGTAGCGTGGTTTATTCACCACCATTCTATTTATGGGCATTTAGGTTGTTTCTAATATTTTGCAATTATAAACTGCTGCAATGAATAGCCTTATGCATATGTATTTTTCTGCTATCTAACTGTATCTTCAGGGTAAATTAATAGAAATGGAAGAATTAGGTCAAAAAGTAAATGCATATGTATCGATAGTTTTGTTGTTGTTACATGCAGTTGAATTAGCTCTGTCTCCTGATGACACTGTGAATGAGTGATGTCCTCAACAGCCCTGCTCAGCTCCTATAGACTCATGCTTGTGGCTTCTTTTATGGAGCCAGTCTCATCTTCCTCTTCCTCTTTTCCTGTTACTTTCTACTTTTCCCGAAATTATTGTCTTTCCCAAAGAACCCTGCTTTCTCACGATATGCCCAAAATAGGACAGCTCCAGTTTTGTCATTTTTGCCTCCAGTGTTGCTTCAGGCTTAATTTGCTCCAGGACACAGTTGTTTGTCTTTCTGGCAGTCCAGGGTAACTGTAGCACTCCCCTCCAACTCTATATTTCCAATGAATTCATTTTCTCCCCATCAGTCTTCCTCACCGTCCAACTTTCACATCCATACAAAGTAGTTTTATTAGGTACTGAGAGTTTCCCCTCTAGAATGTTTGTACCAGCAATGAATGAAAGTTCTTGCCTTACCCAGAAATCGCAACAGAATGCATGTTTATACTCTAAAATTTTATTTTTCTGGAATGTGCAATTTTTAATTTCTTAAAAAATTTAATGTACTATTTAGAATGAACACTTTGACAATTCCCTTTATTTCAGCATCTATTAGATGGGTTTTTTTTTTTTTTGAAATTTAGCGACTTTCTATGTTTGGCCACAATCATAAAATTTTATCTATTCATTCACTCACTACCTATTAAAAAATATCTTGAGTGACCTCTGTTTCCCAGAAAGTAAGCTAAGACACAGTACCTGTCCTCAAATGTCCTACTGATAAGGAAGATAAGGTAAGCAAATAAATGGGTAATTGCAATACAATGAATAAGTACCTTGTTATTGGGGATGGGGTAGGATAGTGGAAATAAGTACAAAGTATTAATACATTAAGGAGAGCATTTCCTTATTATGTGCAGGGGCCTTCCTAGAGACAATGATTCCTCCCTTCTTTTCTTTTTTCCTTCCTTCCTACTTTCATTCCTTCCTTCCTTCCTATTTCTTTCCTTCATTCAGATTTTATTTATTTATTTTTAGAGAGAGGGAAATGTAGGGAGAAAGAGAGGGAGAGAAACATTAATTGGTTGCTTTTCAAATGTGCCTTGCCTCTGAACTTGAAACCCAGCAACGTGCCCTCTCTGGGAGTTGAACTGGAGACCTCTCTGCAGAATGACACCCAACCAAGTAAATCACACCAGTCTGGGTGAGGAAGTGATTTTTTTTAACTGAGTGGATCTCTAACTTGAATAGGAATTAATCAGTCAATTTATGAGGAATTTCCTTCCTCGTAAAGCACGAGGAAGGAATATTGGTGAGCTTTCCAGATAGACACAGCACTGCATTTACAAAGCCTTCCAGTGAGAGGAGAGAGGGCCAAATATAATCTGGAATTTTGAGCAGTTTAATGTGATTGACATATAGAGTTCATGTATGCACTCTCAGTGACAGGTGTTTCCAAAGAACTTGAAGTTTATTTTCAAAGTGTTCAACTCTGTTTTTTACATAGTGATATGTTAAGTCATGTAAAAGAAAGGAATGATCCTATTCCCAAGGCCAAGAATTAACAGTGATCTTAAAGAAGGTGGTGACTTTTTAAAGAAAGAAGGGACCTGTCTGAATGTGATCACTAGGAATGTGGTCAGCAATGAAACAAGGTCAAGGGAGGTGGTATCTGAGAGGAAAACTTCAATTGCTTTGGCAGCTTAAAATGAGTTATTTTTTTCAGAAAAGGAGCTGCTCTTGGTACCTGGGCCTTTCCAGTAGAATTCATCTAACAATAGTAACTGTTTGTGTTGAGAGGCACCATTTTTACCCATAATAGCTCATAGTTTACAATATCCTGACTCTACTATTCAGATGTTTCATTAAGGTGATTTTCTTATCCCACTGTCTTCGTCAACCTAATTGAACTGTTTCAGAAAATTCTAGCTTAGAAACATAAAGTAACTAATAACTTTATTGTTTATTTCAGAAATTTCCCGATGATCCACTTAAACCAATTTTAGATTTTTCAAATTAAAGCGGCATCAAACATCTGTTTACTCTTCAAAAACTACATTGAAATCCCTTTTTCAAACCCTCCCCTCTCTGTTTACTGATCCTCAACTGTTAGATCGTGAATTTCTCCAATCACAGTCAAGCCTCCCTCCTCACACGGAGGGAATCCACCCTAAACTAGATCCCCCAAATCTTAAGCATGTGCAATCTTTGCCTTTTCTCTTCTGAAACACCACCAAGGTTCCTGTCCAGGAGGCAACCTCGCTCATTGCTGTAAACAATAAATTCAAGTTTGCTTTATCAACGGGCTGTTTTGGTGTTTTTAGGGAGTAAATTACATATAAGATTAATTTCTTACTCCACCTACAAATGAGGCTTTAAAAACGCTTCGTGAATTTGCATGCCATCCTTGCGCAGGGGCCATGCTAATCCTCTCTGTATCCTTCCCAGTTTAGTACGTGTGCTGCTAAAGTGAGCAGCACATGATGCTTTTTGCGTACGTGGTGACCAGTAGTGTGGAACCGTCGGCCTAAATTAACAGTCCACAAAAAAATCTCAGTTAACTGTCTAATTTTTTTCTTTTTCTTTCAACCTGGTACATGATATTTACAGATAGAGAGGGCTCAAGGAATGTCACTGTGGCTCAGTCATAATTACTGCTTTTCAAATTTCTGGATCTGGAAATGTATTATGGTTTCAGCAATAAGTAAGTAAACTATGTATCCCAGCCAATCAGCCTACATCAACCAAGAAAGATTTTTGAAAAAAAGCTGTATAGATTTTATGTAAATTTGGTATTTATGAGCACCAAACTTTTAGCACTGACATCTGCCTGAGAAAAAACTTCATTTACAGCAGTGGCAGAAATGAAGTTCACTGTGAACTAGTTTTGGATACCATATGCTTTAACATGCTGAAGAGGCGGGGAAAAGAGGCATTTTAAAAACAGGTTTTTCTTGCTCTCACTGTGGATGATGTTGCATGACAACATTGTGACATCATAACTTACGCTATTTCACTTGCTGTTGCACCAATATAGCAGCAAGGAGTGCAACAGCACCTTGGACGTGTGTCGTGCTTTCCTTCTGGGGAACTTCAGGCACTTCACAGGCATTTTCTCCCTAAACCTCACATCTCTCTAAGGTATTGCCAAACTGGAGACAACTTTCACAGTTTAATCATGTGGAACACATTGGTAAATATAGATGTGCCTTTTAGAAAGTTGCTTCAAAGTGTATTTTGCAGCCAACACGACGTTTCTCAGGGTGTGAACCAGTGGTGTAATGTAAAGCTTTTGGCCCTCCCCCACGTGAGCTGGGAGGATAGATGTGTTTGGCAGCACACAGTAGAGCCAGGAGGGAAGGAAGGTCGTGCGGAGAACGCAGGCTGACTATTTTGTTACGTGTCCTCCCCTTTTCTTCATGTCTCTACACCAGAGTGCCTCCTTTTCCTCCATCTCATTTTTTTTCTCTTCAGCATCAAAAAAGAAAACTGAGTTATAAAATGTAAGTTGTAATTAAGAGACTGGTTAGATTTTCAAGGCAGAACACAAAAGTCCATTTAACCTACAAGTCCTGCTGATTATAATCCTGGCATGTAATCAGTTCTTATAATTTTGAAGAAAAATGGGTTCTTAAGAAAGGCGGATGTGGCAATATTGCAGACATGTCTGATTCTTGCTCTAATCTCTCCAAATTCATTGTGGGAGGGAGTGGCTTTTTTTTTTTTTCTCAAGATAGTTCTGCCTCTCACACCTCACGGTTTCTTTCCAAGACCCCACCACCTCCCAGTTTCCTAGAAAAGATCTCTTGATATAAAGCAGAGACCTGATAGGAGTCCTAGTTGTATCTTGTAATAGCTGTGTGAGCCCTCAGTGGTTAAACCTCCCTGAGCCTAATTTCTCATTTGTAATTCACACATAATACCTAACTCACAGAGCTGTTGTGAAGATTACATAAGATAATGAGTATGGGAGACCTGAGCTGCTGTCTAGCAGAGAGTAAGGCCAATTAGAATCATTCTGACTGTCCAGTTTTCTGGGGCTGATATGCTTTACCCTTTTGGGTATGATCCAAACCAGATCCTTTCTGAGAGTGAAAAAGGGAACTGCAGGACAACAGATATAAACTGGGAGTGTCCAAGCAAAACAGGATGTGTGATTAATCTACACAGAGGGAACTTTCAGGTGAGGAGTACCTGAGTTTATCTGTGTGTGTTATTGTGGATCGGAATGCCTACATTTTATGAATAAGAATATCATTGCATTGCCCGCATACAAGTTGAAACAAAATCATAACCCTGCGTATAGCTTGTGTCAGGTTGGCCAAAAACTTTTGTTGTTTTTTTTTGTCTGTAAGATGGCTCTAGTAGCACTTAGTTGTCTCTAACTCCATCAGAAACAATTTTGTTGGATTTTATTGGGACAGCTGTTGTATCAGTGTGCATTTAAAAAATATCAAAATTGGTGAATTTTTGTGTAGCTATTTTAATATTGAAGATGGAAGAAAATACACAACATATTTGACATATCTTTTATTATTTCAAGAGAGGTGAAAACAGAAATGAAACCCACAAAAAAGATCTGTGCAGTATATGGAGAAGGTGCTGTGACTGACTGACTGTGTAAAAGTGGTTTGTGAAGTTTCATGCTGGAGATTTCTCTCTGGACAATGCTCCATGGTCGAAGCAGACCCTTTGAAGTTGTTAGTGCAGAGACACTGAGAACCATCAACATTCACCATTTATGACATAGCCAACACACTAAAAATATCCAAGTGAATAGTTATTGGTGAAAATGAAAAATGTGTCTTTTATTTTATGAAAACACCACAGACTTTTTTGGCCAACCCAATGCTATTTCCCAAAATGTGTTACCTTGATAACAGGTGGCACATGAGACCATCTGAGGTGGTATACAGTAAATGTTAATTTTTTAAATGATAATGTCAAATTACAATTTTGGAAATAAAAAATTTTAAAAGTAAGTTTATTTAGACCAAGTTATGAATTGACTTAGAGAAAGCAATTAAATAAATCATAGTACAGTTGGATTACAGATACAGGAGGGTTGGCTTAGAATGACTGATACTTGGGAAGCCATGCTCGATAGGGTACAGCCAGTAGAATAAGAATAAGCTACTCAGTATTTGAATAAACAATATTATAATATATCACCTTTTATTCCAGGAAAAATGCTTTGCAAGAGCTGGAGAAAAGATCAATACCCGATTGTGGCTCAGGTGAGGGGAATGGAAATGGAGTAATTGCAGCTGAAGATTATTAACCTTGAACACATTGCCTGGTAAGTCCTGAGCCTCAACACCATTTTTGTACATTTTTAATGTAAATGCTACATGAAGAATTGAATAAACTTGGCAAAATTTAATACATACACTGGTTTAAACTTTGAGGGAATATTTTATTCATATTTACCCTTTGAAATTTAAGATGAGACTTAGTTGGTCTTGTCTTGAGAATTTCAGGAAGAAAGACTCCTCAAACTCTTTGAGTAACTCATTGAATTCCCTGGGATCAGAAAAGGTCTTCCTAATATCTAGCCTTAATCCCTTCTAGTTCAAGTGCAGTAGCCAAAGAAACAAAATCTGGGAAGATGTTACCCTTCTGCCTCTTGGTACTTGCTACAAAGACACTGACAGCAGTGCACTTCCTAATCCTCACCTTACTTTGTTCATGTTCTGTTTTCGTTTTGTTTGTGACTTCTGTCAGTGAAAAACACAAATGCCTCATATTGTTTTTGTTTGTTTACTTAAAGTGGAGACAATTTAGGTAATGTATCAAGACACTTGGGGATGAATAATGACTAGAGGTCAGCCATTAGCAATTACAACTTTTTCCTAAAACCCACCAAAATAATTGAAAGGTGGTCATTCACAGATTCTGTGTGCACTCAAGCTCAGTGTCTGTAAAAGTTTACAAGTATTAATGCATGATTTTATGTGTATTTTCAGAGTTTTTTCTTGTGAAACTTTGAAAAATGAAGAGAATTAAGCTGTTTCTAAAAAGCCAAAGCAGCCTGCCATCTCTTTTTCTTTTCTGGGCTGCGGTCCAATTTGCACAGCAGTTGCAAAGAAAAAGCAAACGCATCACTAGATTCAGCGAGAAATATTGTAACAGTATGTAATCTCTGTCAAGATAAAATTGCTTTGTGATTTACATTACAATAAATCCTGACCTTTAAGCGCTGCAGACTAAGCTAATCTGTGAAGTACTTTATTCCAACACTGAATCAGCGAGAGAAGCTCAACCAACATTGACTGTATTAGTCCCACCATAGTGTGGTTAAAGAGTCTATATATATATCAAAGCAGACTACAGAGCTTTGTTCTATGTGTACTGTAATAAGTAGAATAATTGAAATATTCAATCTGTTTCATCATTGTGAAATAATAGAATCATTTTAACCTCCCTTCTGTTTGCCTGTTATGAGAATTACAAGTAGCATCATTAAATATCACTAGGGCCTGATTTAGGTCAATGAGAACAAGAAAATTCAGGATTAAGGCTAAAATACCACATGATATTTCAACTTAATGTGCTTCTATGACTGTTATTTATTTTTATTTTCTCCCTCCTCCCTCCTTCTGTTCCTTCCTTCTTCCTTTCTTCCTTCTTTGTAAAATAGTTAAGGTATTATGTTGAATTTCTCAGTACCAGCTTTAAATTTGGGGATATTGGTTTGCCCAAGTCAAATGTTTGGCTATCTGAGTCAATCATTAGAAAATGCAATTTTCTCAAAGATATGATTTTTAAAAAATAACTAGAATTTACCAAATTCAGGTAATTTTTGGACATTTTCACCAAATATTTCTCTCTCTTTTCCTTTCTTGGCTTTTCCCTGGAATTTGATTATACACATATCAGACAATTTTAGACTATCTCAGAGGTCACTGACACTTTTTCTTTTCCAGCCTTTCTTTTCTCTGTATGTTTCATTTTTGACAGTTTCTACTGCATGTCTTCAAATCCACTTTTTTTTTACTTTTTGCAGTGCCTAATCTGCTATTAATCATATCCAGAATATATATCTATATATCTATATTAGATATAGATATATAGATAGATATATTCCAAGTACAACATTTTTCATCTCTAAAAGTTCCAATACAAATGCCTTCCATTTCTTTCCCCATCACACTCATGTTTGCTGATTCTATCATCTCTCACACATTTGCCCTTTCTCCTGCGTGGTAAGTATCAAGCAGGTACTGGATATTGTGTTTTTATTTTTGGATGCTGAATTTCTTGGTATTTCTTCAAATAATGTTGGATTTTTATTCTGCCACACAATTAGTTTCTTAGAAATCAGGGTTTTTTTTTTTGTTGTTGGTTTTTTTTTGTTTTGTTTTGAGACCAGGCTTTAAGCTTTGTTAGGAAGATCCAGAACAGCTTTTAGTCTAGGACTTATTTGACCTGTGGCTAATTTAGTACCTTCTGAAGACTCTTCCTCATGCGTAGTGTATTACAATGTCTTTCCACTCTGGCTGGTATGAACGTATCTATTCTGTCACAGCTGTGGGGATTGCGTGGCTTACTGCTCTCTGTCGCTTCTTTATTTGTCACAGGTACTGTCTTCTCTTGCATGTACAGATCAGTATTCATCCAAAGATCTGCTGTGAATCTGTTGAGCTCTGAAAATCTCTACCTTTGTAGCTCCCACCTCTTTGGTGCTTCCCCCTCAAAGTTCTATTTGTCTTTATTTCCCTGTATTTCAACTTCCGTCCCTTCAACTCAGGGAGAGCATGGCTCAGTTTGGGTTCCCTTCCCTTCTCTGAGATGAGAAACCGGTTCAGGTAGTGAGTCAGCTTGGAGCAGCGGTAAAGCTTGTGTTGTTCCCTTTCCTTAGGGGCCACACTCACACACTGCTTATCGTTCAAGGTCTGAAACAATTCTTTCTATGCTTTTATCAAGTTTTTTATTGTTTAAGATGGAAGGCTCCCCATTACTCTAGCATGGGCAGAAGCAGATGTCTCAAATAACTGGTATTTAAAAGTAGTTTAAGATTTTTATCTAATCATTTGTTCAGAAGTTCTTGCTAGTATACATTTCTGGGAACATGGAAGTAAATGATAAGGTTATTAAAACAAATTCTGGACCCGTAAACTGTAACGATTGTTAATGCTCATTGTCCAATCACAAAACAATGTCATGATTGCAAAGCATGAACACCATAATTACTTCAGCAACTAAAAAAATCAGATTCATATATATATATATATGTATATACATATAAATACATATATATATATACAAGAAAGTATGGAGTGCTAGATGCTGCCTCCATTGTTTCTTAGGGTAACTCTTGCTTTGCTCTATTTTAAAGTTACATTGAGTTCAGGGAAATAATTTTCATCTTAGTAAGGTAAACTTTTTTTTGCTATTTTGTTTTCTTATTTTAGATTTTTATAATAAATTTATAGGGTGCCTTGAGGGCAGCACAATTTACATTATAGGGGGCCATCTAAGAAACACACTAGGGACAGACCACTCTGTTCTGCCTTGGAGCACTATTATCTAGAACCAGAATTGTTCATGAGCCACTCCACATCATAAATAGAGACGTCCTCAGGGCACCATGTCAATGTATACTGGAGGGTCTTCTCATGCATTTTGAGGAGAAAAATAGCAGTTTTGATATCCCCAAGATGAGAACAAGTATCCCTGATGCTAAAAGGATACTTGAGCACTTAACTGAAACACAAATATTTTTAAAGGTCAATTTTATAGTTCTAAACAGTTTTAAAATTAAAATACAGTGATTTTTAAAAATTCATTTGCTTTAATGCTGAAAAGGAGAACAAAACTAATAGTTTGAAGGAAAGATTATATAAAATATTGGTAGATTTGTATGGATAAGTTTACACACACACATAGAATAGTCTTTCGGGCTGCTATTTATTTTCTTAATTAAAAAAACCCTGCCAACAAACACAACATTTTCTACAACCTAATCTGCAGACTAGAGCATAAGAGTAGTTCACTGATCTTTTGTGACATCAACTAAATCAACATATATTTCTAAAACTACCATTTCATTTTTTATTTGGATGAGTCTTAATGTCTTTCCAATGTTTCAAGGGCCTTGCTGTGCTCAGGTCTGTCATACGCCCCTCCACCTTCTTGCACACAAACGCTGACTGCACACATTTTCCTGTGCCTGTCTGTTTACTTTGGGAGTTCCATGGGGTCTCTTCTCCCTTATTTTGTTTTAGATGTTGGTCTGTGGGTTTTTGGTTTAGCTGTCATAGCTGTTTTCTGTTATGCAATACTATCCCACTGCCACAACTCTTCTCCCAGAATTCCCCCCACCACAACTTCTCAAAGATTTGTTTCTACATCTGTTAAGATAATGAGAATGGAAAAATCTCTTAATATCTCTTCCAACTCTAAGGTCTGTGACTGGGTAAGGTCTATTTGGACCCAACATTTTGGAGTATAGGAGTACATGAGGTACTGCATGTCTACCATTAAGTTGCTGGGCACCATGATTCTATTTTGTCCCCTTAGTCAGTACTCATCCTTATATCCATCCATCCCAATAACAAACACTGAGCCTCTACTATGTGCTTCCTCTGCTTTTCCAGATACTTTTCAGGTTTGCTATGCTATTTGAAGCTATAGTCATACTATAAATGTCATTTCTCAGATATATGATCACCTAAATAGACCTGGTTGTTACTTAGAGGTGAAACGTGAGGTTTTTTTGAGGGGGGAGGTGTGAGATAAACTATTCCAGCTTTATGAGAGGATTTCTTGCCTGCCACCGAAATCTGGACTTAGCATGAACTGTCTCTAGGATTTAATAATCAGCTAAAGAAAGCCAATTGGCCCTGGCTGGTGTGGCTCAGTGGATTGAGCACGGGCCTGTGAACCACACGATCGCGGTTCGATTCCCAGTCAGGGCACATGCCTGGGTTGCAGGCCAGGTCCCAGCAGGGGACTCACGAGAGGCAACCATACATTAATATTTCTCTCCTTCTCTCCTTCCCTTCCCTTCTAAAGATAAATAAATAAATAATTAAATCTTTTAAAAAAAAGAAAGCCAATTGACATCACCATTGGGTTAGTAGTCAGATGCTGGGAGCTTGGAAGTATTTAATAAATCTAGGCCCACCCAGGTCACTGGGGAATATTACCTATAGGCAGGTGGCAATTTAGTGTTATAATGCAGCCTTCTGTAGGCAGCTTCTCTGAGGAGGGACACTCTTGTTGAATAGTTGTCAGGAGAGGCTTCAGTAAACAGGGGTGAAACACATACTCAGGGAACACACAAGACACATTTTCGGGTGAAGTTTTATTCCTCCAAAGGATTATGAGCTCAACAAATGAATTCCCTGAGGTCATAGAATTTATATAATAAATATCTATGGAGTACTTTCCATGCACCCATCATTTTGTTAGGTTCTTTATCATTTTATCTTATTGTAATTTTTCTTATTAAAGTCATACTTGCACATGCTTAAAAAAATCAAACAATACTTTAAGACTCATTAAAAAATAAAGCTGGCCCCTGTTTTATTTCTCTTCTCATTCATTTTCTCTAGAGGTAACTACTTAAATTAGCTGTTTATTTTAATAAGTATTAAAATGAGTATTAGAGTCAGGTGGGGCAGCAGACATACAGGTGGAACTAACACACAGGTGAAAATCTCAGAATGAGAGCTATGGAGTGGATTGATGATTAATCAGGGCAGATTAGGGCGGAGAACAGAGGCCTGTAGAAGATAATAGCTTCCACTGCTATTTCTTGGATTTGTTAGTTTTCAGTATGATTTACTGACTTCTTGCTGTAGGGATTATTGTTTATCTCTCCTATGTCCCCATCCATCCAACACAAATATTTCTCTTCTCTCACCCTTCCAGTAAAATTATACAATCATTTAATATATGTTTACATTGTTACGACCATATAAATATTATGCATACATAGTGAACTGTAGATTATACTATGTAATATCCTTTCAGATATAACTTATGTTTTGTACGAAATAAAAAAATGTTCCTTTTTTGCTTTTTACTTTTCCACATAAATATCAGTATTTCATCCCCAACTCTCTCAAACACCTGAAATTCTAATACCTTTAACTACCTGTCATATTTATTATGTGTTGGAGACATCTCTTCCTCAGACACCAACATTTTTGTCTGCTTCCTTTCAGTATGTCTTGGGCCCCGGGTACCCTTGGTAAAAATTGACCCACATATTCAACCACACAATTAATGATTTTCTTCTTCTTTTGGGAAGCAAGATATCTGTGAAACAGTAAATATATTTTTCAAAAGACAGTTTATACATTTTGTAATGGATGGCACATATAATACTTGGAAAGTTTCTGTAAGGAACCTCCAACTAAAAACTGTAGTAGCTTTACTTTTATATTTCTTTTTAAAAATTTAATCTTTATTGTATTTTTTCCATTACCATTTAGTCCCCTTATACCACCCTCCCCCGAGCAATCACCATGCTGTTCTCCATGTCCATGAGTCCTTTTTCCTTTTTGCTTAATCCCTCAACCCCATAACTTCCCCCCATCAGTTGTCATCTGCTCTCTATCTATGAGTCTGTCTCTGTTTTGCTTGTTAGTTCAGTTTGTTTATTAGATTCCACAAATGAGGGAAATCATATGGTATTTGTCTTTCTCTGACTGGTTTATTTCACTTAGCATAATGTTCTCCAGGTCCATCCATACTGTTACAAAGGGTAATATTTTCTTCTTTTTTATTGGCTGAGTAGTATTCCATTGTGTAAATGTCCAATAGTTGTTTTATCCACTCATCTACTGATGGACACTTGGATTGCTTCCATATCTTAGCAATTATAAATAATGCTGCAATGAACATAGGAGTGCTTATGTTTTGTTGATGGGTGCTTATATTCTTTCAAATTAGCGTTTTGGGACCCTTTGGATATGTTTCCATAAGTGGGGTTGCCGAGTCATAAGGCAAATCCATTTTTAATTTTTTGAGGTATCTCCACATTGCTTTCCACAATGGCTATACCAGTCTGCATTCCCACCAACAGTGCAAAGGGTTCCCTTTTCTCCACATCCTTACCAGTACTTGTTTGTTGATTTTTTGATGATAGCCATTCTGACAGGTGTGAGATGGTATCTCATTGTGGTTTTAATTTGCATCTCTCTGTTGATTACTGATGTTGAGTATCTTTTCATATATCTGTTGGCCATCTGCAAGTCCTCTTTGGAGAAGTGTCTATTCAGATCCCACTAAAGAATGCGGGAGGCCCTGCCTGTGGGGCAATTTTACAAGAGAAAATGGAATTATGTTGGATTATCATCACTTCCTAACATTTTTGTTTTGTGAAAAGTTTTAAAGAAACATATTTGCCTTCTGAAGTTGTCATGTACTTTCAGGCAAAACCTGTTTGTCTACAATTTCTTCCTTATTTTCAAGAGATAGAGCAGTTATATCAGCTAAATATTATCAGGAAAAATATCCAGATAATCAGACAACTAAAACCAGTGTGGAAGTATCTGATGTTATGTAATATTGTTGGCATTGAGAATAAATTGGGTCTCAAAGTATTTCCTTAGTCACTAAGTTTCTTGGCATTCTGAAACCTCCACATTATTTACCTGATTTGTAAGAATCAAAATTACTTTACTTTGTTAAATGCCTAATAAAAATTTTCATGTACTTTAAATATTTCTAGTTAACCTAATATATCAGAAAAACTCACTTCCCTTATGTCTGTTTTGATTTGTATATTCAGTTTATCTACAGACCTTCAAATTTGCTATTTATTTATTTATTTATTTATTTATTTATTTTTGTAGTGATCCCTGAACCACCCCATGGTGTTATGTCTCTCTGAAATAAATTATAAAGTTTTATGGTTAACAGAGAAATGCCATGATGACATTACATAAAAATATGCTCAATAAACATTTCCCTTAAGACAGAAAATATATGTTTGGTTTTAATTCTGTAGTGTGTGTTCTTTAGTGAAAGAACTAATGAAAGATCTCCATTTCCAAATGAGATCCTGGGTGGTCTGCCACAAGCAAGAGACAACAGGAAGCTCTGCAAAGGGAGTCCTTTTAGACTTTGATGCTGACTTTTAGAATATTCTTCCTGATATCCTACTGACATACACAGAATAGAAGAAGAAAAAAATAGGTAAATTGAAGGGAACAGTCTCAAAATAAGGTAGTTAAATCCTAGCTGAACAAGTGACCAATTAAAAGATAGAGGCAGATTGAAGAATTTTCCAAAACAATAAGCACTGAGAAATCTGGAAACCACAAAATACTACATACCTAGGTCTATTATGAATCATTATGACCTCTTCTATTACAAGGGCAGTTTCCAATAGGCAACTCTGGGTAAGAATTTAAAAACTGATGTTAAAGCCAAGTGGAGAAAAATAAAAATGTATGTGGGAATAGTTTCAAAATGACTTTTTGTTTCAAAACCATTTAATGATAACACAATGGTATCAAAGAGGAATAAATTCCTGAGGGGAGCAAGGTATAAGTAAGAATTAAAATTATAAGTGTCAGAAAAAGAGAATCAGAAATTAATGATGCAGTTTCCCCTGAAATGTAGCAGAGAAAAGATTGAAATCATTTTGAGGAACAGACTCTTCCTGATGTAGAAATCACTTTTCTCTTTTAACACACAAGTTCTGCAGAAATGTTCCTGGGTCAGATTTGGGTCCTTTACATCTTGCCTCATGTTGGTATTCCTCACGTCTTTTGATTTGTTCTGTTAAGGAGAAAGCTTCTATGACTTTGTGCTTACAGGCATGTGATGACTTGCTGATCTTTTAGCCCAGACTGGAGGGTGAGACATCAAAGAAAAAATTGAGGTATAGCAGACATATGATAGAAACAGATGGTTACTAGTATCTCCCACATGGCTGGGTCCACTAAGTATTTAATATAAGAATGAAAAAAATCAATACAATTATGAACATTGGAAGAAATTGTCCCAGACAAAAACAGATAATAAAAAATAGCTATTATTTTGCACACGCTAAACATTGTTCTAAATATTTTTCTGTGTTATTTAATTTCTAAAACACCTTTAGAAGCTAAATATTATCCTTAATTTACTGATGAAGAAACCAAGGCTGAGAGGTTTTAAGTATTAAGTCCAAGAGCTCTCAGCCAATAGCCATGGGAGCCAGGATAGGAATTCCAGTGTGTCTAATTGTAGAGGTTAGGCTCTCAGATCCTATGTAGGTACGTCATAGGATCTCCCTGAACAAAGTGAGCAAGGTCAGGATGTCCTCTCTATTGCTTTTAGGATGAGTTAATTTCCACTATCACATGGCATAGAGTTTTTGTTTTTTTTTAACACTGTAAAATTGCATGGTGGAAATCTTTATCCGGATATTCTAAAGGACATGGTCAATGATTAAAAGGCCAAAAACTAAGCTCATTTTCTTCCCTGCAAACCTCTCTTCCTTCATATGTATATTCCCTTCATTATAGTTAATGGCAACATGATCTACCTGAAAACTTGTGAATAATTATGAAGTCTGTCTGGAAAAAGTCCAACCATTGTTAATATAATGAGAACCGTTTGCCTGACATCAATGTAACTTGGCAGCCAAGGAGAGTGGACTGGAATGTACACGCATGAACATTGATGACTTCACTGTGCTAGTTAGTGGGGTGGTAGATGCCTTTGAGTGGGCATGTGTACTGTGTAGCCATCACATTCAAAATGACTGAGTGAGTAGAGCAGCAAATCTGCATGAAAATTTGAGTTAAACTTGAACTTTCCTCCATGGAAGCTATTCAGAAGATTGAGAAAGCTGCAGCCATGGGCAACTGGTGATTAGCAGCTTCATCAAAACAACAAACTTGGTCATGCATCATGTGTCGTGAAAAGTTCACTGGAGAAACATCAAATCACCCAGGTGACTCAGCCCCTCTACAGCCCAGATTTGGTGCCCAGTGACTTCTGGCTTTTTCCAAAACTAAAATCACCTTTGAAAAGGAGAGATTTCAGACTGTCAATGAGATTCAGGAAAATATGATGGGGCAGCTGATTGGAAGAAGAGTGTGAGGTCCCAAGGTGCCTACTTTGAAGGACACAGAGGCATCATTGTCTTATGTTCAATGTTTCTTGTATCTTGTATCTTCTTCAATAAATGCCCCTGTTTTTCATAGTACATGGCTGCATACTGTGTGGACAGATCTTGCATGCTTGCCCTGCCTGCACAGACAATTTAGTCACTAAGTCCTGGGCTTTTACTGCTATAATATTTGTGGGGTCTACTCTACTCTGGTGCCTTTGATAGGTTCTCATTTTTCTTTCTTATACTACTTCATGAAGCTTTTGATTCATTTCACTGTCTCCCATCATGGTCATCTCTGACTCAGTCTTAGCACTGCAGCCGGAGTCATCATTCCTGGTCAAAACTGCTGCCCTAGTGATGGAGGAAGTCTCTTTTGCTCTCATGACTTCATTTACCATCTATATGCTGATGAATCACCTTTATATCTCTAGCTTGGACTTCAGAGCTGCCATACTAATATTTCCAACTCAGTAAATAATGCCAGTGCATCCACCCAGTGCCTCTGACTTTCTCACCACTGAAGCAGCCATGATAATACCCTTCTAACTAGTCACTGTGTTTCTCACTTTTAATCCATTCTCCACACATATTATATTTTACTAACTGTAATATACACTTTTTTTTACATTTTAATTAGGCTGATATCAGGATATATCTCATAGTTGATTTTGTATCTATAAGTTAATTAGTAACATTGGTTTTTTAACAAGGCATGTATAAAATTATGATGCATTTTGTTTTGAATGGCATCATACTGATGAAATATGATACTAGAAGAAATATTTTTTTCTGGATATGCTATTATCTTGTGTAGAACCTTCAAGGATTTCCCATTGTACTTAGAATAAAATACAACATTCTTTTTTTTAAAAAATTTTATTTATTTATTTATTTATCGTTAGAGGGGAAGGAGAAAGGGAGAGAAACATCAATGTATGGTTGCCTTTCATGGGTCCCCTGCTGGGAGCTGGCCTGCAGGGAACCTGCCTGCAACCCAGGCATGTGCCCTAACTGGGAACTGAACCGCAATCCTCTGGTTTGCAGGCTTGTGCTCAATCCACTGAGCTACACCAGCCAGGGCCTAATACAATATTCTTAACAAGCCTATGAGGCTCTGAATGTCTGGCTCTTGTTTTCTTCTCTAGAATCAGTTGGTGCTAATCTCCTTGTTATTTATCTTTTAGCCACATTCATCCAGCAGGTATTTACTGGGTGACTACTCTGCGCTAGGCACTATGATGACGTAGCAGTGAACCAAAAAAGTAATCATGACTCTTGCCCTCATAGTGTTGACTGTACATTTGAAGCTTCCTATTTTATCTTGAATTTGCCTTCTTATTTCTTGCCTTAGATTCCTTAAATATGCTAATCCCCTCTCAGGATGGGCCCTTTTTACTATCTCTATCCCTAATCCTTTGCCCTTCAGTTTAGGTAAATTCTACCTCCTGCTTATCCTTTAGGGCTTATTTTACATAACACTTCCACACAGCCATCCTGTTCAATGCTCTCACGGCTCCCATGTTTCTTTGTCTGGCATTCACAGTGCTTTTCCTGGAGATCTGTCTTCCCCTGTGGACTGTCAGGTCCATGAAGATAGGGTTGGTATTCGTTCAACTCGTGCCTTCTCTCTCCAGGCTCTCAGTTCAGTGCCTGGGTTGTGTTAAGGCCTTTTAAAATATTTATTGAATGAATAAGTAATGGAATTGTAAACATGAATTCAATTTTGAACCTCCCCTACACTGACTTTTCTACCGCTTGAATATATTATTAAAACAAAACAAAACCACAACCAAAATAGAACCATTAACATATGGAGTTCCATAAGTTTTAGATTGAGGCGAGACAAAAATAGATTATCAATTTCAAGTTGAGATGCATACAAATTGATATTAAATATCATACAAATTTTTTCCTTAAAACAAGTGCTATGATCCTTTAATGTTATAATTTTCATTACAAATCAATACACTGACCAACATTTGTACAGTACTTTTTGTATCCTGATAGATCAGATCATATTCCTCTTCTGTTTGTTTTAAAGGCTTCCTTCTGTTTGATCAACCCTTTGTATAGAAAATGGGTTGCCCTTGTATATCATCGATTAGCTTGGTGTATTATACTTATGAAACAGTTGTAGATTCAGTTCCAGGTGGTAAATTAGCCTAGCATTTTAGACATATTCTGCTGTTTGGCAAATATGGGTCCTTTTATATTTGCAAGAAAACAACTCAAAAAGCGGCTCACTAGTGTCATTCCATTTTTAAATATAGAATGTTGCCATTAGAGTTCAAAGCAATCTTTAACTGCTTGTCTGTTCTTTACTTTGGATATATTTTCTTCAGTATATATACTCCAGTTTATTATGCGATTGTGTGTTTCTTGTAATTGCTTCTACATTTATATTAGCATAATTTTCTTCTGTTTTACTAAAATATTGAGAATTAATCCCACAAAATCTTACCTTGAGAATGTTCCGCAATAAATAGTGAAAGAACCACAACTTTATGTTTCCTAGTTATTGAGTTTTAGCTCTCCTGTTTTTAGTAACATCTCCCCAAATGCTTGGATGAAAGGACTAATAAATATAAAGTATTATTACCACCACCTATAGAAATAAACTACCTCAACATAGGTATAATCTGAAGGAAAATTTATATAACCACATTCATATTCAAAGATCTTGTGATACAAGCCAACCCCTGTGAGGGTATTATTTTCAAACATAACAGGTTGACATTATGTAATTACACACTGCTGGATATTGAAATAGCAAAAAAGGAAAAAGTGCTTATAGTAGTACTCACAGCACACTATTATGAATATTCACATTTATCCACGCATCTCTAGAGAATTATTTCTAGTTACACACTACAGACTTTATCAAAGATTTAGTGACTTATTTAATATCAATATTAGGTTTTGACATTAATGTCTTAGCAAGCATAAGGAGGCATGGTCCTGAGACTCACTTCCACTCAATAAAGGGAACCCAAGGTGAACCTCTTTTCCATTGTTTTGCAGTCAGTTTTTTAAATAGATATTTTATATATGTATATATACAAATATTCAAAATCCCTCTCAATTATTCTTATAATTTGTACTCCCAATCTACTTAACATTTTCCATTTTTTACAATTTCTTATTTTCTAAGATAAATTTCTAAGATAAATTTCAGCCCCACTTTACTGTTCAATTCTGCTTTATTTATTTTTTGTAATGGAAATTTGTCAGAATTTCAATTTCCTGGATTCCTTTTCACTATTCTCAGTGCTACGTTCCTCCCACTTAATCTCTGGACTATAACCAACTTTCACCTTTCTCCCTGTCTGATGTCAGCTTTCTAATATTTCCATTATTTCCACTTAATGTGATTTTTGGGGGTCTGTTTGGTGTACTGTGAAGTGTAATTTCACAAATATTTAGGCCCTAAATACCATCACTTTTGGAACCTTACCTAATCTCCATCATAGGTTGATCAGTTTCATAATCTTATGTCTGTTATTCCTATTTGGTAATGTAAGCATAATCCATTGATTGCTTTTAGATTTCTATCCTATACAGACTTTTTTCTTCTAAAATTAGATGCATAAAATTATAGGGTATATCATTTCATATTTAATATTTTTAACACTTTTTTCCTACAGTTACTTGCCTGTGGGAAAGTAGAATTGGAGGAGAGAGGAGAGTCAGAGAGCTAGAGAAGGAGACTGAGACACAAATATAATACACCTTGTGGTGAACATTTTATTTATTTTTATTTTTAAAAATATTTTATTGATTATGCCATTACAGTTGTCCCATTTCTCCCCCTTCATTCCCCTCCACCCTGCACACCTCCTCCCCCACCATTCCCCCCTTTAGTTTATGTCCACATGTCTCAAGTTCTTTAGATTCTATATTTCTCATACTATTCTTGCCCTCCCCCTGTCTATTTTCTACCTACCGTCTATGCTACTTATTCTCTGTACCTTCTCCCCCCTTCTCCTCCTCCCATTCCCCTATTGCTAATCCTCCATGTGATCTTCATTTCTATGGTTCTGCTCCTGATCTAGCTGTCCTCTTAGTTTGCTTTTGTTTTAGGTGTGGTTGTTAAGAACTGTGAGTTTGCTGTCCTTTCACTGTTCATCTTTTTCATCTTCTTCATCTTCTTTTTCTTATATAAGTCCCTTTAACATTTCATATAATAAGGGCTTGGTGATGATGAACTCCTTGAATTTGATCTTATCTCTGAAGCACTTTATCTGCTCTTCCATTCTAAATGAAAGCTTTGCTGGATAGAGCAGTCTTGAGTGTAGGTCTTTGGATTTCATGACTTGGAATACTTCTTTCCAGCCCCTTCTTGCCTGAAAGGTCTCTTTTGAGAAATCTTCTGACAGTCTGATGGGAACTCCTTTGTAGGTGACTGTCCCCTTATCTCTTGCTGCTTCTAGGATTCTCTCTTTCATTTTAATCTTGGCTAATGTAGTGATGATGTGCCTTGGTGTGTTCCTTCTTGGGTCCAACTTCTTTGAGTCTCTCTGAGCTTCCCGGATTTCCTGGAAGTCAATTCCCTTTGCCTGATTGGGGAAGCTCTCCTTTATTATTTGTTCAAATAAGTTTTCTACTTGCTCTTTTGCTTCCCCTTCTGGTACCCCTATAATTTGGATGTTGGAGCATTTAAAGATGTCCTGGAGGTTCCTAAGCCTCTTCTTATTTTTTTGAATTCTTGTTTCTTCATATTTTTCTGTTTGGTCATTTTTTCCTTCCTTCTGGTCCACTCCCTTGATTTGAGTCCCAGTTTCCTTTCCATCACTATTGGTTTTCTGTGCATTTCCCTTCATTTCAATTAGTTTAGCCTTCATTTATTCCTCTAATTTGTGACTAAAATTGACTAGTTCTGTGAGCATCCTGATCACCAGTGGTTTTGAACTCTGCATCTGATAGGTTGGCTACTTCTTGGTCACTTAGAGTTATCAGCTCCGGGGCTTTGAGTTCTTCTTGAGCCATATTTTGGTCTGTTCCCATCTCTTACGTATGAGGAGTGGAGCCCTAGTCGTTCACCAGGGTGGGGCAACTCAGTTGCTGGGTTGTGATGCTGTATGTGGGAGCGAGGTCAGAGAGGGGCATTGGAGGTCCCCTCTGCTGCTTCCTGCTGCTGGGGCCTGCACGATCTGTCTCACTGCTTGCTCCTTTGCTGGTTTATCTGTACATGAATGTGTGACCGAGGTCAGCCTGCTACCTTGCACCCTCACTGGATCTGCCTGTTGCTGCCCCACACCTGGTATCCAGCCAGGGCTGCCTGTGCGCTGGGAGATCTTTCTTGCCTGACCCCCACTCTGCTGCTGTCTCCGCCCCTCTTACTGGTCAGGTTGATCGGTTCGTTGTTGTCGGACTTCCATATAGTTCAATTTTCTGTCTTTTGGCTGTGTTTTTGTTACTGAAACTTTGTTGACTTTAAACTTGGTTGTGAGAGGAGGCACAGTGTTTCCACCTATGCCTCCCTCTTGGTGGAAATCCTGGCGAGTGTTTTAAGGTAATATACCAGGATGGTAATTATTTAAAAGTCAATGCTAATAAAGTGACAGACTGGTAGTATGTGCAGTAGTTTAGGGAGTAGTCTAGGAAACTACTCCCTCCCTCATCAATAAAAGTCAGTCAACCAACCAATCACATAATAACAGTTTAGGCTGTTTTAATTACCAAAGCTTGGATTTATGTGGGTATGTGCTTTAAAATGGTGTACCAAGAATTTTCATGGTAGTTATAAGAAGTTCAAAGTGGTCTTGGAGTTTACTTGGCTATCTTTAGTTACCAACTCTGACAACTCTCTTAGATCCCTTGCAATTTCTTTGTATTGGCACAAGCCAAGATTCAGGTGCTAGGATGCACCCCCCAACCCCTAACTCATACAAGGGCTGAGTCATAACAACAATAGATTTTCATAAATATTTATTGGTAGGAATGGTAACTTGCAAAAGAAATTCAATTAAGTCTGTTGCTTTTAATAAAGTATACACAGAGAATTTGTATTAGGGGCATCTTTACTGGCCTTTAAAAACTTCAGTAGGTGTCATCTTGAGGTATGCAGCTAAGATCAGTATTCTCCAACAGAAACAAAATGGGAGAGTTCCATTATCACTTGAAAATTAGAACGAAGTGAAAATAGGCATCAGATAAAAACTAATGCAAATACTCTGGAGATGTAGTGTGATTATTCTGTTTTATCTCCCATGAAATCTGATTTTCACACCCTTTAAGGCCTCTTTGGGGTGTTGGTTTTCATGAGTAAAAATATTACTTAAAAAAAACAAATTTCTTCACTCTAATTAGGCAAAATGAAAGCCTTCTGTTACAATTTATATTATTAAAGTTTTGACATTTTCTAATGGCATAAAACAAGTTCTATTTTTAACAAAGGCCTATGTTAGCACAGTGCTTTGAGATTTCCAAGTTCTAATGAAGCTTGAGTTTTTATAATTATTTGATACCAAAAGTTATGGTGTAATAAAATAATTTTGGTAGTCTCTGGTTCATTTTAAGTAGCAATTGCTTTCAAGAATTACATGTACCTGGAATAATGTGACTAGTGATCAAAATTTAAAAAGATAATAATTATTAAAAGTTTCATACATGGCAAATCATTTCTGGGCAACAGAATTTTTATGGTAAAATAGTCAAGTAGAATTTATCTATATCAAAACTACTTGAAAGGTTTTTTTAACCCGAACCTTTATGACTAATACCAAACTGTTGAGAGCAACTGAACTGTAACACTGCATTTAATAGCAACAAATTATGAAGGACACAGAATCTATTCTGATCTTCATGTTCAGTTGTTCCTCATTAAGTAACTGGTGATAAATCTAGACAATGTGGCTGCGGGCACTGTCTGTGCTGTAAGCCCTGGTTCTTTTTTTCCTCTATATTGATTATATATATATATATATATATATATATATATATATACACACACACACCTATATATCTTATAAAATATAGCTTTTTCTTGCACAAGAGCCATTATTAAAATTTTTGAAATGTGCAGTTACAAATGCTCCAAATTCACTCCAAAGAAAGTGGGTTTTTTTGGAAATTTTGCTTTTTCCAGCATATTTTCTATTTAGTTTTCTAAAAGGAGTGGTTATTTTATACTGCAATTCTCTGTCTTGTTCTATTTAAAACATTGCATTCTGAGCTTGTGTTCATTCAGCAAATATTTGCTGAGCACTGCTGATTAATAGGCATTGTGCTAGAAACTATGAATGCAGTAGTGAATTTGATACCATCCCAGCCCCAGAGGAACTTTCACACAGGAGGAGAATACTAACAAATAAAAGGGTAGCTGTCATATAGTAGAGAGCTGGGACTGGGGTAAACTAAGAATGTTGCAGAACATATTAGAAGGTTGTCTACTCTAGTAGAAGGGTGTCTACTCTAGTTTTCATGGGTCAAAGGGCGGTTTCCCAGGAGAAGAGGCAGTGAAGTTGAACTGTGAAGAGTGAGTAGGACTCAGCAAGATCAGGTGGAGAGGAAGAGTGGAAAGACTCTTCCCAGAAGATAAAATAGCATGCACATTTTTACGTGAAGTTTTCTTTTCATAAATATATTCTGTACACTCTGGTAATAGGAATATTGTTTTGAACTACTCCTAGCAAGGGAAGTACCTGCTCCCTGTCAGTGCTAAAACTTATACCTTCATTTGGAGACACATGAAAACTTTTGACTGTTGACTATGCCCCTAGTAAGAGCAATTAGTTGAACTAATCACTTGCATTCACCAGAATGCATGCCTACATGTATGAGCTTACTTGTACCTACCTAACTAGTCTACTCACTAATAAGCTGCACAAAATAAAAGAACCCATGGAAAAAATATAGCTATATTTGATTTCTGGTCAAAATGGAGGTAACATGCAACAATGTAGGTAAACACAGCTCACCTTCTTGCACAATCACATAAAAATCACAACTAAATTACAGACCTGTGACAACTCAGAACCATCAGAAATGAAGTTGAATGGAAGACAACAATGGAACTAAAGAAACCATATCAATCCAAAATGGTAAGAAACAAGGAGATGCAGAATGGATAGATTCCCTCACCCATATATAGTGGATAAAAATTTGGGAGGAATATCTCAGGGAACAAGGAGTTGCAGCCCCACACCAGGACCCCTAGCCCAGGGTTCCAGTGCCAGAAAGGTACGGCTCCATAACTTCAAGCTGTGAAAAGCAGTAGGATTTGAGTCTGTGAAAAAAAGTACTGGACTCCCTGGCAGTTCCTCTTAAAGGGCCTTCACTGAGCTCTAGCACCATTGGCGTAGCTACTTAAAAGGCACCAGTGGCTTACAGAGAGAAACCGAAGTCTCTGGCATCAGGTGAGAGAGCTGGAGACAACTCTCTCCCAGACTAGAAAACAGGCAGAGGCCATTGTATGTTTTCTGAGTACTCCCCTAACAGAGAAACAGAACAGGGAGGTGGGAGCCGTATTTGAGATTCTATAAACCTGGCTTATGCTCTTTACCCTGCTTTCACATTTACCTGAAGCTCTACCCCACTAAACATATAGCCTGTCCCCAGCCCTCCTACCTGTGGCTAAGTGGCTCCAGGCCTGACACAAGCAGAAGCCAGCTTTGGATCACAGTTTGGCTCTGCCAGAGAACAACCAAGCCCAGCACAAGTAGCAGCCATCTGCAGGATGCTTTATAGCTCATGCTGGGTGGCTCTGGGTATAACACAGGTGGTGACTGACCCTGACCCTGACCCTGACTTCCTGGGAAACCCCAGAGTCTGCACACCCAGTGGACAGCTACAGATCAGGACACAACAGTACCACCCTGCCTGTGGGAAGCTGATCCTCTATGGAGGGCAGGGGGTGGTGGTCAGTGGTCACAGCCAGTCTTTGCAGCTAACTGATCTAGATAAATATCTCCCATAGACTGCCAAAAGCAATCAAAGCTCAACTATAAGAGGAGGGTGTACTCAGCCCGCATGGAGGGCATAACTCAAGTACCCAGTTAGGGTGACAGAGGAGGCTGTGCCATTGGACCCTACAAGCCACACTACCAAGACAGGGGGTCATAGCAGCTCTACCTAATACACAGAAACAAACACAGGGAGTCTGCCAAAATGAGGAGACAAAGAAACATGCCCCAAATGAAAGAATGGATCAAAACTCCAGAAAAAGAGCTAAACATAATAGAGATGAACAATCTATCAGATGCAGAGTTCAAAATACTGGTTATTAGGATGAATAACGCAATGAATACTCCAATAGCATAAAATAGAGCCAACCAGAAATGAAGGATATATTAATGGAAATGAACAATTTACAGAGAATCAACAGTAGAAAGGATGAAGCCAAGAATCAAATCAATGATATGGAACATAGGAAAGAAAAAACAACCAAGCAGAATGAGAAAAATATAGAATCCCCCAAAACAAGGATAGTGTAAGGAGATTCTAGGACAACTACAAACATAACCAACGTTCACATCACAGAGGTGCCAGAAGGAGAAGAGAGAGCAAGAAGTTGGAAATCTATTTGAAAAATAATGAAAGAAAACTTCCCTGATTTGTTGAAGTCAATAGACATGCAAGTCCAGGAAGCACAGAGAGTCCCAAACAAGATAGTCATGAAGAGGCCCACTCCAGGACACATCATAATTAAAATGGCAAAGGTTAAAGATAAAGAGAGAATATTAGGGGACTTCCGCCAAGATGGAGGCATAGGTGGAAACACTGTGCCTTCTCCCACAACCAAGTTTGAATACAACAAAAGTTTTGGAGAGCTAGGACACACGCAAAGACCAGAAAGCGGAATTGTGCGGAAGTCCGACAGCTACAAACTGTTCAACAGGGACGGTAAGAGAGGCGGAGCCAGCAGCGGAGCTGGGTCGGGCAGGACAGACCTAGGCGCGCAGGCAGCTCGGAGCCAGTCGGGGTGCGGGGCAGACTGACCAAGGTCACACATTTGCGTACAGTGAGACGGACCACGCAGGCCCCAGGGGGCGAACCCAGTGGTGGAGGGCTGACAGCGGTGGCACACTCGAATGCAGTGGAATGAAACACCTGGGCCTGGTGACGTGGTGACTGCAGTGCCGGTGGGGGTCGGCAGCAGGCGGCAGAAGGAAGCCATTGTCCCTCTTTGACCCCGCCCCCACATACAGCCGCACAACCCAGTGACTGAGTTGCCCTGCTCTGGTGAAAACCTAGGGCTCCGATCCTGCTACTTAATAGGCACGAACAGCCCAAAAGATGGCGCAAGAAGAACTCAAAGTCCCAGAGCCAATAACTCTAAGCGACCAACAGATTGCCAGCCTCTCAGAAGCCCAATTTAAGACACTATTTATCAGGATGCTCACAGAATTGGTAGATTACAGTCACAAATTAGAGGAACATATGAAGGCTAAACTAATTGAAATGAAGGGAGATGTCCAGGAAACCAATAGCGATGGAAAGGAAACTGGGACTCAAATCAATGGAATGGACCAGAAGGAAGAACGAAACATCCGACCAGAAAGGGATGAAGAAATGAGAATTCAAAAAAATGAGGAGAGGCTTAGGAACCTCCAGGACATCTTTAAACGTTCCAACATCCAAATTATAGGGGTACCAGAAGGGGGAAAGAAACAGCCATGAGTGGAAAACAGATTTGAACAAATAATAAAGGAGAACTTCCCCAGTCTGGCAAAGGAAATAGACTTCCAGGAAATCCAGGAAGCTCAGAGAGTGCCAAAGAAGTTGGACCCAAGAAGGAACACACCAAGGCACATCATAATTACATTAGCCAAGACTAAAATGAAGGAGAGAATCCTAGAAGCAGCAAGGGATAAGGGGACAGTCACCTACAAAGGAGTACCCATCAGACTGTCAGCGGATTTCTCAAAAGAGACCTTACAGGCAAGAAGGGGCTGGAAAGAAGTATTCCAAGTCATGAAATCCAAAGACCTACAGCCAAGATTGCTTTATCCAGCAAAACTTTCATTTAGAATGGAAGGACAGATAAAGTGCTTCTCAGATAAGGTCAAGTTCAAGGAGTTCATCATCACCAAGCCCTTATTATATGAAATGCTAAAGGGACTTATATAAGAAAAAGAAGATGAAAAATATGAACAGTGAAAGGACAGCAAACACACAGTTATTAACAACCACACCTAAAACAAAAGCAAACCAAGAGGACAGCTAGATCAGGAGTGGAACCATGGAAATGAAGAACACATGGAGGGTTAGAAACAGGGAGTGGGAGGAGGAGAAGGGGGGAGAAGGCACAGAAAATAGCATAGATGGTAGGTAGAAAATAGATAGGGGGGAGGGCGAGAATAGTGGGGGAAATATAGAATCTAAAGAAATTGAGACACGTGGTTATAAACTAAGGGGGGGGGAGAATAGTGGGGAAGGGAATGTGTGGGTGGAGGGGAATGAAGGGGGGGAATAGAACAACTGTAATGGTATAATCAATAAAATATATTTTAAAAAAAGATAAAGAGAGAATATTAAAAGTAGCAAGAGAAAAAAGCATATAGTTACCTACTGTCTTATGAGAATTCCCATAAGGCTGTCAGCTGATTTCTCAAAAGAAACTTTGCAGGCTAGAAGGGATTGGCAAGAAATATACAAAGTCATGAAAAGCTGAGACATATAGCCAAGATTACTCTACCTAGCAAAACTATCATTTAGAATTGAAAGGCAAATAAAGAACTTCCCAGACAAGAAAACACAAAGGAGTTCCTCATCACCAAACTATTATTATATGAAATGTTAAACAGACTTATTTAAGAAAAAGAAGATCAAAACTGTGAACAATAAAATGGCAATAAACACATACCTATCAACAATTGAATCTAAAAAGCAAACACAAGCAAACAATAAAAACAGAGACAGAATCAGGATATAGAGAGTGTTTTGATGTTTACCAGATGGGAGAGGTTTGGTGGAATGGGTGAAGAGGTGAAAGTATTAAGAAGTACAAATAGGTAGTCCCAGAATGGCCTTGGGGATGTAAAGTACAGTATATAAAATGGAGTTCATGACCCATGGACATGAACAAGTGTGAGGGCATTGCCTGAGGGGAAGGAGGGGTGCAGGATGGGAGGCAATGGGGAAAATCAGGACAATTGTAACAACACAATCAATAAAATATTTAAAAATATACCTATTAACAGTTATTGTGTGTTTAGTTGCAAGTAACAAAAAAATCTAACCTATGTTGGTTGAACTGTTATGAAATTTATGTTACATAACTGGCACATCAGAAGTAAGCAGGATTCTTGTCATACAATTGCTAGTGTGAAGTTATGGAGGATCTAGTTTCTTTCTGCCTTTATGCTCTTGCATGTACAGCATCAGCTTCATCCTGGTTCTCCTTTGTGGTTACCATCAGGGCCATTGGGGTTATATAATTTCTTGTTCACATACAACAGGCGGGAGTTAGATTCTTTCCCTTACATATGGGATCAGGTTTTTCTTTTCAGTTTGATGGGATATGACCCATCAAAAAGCTGGATCAAAAGCTGTTGTGATAGTTAAACTATACTCTGTTTGCTCAGTGGAGAGGCACACTTAGAGAGGGCAAGGACTCAGGATATCTTCCACCAAGTCGTGGAGATGAGGCATGGATAATTAAGGAAGAAGAAAAGGAGAATTCATGTGGGGTAGATGAACAACAGGGCATCCAACAAGTTGTTTGATGCTTCTTCATATTTGTTTAATTCCAATTCAATCTTCTGACCAGAGAAAAAGTACTTCCTTATCATTGGGGAAGAAAGGGCATGATTCTAATGGATTCCAACTCTTTGAACTATGTGTGGATTGGTAATTAGGGAAAGATGAACTAAATGTTGAGTTGTGCAGACCGCTGTTTTATCTTTCCTTTCCTTTGCTTCCTGAACTGTACTTTTGAATTTCTACATTGGTTTTTGTGGTCCACATTTACCATAGAGTAGAAAGAAATTGCAGGCATTTATTTTGCTGTAAAAGTATTTTTAGATGTCTTGTGGGCTGTGTATCAATTACTATATAACATAGAGTTAGGAAGGAATGTGCAAAATATATTTAGCAACCTTTGATAATATTTTAAGAGCATTTGATTTTGACACATGCTATATAATTTATAGAGATGCAGGTTACATCATTATAAGGTTACATATTGAGAAATCTACAAAAAAAAGCCTTAACAAAAATACCTTCTTGAAATACAGACTGAGGAATGTTCCTTCAAAGGATAAATATGTGATGATTGCTCAGGGTTTTTTTTCTTTTTCCTCTTTATTTTCTTTTTTTGTATTTCCTATGCAAGTATAGTGTTGTGGCTTCTCATCATGACAAATGGATAGCTGAACCAGGCAAGGTTTATGTCAATTGAATGATTGACCCTTGTTTTTTATTTAGGACTATTCTTTCCCTCCGGCTACCCAGGCTTATGGTGATGTGCTTGCCAGAGGCTGGAGGAAGATAAACATATTCTCCTATGGAAGTGGCACAGTGCGACCACATGAGCAGATGCACAAAGCTGCTTCCTGCAAGCTTGTTCAGGGCAGCCTTTGATGGATGGGAGGGAGAATAAAATCAGCAGTTTAAATACTAGAAAAATAATGATTGCCACTTAATATGTTCATAGTGACATATTTTCAGTTTTTGCACTACATTATCTCGTGTGATCGAGTAACCCTGTGGTAAGGGAAAGATGGTAACATTACAGCCTTTTTTAGAGATTAGGAAAGTAACATATAGGAAGGTTACAGGGAGTGCCCACAATCTCAAACAGAAGAACAAGGTTAAAGAACTCAAACTTTTGTGCTTGTGTGTATACTTTCTAGCAACATATTTTATCCCTGCCTTTTTCCCTAAAATATAGAGAACCAAAGAAAATATAGTTGGACAAAAACCTCTGCTGTGTTAAACACTTATTATAATCAATTTCTGAAGAATATACATTTGCTGGATTATGAGGTCTTGGAAGGCATTAATGTAAATTTGAAGAATACAATGACTTAAAATACTTTTAAATACCCTTTCAATAGTATTTTTATTCTTGCTCTTCATTTTCCTATCAGGCATGGGTTTTGTATACCCAGTTCAAATTCCTTCAAGAGTGTTTCTTATGCTTATACTTTTATCTTCCTATTATCTCTTTTCCCCAAACCTAAACTTACCCTTCTCATGAAGCTGTTTGGGTCTCATATGACTTGGGAAGGCTTCACTCAAGGCCTGGAAGCCATTGATGTGCCCTCCTCTATTATTTAGAGGACATCTATTTAGGAGAACACATTAAGGGGAAGTTATTGCTTTGTGTCTTTAAAATCATATGTATCACATGGTGGTTGTCCATTTCTGGGAATGCCCCCAGACACAATCTTAAGAATTCAATGATTCACACGTAGTTGTTCCTCAATAAACAGCTATAAATAACCTTTGAGTTTGCTTCAGCTGTAGTGACTGTATTGCATTATTTTGTGCTTTCTGAATACAAAATAGATCTTTCAGTAAGGTAAGTTTTTTGACAGCTGCTGATAACATCTGAGAGACAATTTTAATTTGTCTGCAACTATAGTAGCAAAAAAAAAAGCAAACAGGCTACATCACTACTCCTTATTTGATGAACACCAATAAATATGGATGAAACACCTGAAGGAGCACACCCGTACCTTGTTAGCAAATTTGCCAAGTCTGCAGACAATGGATGTTCTACATGATTATGTTTGTTGAAAATAAAACAGAGAGGCACATAAATAGGACCAGGGAGAATAAAAATTCAGTGACAGTATCGCATGATACTTACAATATATCTTTCATGTTAGGTAGTTGAAAGCATTTTAAAAGTGTCCTCATGACACCCTTCTGGTGCTAGTAGATGCTAAAGAAATATCAACTACATTTACATTAAAAAGGATGCTGAAACAGGAGTTGAAAAGTTAAGTGATGCTTAGTGTCTTGGTTTTAGAAACGGAGGCTGTGTCTCTCTGTGGCAAGTGTATTGTTTCATTTGCCCCCAAGCAATCTTTTTCTAGCTCTGTATAAATTATCTACCTGGCAAAAAAGCAGACTGAAGCTAGGAGCAAAAATATACTTCTGTGGGTGTAATTGTATTCGTGGCCAAACAGAATTTGGACTTCTTCCATTAGCAGGAATGCCTGGTGGTTGTACTAACTTTAAAACCCTGAATTGTCAACAAACAGAAGGAGCCTAGTTGGACAGAATTAGAGAAAAAATGGAGAGATGGGACAAATACTCAGGCACATCCAAATTTAATCTGAAACTTCCTAGAGGGAGATGCATTTGTGGGAGGGATCCTTTCCTTGGGGCTGGGCTCACGTCTGTCTCCCTTCCCCAGCTACTGCTTCTGTCCCCTTTTGCTCCTTGGTTTCCTCGGCAGTACCAGAAATCAGAACTGGGAACAGCCAGTATCTAGGGCAGTTTTCCTCCTGGGGAGGAATAGCAGTACTGATGACACCCTTTCCTCCTGTTGAGGACACTGAGCATTTCCCTGAAGCACCCGTCTGGCTCATACTTTCATCTTTTACTTCTCTTACATCTTACTCACACCGTCTGCAACCACACTTGTCCTTGCTCTTGCTTGAATAAGCCAGGCACATTCCTGACTCCATCTTTGCACTTCCTGTTTCATCTATCTGGAATGTTCCTTTCACTCAAATAGTATCTTCATAGCATGCCTTCTCTGGCTACTCAATCTCAATTTTGAATGACCAAGTAGCCATATTTGCCTGGGACTGAAGATGCCTAGAACATGGGACTTTTAGTTTTAAAACCCAGTGAGAGCCTGGCAAACTAGATGCCTTGCTTACCCTATTTAACTTGCTTCCCTCATTTACTGCTCGTTCTTAGCATTGATCACCATCTACTATTCTATACAGTTTATGATTTTTTTGTTTTATTTACTATTTGATCCCCAGTGTTCAGATTGACTTATTGTACATGCTCAGTAACTGTTTTTTAATGAATAAATAAATAAATGAGAAATTTAGAAAATCCTAATTGTATACAAAGAAACTAATGGAGATATATTTCCTAAAGTGAATTATTGAGTTCATAAGTTCTTGGTCAAATGTAATTTGTCTTTCAAAATAAGTGCATTATTACCTAATTAGTGACATTTGGGGGGGGGATTAAACAATGTTTTTGTCCTTAATTTAAAGTCAGAGTTATTCATTTTAAAAATAGTCTTTATAAAAATAGACTATTAATACAATGTAGTATTACATGTCAGACATCATGTTGGGGGTCACTTGTGTGGGTTTAGACCGACTGATTTTCATCTACTGGAGCACACCTGTAAGGAAATTCAGTTAGTTTTACACGGAAGTCTCTTATTTGCCCTCATGAAAACTTTGGCATGCTTTCGATGAACAAACTTAGTACTTCTTCTCTTAATATTCAGTTACTATTGACTGAATGAAGGGATGGATGAATTCAAAAGACAAATATACAGAAAACCAAATCTCTCGAGTAGATAAGAAATCAGAAGTCAGGAGCTGCCGTATATTTAGGGTGGCGTTCTCGAGTATCCGACTCATTGATCTTAGACCTGACCTGGAAAGCCTGGCCAAGCTGTCCCTTGCTTCAGTACGTGCCAGCACGTGGCTTGTCTTTGTCCCTCACTTGCTCATGGTGGTGAGGTGCTATGGGGAGGACCCCAGATCTGGGGGTGGAAGTGCTAGGTCCTCATCCCTTCGTACTGTTTCACTTTCCATGTGGCCTTGCATGATCACTTACCCTCTTACCCAGTTACCCACTTACCCTCTTGGAACCTTTATCTCATAATTTGTGAAATAAGGATGACAAAGGCCCATATACATCACCAGGTTTCTCAAAATAGGAGGAGAGATACTCTGAAAATCATAAGGTACTACCTAACAATGTGAGGTGGAGTAGGATAAGGAGGGGTAAGGTGTTCTGCTGGGCGCGTGGGTTGCAGGTGATTGAGCAATCATGGCCGCATGGTTTTGAGCTTGATTCTTGGTTCATATGCATTCTCCACCTCGCTATTGGCTTCTCCCTGCCACCAACAGATTCTATTCTCAAAATGAGTTACTAATGAGATATTCTTATGCTTTCTGTTTCATTGGCTCAAGACAGTATTTTTGAGATTCAGTCATGTCGTATGTTTTTCAGAAGTCATTCCTTTTATTGCAGGATATGATTCCACTGTATGAAGACAACACAGTTTGTTTATTCTTTCTTCTGTTGATAAATATTTTGATTGCTTCCCAGTTTTTGTCTGTGAATATTGCTGTATAAGTCTTTTTGAAGACATATGTTTTAATTTCTCTTGAGTAAATTTCTAGGACTGAAATTGCTAGATAACAGCATAGATATATGTTCATCTTCACAAGAGACTGTCAACCAGTTGCTAATACGGTTGTGCCACTTATACCTCTGTGAGCAAAGCAGGAGAGTTCCCGTTGCTCTGCATCCGTGTCAACATTTTGCATTGTCATTCATTTTCACTTTGGTTAATTTGGTTGTTTGTAATAATATCTTGTTATGGTTTTAGTTTGCATTTCCCTAAAAATTAATGACATAGAGCACATAAAGTTTTTTTATTTGCCATTTGCTTATCTTCTATGAATTAAATTTTGACCACTTATGAAGTGAAGTTACTTGTCTTTTTAATGTTGATTTACAAGAGGTTTTATATATCCTGAGTTATTTTTTCATATATATATATATTATATATATATATATATATAGAGAGAGAGAGAGAGAGAGAGAGAGGGAGAGGGAGAGAGAGAGAGAATACTTTTTATAGTCATTGGTTTGCNTATATATATATATATATATAGAGAGAGAGAGAGAGAGAGAGAGAGAGAGGGAGAGAGAGAGAGAATACTTTTTATAGTCATTGGTTTGCTTGTTCATTTTCTTAATGGTGTTTTTTTTTGATGAGCAGAAATTTTAAGACAGTGTCCTTCAAAAAAATTTTAGTACATTTTATTATGTGAACCAGAGTAACCATTTTTAGGTATCTCTGAGTAAAATATTTCAGGGAAATCAGCATTTCTGAAAATAGCTTATTTTTTTCTCAGAAAGACAGACTGTGATTTGGGACTAAGAACATGAACTGTCTATGGGATGTCTACAGCCTCCAATGAGTGAGACACAAGTGAGTGGTCACTGTTACACACCGGTTGCTGGTGGTCATTAGAAAATTATCTTTGTTTTAGTCATGGGATCATTTTCAAGGAAGCAAGATTTTATGCTTTACATAGAAAACAAATGAAAACTTTCATATTGGCAAACAGAACACATATGGCTTTTAGTTTAAACAGATTTGATTTTTATATTGATTTGATTTTAAAGTGAAGTGAAATGAATTGCACTTTGTATTTAAAATGTGAGGCACATTAAATTGTTGCCATCTTGAAGTAAACTGTGTACTTTCTCACTTAAATAACTATTTTCCAGATTTGAATTTTTACCCATTGGGTTCTAAGTACCAGAGTACTATAGTGTTTGCTCTTATTATGTATGTACAAAGGAAATTTACCTGAAGTATTGGCTTGGTGCACAGGTAGTTATATTAACATTGTTCCTCAGATTATAGTGGCTTTGGGCACATCAGCAAGAAGCTGATGGAAGTGGAGTCCTATATTTAGAACACCATAAATCAATTTTCCTTGAAGATATATTATTTTTTGGAATATTGACCAATACAGATTATATACTGTTCAAAAGCATGGAGTTTGGAGCAAATGAGTTTGAATTCAGCTCTAAATTTTACTACTAGCTGTGTGACCTTTGATAAATTACTCATACTTTCCGTGCTTTAGTTTTCTTATCTGTTCAGTAGGATAAAGCAGTAACCACATCACAGTGTTGTCAGGAGAGACAAATGAGTTTCTAAGTATGATGCAGTTAGAACAGTGCCTGGCACATTAGGAGGTATTCTGTGCTAGCTGTTATTATCATTACTATTATTCCCCTCCACAAGAACTTGTGAAGGGTGCATTAGTGTGACTAATAGTTTCATAAAGGACACGTCACCTATTATCTCAACTGTTCCCACCCTTCGGACACACCTTTGACAGTCTTCTTCCTCTCAGAGTGCTTTCCCTAGTCTCAGATGGCTGACCATCCTCAGGCTACTAAAAGCACCCCTACACCTTTTCTTTGATTCCATAGATGAGTGTGATGCTTTTCTTTAGTTTTCTACAATCTGCCAGAGACCTGGCTACTAGTTTCATCAACTTTTACTAAAGGTTTTGGGGTAACACAAGGTAAGGACAGCAGAGATAATAATTTGAAATTTGTACTAGAGGAATCTGGGTTCCAGTAAAAACAATGAAAAGTCAGAACAAAAAATACAATTCTCCAAATCCTACTCCTTCAATAAAACTAAGGGTGCAAGGAAAAATCCACAAACTTGAAATAAAATACAAGTTAGGGGAAGAACATGCGCAACTGAACAGCATGGAAGGCCAAATAGAGCTTCAGGGCAGCAGGTACTGTGGGCAAGAGCTGGGAGTGAGATTATCTAGCAGAAGAACTCAAAAAATATCAGCCAAGTATTCCCCTCCCAAAGGAGAGGGGCCTTCCTGAGCGAGGACTGTTATGGGTAGGACCGAGAAAAAGTAGGTCAGGAAATTACGGCTTGGGGAAGCATCGAGAACAATTGTGGAAAGATGCAGTGGGAGATATTAAAGAAAATACTGTTACAGTAAAAAGAAAGAGACACATTTCTTGAGCTAAGAAACTGGGAAAGCAAACCTTACTTCTCTTCTCCCATCCACCAAGTTCTTTTGATAATAGCTAAGCCAGGAAAAGGAATTTCATTCAATTATAAATAAAAAAGTGAAAATGTTACATACACACAAAGATGTCATAAGAAAAGCCAAAAATTATTCAGAGTTTGTCAAAGGAAGAAAACTTACCAGAGAAATGCCACCACAATCAGAAGAAAATTGCAAATGGTATTTTTATAAAGGAAAGCTCTCACTCTCCATCTGCCTGTCTCTATCTATCTATCTATCTATCTATCTATCTATCTATCTATCTATCTATCTATCTTTCTATCTATCTACCATCATCATATAGAAAAGTCGGTTTACTGTTCCAATTGTGGCATTTTTTGAGTTAATAAAACCATTGTAATAATCATAACCTTCATGTGTTTTTCCATATAAACAACTGTAAACCTAATCTTGCCTACCCCTTCATACACACACACACACACACACACACACACACACACACACACACACGTATATATGTATTAGTCACAGGTATAAAAAATCATAAAATACAAATAAAGGAACTGAGAAAAAAGACAGCTAGACACTAGTAAGATGAAAATGGGTATTGAGAGAGATCAGGAAAGAAACTAATGAAAAAGATACATTTATTTAAGAAATGCAGACTAAATTACAAAATGAACAAGAGGAACTAGACATGAAAACACAATAAGGGAAAGGGGAAGAAAATAAGAAAAATGAGACATAAAAAAGGACAGATTAGAAATAAAAAGGATAGGTGTAGCAGACAAGGGGGATCCACAAACATATAATTACAGTAGTCCTCCCTTCTCTGCAGTTTCATTTTCCGAGTTTCCAGTTACATGTGGTCAACTGTGGTCTGAAAATATTACATGAAAAATGCTAGAAATAAACAACTTATAAGTTTTAAATTGTGTACCTCTCTGAGTAGCAGGTTAAAATCTCCTGCCATCTTGCCTGGTTGTTGAATCACCCTTTTGTCCATTGTATTCACGCTGTGTATGTTCCCACCTGTTAGTCATGTTGCAGCCACCTTGATTGTCAGAATCAGTGTCACAGTGTCATGGTACTTGGGTTCAAGTGACCCTTATTTCACTTAAAAAATGTCTCATTCACCTCCCTTCATCTCATCACAGGGGCATTTTATCATATCACATCATCACCAGAAGAGGGATGAGTACAGTACAATGAAATATTCTGTGTGTGAGAGACCACATTCACATAATTTTTTTTTGATTGCTGCTCACATTTATTGGCAAATAGTCACATGGCCATACTGAACCTCAAGGAAGTTGATGAGTGTAGTGTAACATTGTACTCTGGAAAAGAAGAAACGAATTTATGAACAGTTTAGGTTCTTTTTTATTATAGTATATTATTACCATGGTTCTATTTTATTAGTAGTTATTGTTGTTGATCTCTTACTGTGCCTAATTTACAAATTAAACATCATCATAGGTGTGTGTGAATAAAAAATAGTATATATAGGGTTTTGTACTATCTGTAGCTTCAGGCTTTAAACATTCACTGGGGGAACCTATCCCCCATGGGTTGGAGAAGAATACTGTATACTTCTTGAGGATGAAACACAAAATAACATAATATAACAAATATTTAAAATTATAACTCAAGGGAGTATCCATAATATCATGCAAGATTTGAATATACATACTAAAAGGGCATGTTATATATCTAAAATAATAAATACAGAGGGGTTACTATTAAGACTTAAGGAAATAAACTCATAAAATTATTGGACTTTAAGGAATAAAAAAAATCCTATGGATAACTAGGCAAGAAGTCCAAGTCAGTTATGAGAGAAAAAATAAAGTTGCATGAGACTTCTCTAAAGCAATATTCAATGCCAATAGAACATTCTAGAGCTTGGTACTCTAGAAAGAAAGTATGAGCCCAGGAATATACATCTATCAAAACCCTTCTTCACATGTATAAGTTTCAGTAGAACGTGTAAAAGAAGTAAGAACTTCAAGATGAAATTTTTTCCAACCAGAAGCAGTGGCAAAAGGACTAGTAGTAAGCAATATGTATGTATAAGTGTAGTAAATAAAAATAAAACAAAAATATAGAAGGACAAGGGTGACATAATGCTGTTTAAATGCTGTATGCCTTGATAATGTAAGAATTGGACACCTGAGAAAAAATGGGAGGAGCAAGAGGACAGGTGATACAAAGTATATGTAGCTCATTAGTGCTTTGTAAGTAATAACTAGAAGTAAACTAATATCATTTTAAGGTGACAAATGAAGTAGCAGTAGTGGAAGCATATAAAAGAGTCCACAGATAAGCGCTATGACAAAATGATTATTGACTAAAATAGGATGATGGAGGAGAAGAAGGGTGGAGGACAGAAAAGTTTCTGGAAAATAGTGAAATTGGTCATAATGTTATCCCTTAAAAATCTCACCATGACAAATGCTTTCTCTGCTATTTAAGCCATAAGCCATTCTAGTTTGATAAAGAAAACACAGGAATATGCCCAAATTTGTTCATTGCACTAGACAAAAGATTATAGGTCACTATCACTTCTAAATATTAATGGAAATATATCAAATAAAATGTGATCAAACAGTATTCAACAGTACATTTAAAAAACCCTACTTCTTAACCAAGTAGGGTTTACCCCAGAAAAGTAAAAATGGTTCAATGGTAACATTAAGAGATTTAAAGAAAAATTAGATAATTATGTCTATAGATGCTAAAAGCCATTTGACAACATTTCATATTTATTAAAAAATAAAATGGCAATTGATAGATTAATTATCTATAACTACATACAAATGTGGAAATATAGAGATAGATAGATATTTACAGAGATGCACACACATGTGTGTATTTGTGTGTACCACCTCCCTTCCCAAATCAACATCTTATAGAATAAAGAAACATTGGAGGTATTCTCAATGAAGTCAGAAATAAGAAAATGACACTTTTTTTCAGCACTACTAGTTAAAATTGTTCTGGCAGTGCTACCTTAATTAGATAAGAAGAAAAACTTAAGGATAGTAAAGGAAAAGCCAATCCATGAGTGAATGGCTGGAAAATTTCAAGAGACTATTAAAAAAACAGTTACATACAAAGCTCAGTAACAGCAAACTAATTTAATATACACAAATAAATAGCCTTTAATAGACAAAAAACAAGTTAGAAGATATAGTTGAAGACAATACCCCATTTACAACAGTAGCAAAAAATATAAATTATGGTACCTAGATAAAACTTAATAAGAAATATGCAAATCTTATAAGTTGTTTTCTGTATATAAAGCAAATCCAAGTGTTTCTCAAATTCACAGAAAAAAAATAAACAAGCAAGAAATGTCCAAAAATCCAGCACTTGTTTTCTATTTCAATCCTCCCACCTCCAAACTTGGCATCCTTATCGAACTTGTATTAAATTCATAAGCTAATTTTGAGAGTATACCAATCTTAGAAATTGAGAAGAAAAAGAACATCAACCCACTAGAAAAATAAGCAAAGAGCATGAATAGACACAACAGAAAAAAAAATATATATATACAATCCCTAGACATATGAAAAGATGCTCAGCCTCACTCATGACAAGTAAAAGTGGGTTAAAATGGCACCAAGGTCCATATCTCATCTATCAGAATCATCGACTCCCCAAAGTTTGGGAATGTACTCTGTTGGGAAACCTTGGAAATAGGCATTTTCTTACATTGCGGTGGGGAGGAGTTGGAAATGGGACAACTTCTCTGGAAGGAATTTGGCAACATGTAACGATATAAAAGGTGACTTTTTCTTTTCTTCCCACTGATAGGAATCTTATGGATAAATACGTACAAATTGTTAGAGTCTTCATGTAACCATGTGAAAATGCACTGTGTCAGCACATTCAGTCATGCGCTCCATCAGCAAAAAAAGGATCCAAAGATCCTCGTGCATTTTGTGGCATGGAAGTCATTAAATATTATTAACTCTTGCATATGTTTCTTTACATGTTAGTTTTTCATGCCCTATTCCAGATATTGTGGCGATACATTTTCACTTACATGAAATGTAGTCTTATCACTGAATGTGAGGCAACCCGCAAAGCCATCTCCATTGTCCATGTGAATCTGCATTGTCCCTGTGAATCTAAAAAAGGTAGCAGCCATTGTTACTGTGACATATTTGCTTCTGTCAGAACCTGGAGCTTGTATAAACATTCAGGTTTCACACTGGGTTGCTGATGGAGAAGGCATCAAATGCCCAAAGATGTCAGATAAACTGTTTCTGATCCATTTGTTTGTACCAGAGACAAAGGATATTTTGACCTAGTGAAGATTTGCATCTTAAATGAAGTGATCTTTGTACTTAGTGCAGAACCAAATTTAGCAAACTCCAACACACAGAAAATGAGAAATAGAAAGGTAACTCAACAATTTTTTGCATACTCCACACACATGTTAATCTGAGTGGAGGTGAAGTTGTCAGTGGCTTGTTCATGTTCCTGTTGCCACATGCCATCCCCACGAACTTTCTGGTCCAGTTCCTGGTCTACTTCCACCAATGAAGTTCTGCTTATTCCATAGCCAGAAGTACCGGCTCCAGAGCCAGAACTACATCTTGATGCTCCATGGTCTTTTATTCTGAATTATGAATCCCAATGTGAGCAGAGAAATTTTCACTACTCCAGTCTCACACATGTTATATCAGTTGGGATAACTGAGATATCCTGGGATATCCTGGGACAAGGCCCTGGATCTCTGGTCCCTGGGCCTTCCCCTTTCTCCTTCTTTCTAGGGAAACTTTAGTCTTAGAGCATTCCAAGTGTGTCTTTGTCCCAAACAATTGCACAAAGTCATAATAGTCCAACATCAGATTATTTTCCAAGTCTGGGTTATTGAATCTTAAATTAGTCTATGAGGTGATTTCCTATAATCCAGTGTAGTAGAAGGCTTCTCAAATCCTGGCTGTTCTTCAGAAGTATGTATGGAGCTTTCTAAAAATACAGATGTGCAGTCCCCAGATATTCTGACTCCTGTGCATTTTTATATTCTTAAAACCAGTATACTATCAGATATCTTTTTGGCAGTTCTAAGTCTTAGTTACTGCTGTTCTGTGAGCAATGATTGGGCTTATCACTTCTCATTTACAATGAAAGCAACAGTTTGCAGTTATGCTGCAATAAAAACACAGATCTGAAAAAATTTTTCTAAAGAAAAGAGTCTGAAGAAGTCAAACTCAGCTTTTTCTGTGATCTCAGTGAACAGTTTATCTCCCCAAGCCACAGCTTCCCAAACATTGCTACTTTATATTAGTATCACCAAGGGACTCATCATGGTATTGTCCCACAATGGAAAAGGAAAAAAGAAAAAGTGGCATATGATTTTCACATCTTTGAGGACATAAAATTGCTTACAATTTTGAATGACAGTTTCTCGAGCTTCAAGGATGCAGACTCTAGAGACAGTGTGGCTCCAGGTACTACTGCAGTGACCCTTGTCCCAACCATCCCAGGACTAAGAAAATGTCATGTTTAGATGATGTCAGGGGGAGTCACACCAAGAAGAAACATCCTTCTCTGTTATATGATGACATCTCAGCTATACCCAAGGTGGCACAAAACAACAACAACAAAATGAATCAAAATTTTAATGCTCACAATCTTTGATAAGAGGGAGGAAGAGCAAATATATATTGACATTTAACGTTGTGGTTGGCAGAACAGTGTAAGTTAAAATACAACTAAATGACTTTCTTAATGTCAGGGGAAAAGATCCAAGAAAAGAATGCACATTAATAAGAAATCTTATAGAAAAAACAACTCAAAAATTGAGAATAATTTTTTAAAACTTGGTTGTCCTATAACCAGAAATAGCATGTTAGACCAGTTACTCTCTCTCTGCATGGTCATAACTGGTGTTTTCTTATATGATTATATCAATTCAATTAGTTTTTTCTAGAAATCTATTAATTTCAAGTTTATTTGGTCCATTGGAAAAAAATCTTTGGACTTCCGGCAAAGATGGAGGTGTAGGTGGAAACACTGTGCATCCTCGCACAACTAAGTTTAAAAACAATGAAGTTTTAGTAACAAAAATGCAGCCAAAATACAGAAAATTGAACTGTACGGAAGTCACAACAATGAACTATTCAGCCAGACCAGTAAGAGGGGCGGAGTCAGTGGCGGAACTGGGTCTGGCAGGAAAGAGCATTCTGTAGGATGACTCAGGAGTGTAGGTGGCGGCAGTTGGCAGATCCCAGGCATGGGGTGGCAATGGGCAGACCCAGTGAGGGCACAGGGCAGCTGGCTGACCTTGGTCACACAATCTCGTGCGCAGATAAACCAAGTGAAGGAGTGAACAGTGAGACAGACAGCTCAGGCTAGGGCCCCAGCAATGAAAATTAGAGCCTGAAAGCACCAATTGAAAAGACTTTTGGGTTCCTGGAGGGTGCACAGGCCCACACACCTGGGTACCAGCACCAGAAGGGCCCAATTTGCTTGTGAGAAGCTGCAGAAGGGACATAAATCTGAGAGAGAGCAGAGCAAAGTGCCATTTTTTCCCTCTCTGACCCCACCCCCACATACAACATCATGTCCCAGCGACTGGGTCGCCCCACCCTAGTGAACACCTAAGGCTCTGTCCCTCATACATAACAGGTGCAAACAGACCAAAATATGGCTCAAAAACAGCTCAAAGCCACAGAGCCTATGATTCTAAGTGACCAAGAAGTAGCCAACGTATCAGATGCACAGTTCAAAATACTGGTGATCAGGATGCTCACAGAATTGGTTGATTTTAGTCACAAAGTAGAGGAACAAATGAAGGCTAAACTAATTGAAATGAAGGGAAATGCACAGGAAACCAATAGTGATGGAAAGGAAACTGGGACTAAAATCAAGAGAGTGGATCAGAAAGAAGAAAAAAGATCAAACAGAAAAGAATGAAGAAACAAGAATTCAAACAAGTGAGGAGAGGCTTAGGAACCTCCAGGACATCTTTAAACATTCCAACATCTGAATTATAGGGGTGCCAGAAGGGGAAGAGGAAGAGCCACGAGTGGAAAACTTATTTGAACAAATAATAAAGGAGAACTTCCCCAATATGGCAGAGGAAATAGACTTCCAGGAAATCCAGGAAGCTCAGAGAGTACCAAAGAAGTTGGACCCAAGAAAGGACACACCAAGGCACATCATAATGACATTAGCCAAGATTAAAATGAAAGAGAGAATCCTAGAAGCAGCAAGAGATAAGGGGACAGTCACCTACAAAGGAGTTCCCATCAGACTGTCAGCTGATTTCTCCAAAGAGACCTTACAGGCAAGAAGGGGCTGGAAAGAAGTATTCCAAGTCATGAAATCCAAAGACCTACATCCAAGATTGCTCTATCTAGCAAAGCTTTCATTTAGAATGGAAGGGCAGATAAAGTGCTTCTCAGATAAGGTCAAGTTCAAGGAGTTCATCATCACCAAGCCCTTATTATATGAAATGTTAAAGGGACTTATCTAAGAAAAAGAAGATAAAAATCTGAACAGTGAAAGGACAGCAAACTCAAAGTTCTTAACAACCACACCTAAAACAAAAGCAAACTAAGAGGAAAGCTAGATCGGGAGTGGAATCATAGAAATGGAAATCACATGGAGGGTTAGCAACAGGGGAGTGGGAGGAGGAGAAGTGGGGAGAAGGTACAGAGAATAAGTAGCATAGGTGGTAGGTAGAAAATAGGGGGAGGGCAAGAATAGTATGGGAAATGTAGAAACTAAAGAACTTGTGACACATGGACATGAACTAAAGGGGGGATTGGGGGAGGGGGTGTGCAGGGCGAAGGGGAGTGAAGGGGGAGAAATGGGACAACTGTAATGGCATAATCAATAAAATATATTTTAAAATATTAAAAAAATTATAGTCATCTTTTATGAAAATGTTTTTTAAGAACTGAAATAATTTATATTATTATAATTTCATTTTATTTATTTTTAATATATATTTTATTGAATATACTATTACAGTTGTCCTGATTTTCCCCCCTTTGCCTCCACCCAGTAACCCCCATTCCCTCCAGCAATTCTCTACCTCCTTAGTTCATGTCCATGGGTGCATATAAGTTCTTTGGCTACTCCATTTCCTATACTGTTCTTAACATCCCCCTACCTATTCTGTAGCTACTAATTTGTAGTTTTTAATCCTGCACCTTTCTCCCCATTCTATACCTTCCCCCTCCTAACAGGTAACCCTTCAAATGAGCTCCATATCTATGATTTTGTTTCTGTTATACTTGTTTTCTGAGTTTGTTTTTTAGATTCAACTGTTATTAGTTATGAATTTATTGCCATTTTAATCTTCATAGTTTTGACCTTTTTCTTAAATAGGTCCCTTTAACATTTCATATAGTAATGGCTTTGTGATGAGGAACTCTTTTAGCTTTACCTTGTCTAGGGAGCACTTTATCTGCCCTTCCATTCTAAATGATAGCTTTGCTGGATAGAGTAATTTCTATTGTGGTTCCTTGCTTTTCATTACTTTGAGCACTTTTTTCCAGGCCCTTCTTACCTGCAAAGTTTCTTTTGAAAAATCAGCTGACAGTCTTATGGGAACTTCTTTGTAGGTAACTTTCTGCTTTTCTCTTGCTGCTTTTAGGATTCTCTCTTTATCTTTAATCCTTAGAATTTTAATTATGATGTGTCTGGTGTGGCCCTCTTAGGACCAACTTGTTTGGGACTCTCAGTGTTTTCTGGAATTGTATGTTTATTTCTTTTATCAAATTAAGGAAATTTTCTTTCATTGTTTTTTTTGGTTTTTTCAAGTAAGTTTTCAATTTCTTGCTCCTTCTCTTTTCTTACCAGCATCTCTATGATGTGGATGTTGGTTCATTTGAAATTGCCCCAGGAGCTCCTTAGCCTATCCTCATTTTTTTTTTGCTTTGAATTATGTTTTCTCCTTGCTGTTCTGGTTAAATGTCTTGTTCTTCCTTATTTTTCAAATCATTGATTTCACTCTCAGATTCATCCACTCCACTGTTGATTCCCTTTAAATTTGAAGAATAAAGAAATAATTTTCTTTTGTTTCACTTAGTGTAAGCTTCATTTCTACCTATGTCTTTTTTTATACCATTGAAGTAACCAATGAGTTCCTTGAGCATCCTAATAACCAGTGTTTTGAATTCTGCATTCTGATATATTGCTTATCTCCATTTTGTTTAGTTCTTTTTCTGGATTTCTGTCCTTTCATTGGAGCCCTACTTCTTTGTCTCCTCATTTTGGCAGCCCCCTGGGAGTCCCTATTTTAGTAGCATGGCCCATTGTGGACAAGTACAGTGGTAAGTTTGATGGGGCAGAGCCTTAGGTAATTGCCAGAGTGGGGCAACTCATGTAAACCAGGTCAATGGAGTCTCAGATTATTTTAATTAAGCCTTCCAAAACATTGCATGTAGAGAGACCGCTATCTCTTAATGGCTTGTCATGTTACTGTGTTAGTTCACAGACTGGTTTGTTATCCCCTATTGAAAATTTAAAATTATTTTGGAATATAGTAGTGAAGTCTATCCCAGAACTTATGTGACAGATTTGGGTGGTATTATTTCAAATTCTTCATTCCCATTGTCTCTGTGCCCCTTCCTTTGCAATTTCAACCTCTTAAGAAAAGCATGTATACCCTAAAAAAGAAAGTTACAAGATCCACTTGTTAGACAAGGTTCTCACTGTTCTCTCCTCCCCCACCCCGTCTTTTATTTATTAGTTCATTCATTTGCTTGCCATAGGTACCACCATAACTAAGAAAGAGTGCTTTGCTGCTGTACTCTTCCTGTGCTTGCTAGGAAGGTAATGGATTTTGACAGAAATAAAAACTATTTAAAAACAAATACATATGCAACTTTGGGCAACGTTAATAAGATATATGTTTAAAAGAAACTTGTCTTCTCCAGAATATCTTATGGTGTTACTACACTGGAGATAGAACTTGATAGAACTCACTTCTTTAAGAATATACCCAGATTCCCCTGGAACTGAGTAATCATACCAATTTTTTTTTTCTTTGACCACTCTTAGTAATTTCATTAGTATTTAAGCTTTTAAAAATTTCATACTTCATAGTGGTTGAATTCCAAATAGTGTGATTCTATGTATGTGTAAATATTTTTTATGTGTATATGCATGACAAAATAAATTGGAATGTGGTATGTAGAAATGCAAAATACAATCTCTGGGTGGCAGCATGTGTTCACCAGCCAAAGTTCTTCCTAAGAAATGTTACTTACTTTATTTCATAGACTATTAAATTAGTGGGTCAGCAATGTTCCATTATATAGTGCCACAGAGGGACATGGTCACTCGACTACCTCTCCTCAGGTACTTTTTGAACAAGTGATAAAACGTAGAATTGGTGATGCATAAGTCACCAAAATTGTATATGATTGTGCACCTAATACAAAAAATTTTGGTTAACGCACCAATGTCAGTTTTTAAGACTTTCTATACTGCAGTTTCATAATGCCCTAGTTTGCCTATTAACCATTCTTTTTATGGCCTTGAAAATATTAACCAAACTTATAAAAATTAAAAGTAACATAAATTTTGAGGTATGGTGAATATATTGGATAACAGGATCCGTATTCATTGGGAAGTTGATTAAAATCAATCAAATAAAATCAATCAGATAAAATTTTGCAGACATTAATATAAAGTTCTATGATTATTAACATAAATATAAAAAACCGAAACTATAACATTGAAGAGATCTTAGCCTTATGGTTAATCCTAAGTGCAATATGAGATAAAGAATGTTCTGTGACTGTTAAGACATATAGTTACAGGTTGTTTTAGCTAAAGTGTGGCATTATCCACATTAAAAGGCACTTTTCCAGGGGCAACCTCTGCTGGTTAGACCAAACTTAAATTCAGTTCTAGGTGTCACACTCAAAGAGGGACATTAATGTATGAGAGTATCAAAGAGAAACTGGGAAGGTAGAAGGTGGAGAGTCTGGAAAGTATGTTATAAGAAAACACTTGAATGACGTGGGGATGTTTGGTTTGGAACCCAAAAGAACCTGGGTACATGGCAGCAGTGTTTGGATATTTGAAAGGCTGCCGTGTCAAGGAAAGAGACTTTTTTTTGTTTGCTTTGGAATAATTGATATAAGGTGTTGTGGCTAGTTCTTGGAACAAGGAAAACCTTTCCAATAAGAATTAGAACTATTGAACTATTGAGCGTGCACACCTGAATATTCAGTGTGAATGATTATCTGCCAAGGATTGTTGAAGACAAAGTCCACTGTATTACTAAAAGCCTCCAACAGCCTTTCAGTCCTTCAGAGATTTTTTTTTTACTTTTGCATTTGGATGTTTTATTTTTTGTATTTTTGGTCACAGTACAGTATACACGAATTATTAAACATGGTCTTTAATAATTTGTTAAGTTGAAACACTTGATAGTAACTTGGGTATAAATTTTAATGTTAGAAAAATGAAATAATATAATCTATGATATACTGTGTTTGAATTTTAGGAATGACCATTTATGTAAAACAAACTCAAAAATAATGTGTAAAAATGAAACATAACATAATAAGAATTTGTTGAGACATATTTTCCCCTTGTTTTTCACCCCTGATTTTCATATATCTGATACATCACCAATGCTGAGTTGAAATCTGAGTATAACGCAGATTATAAACTCAAGTTTATGCTTCTGTGGGTTACTTAGAAAGGCTCCAATCTTCCCAAGTATATTTTCCCTGATTTTAAGAAGTGGCTTCATTTTTACATGAAAGACTTTAATGTGGATCACAATGTGGAATTATTACTAGAAGAAAATATTATGCCTACATTATATTGATCTACATTTTTAATTAGTACCCATAAATTAAATACCAAATATAATAATGTTTGCTGTTTTATCACTTATGTCCATTGCATATTTTAGTAATATATTGGCTTATTTCTCATTTAATCAACACTAAAAATCAGTGGCCATTTTCTTTAAATTTTTTTTTAGTAAGAAAAGAGAGTAAAATGAAGGCAACAATAGCACTTGATTTTTTGGGGGGGGGTCTGTTTTATGATATTACGGAAAAGGGCTCATATTGCCTTCACAGAGAACTTAACGTAACTTTTTTCTCCCCTACTATATGGGTGCTTATTTTCAAAACAATTGAGAAATAACAGAAAATGAATATACAACAAAGGGCCTTATGAATTAGGTTAAAACTTTTAACTGTGGCCTTTATGCACTCATTCTTTTACTGGATTGTATTCTTAACAACTTATTTTCACTAGGGGCAATGGGCAGAGTTGCCCTTTATCCCCCAGTTTTGTTTTCTTTGGTAATAGGGCCTTTAGGTGAGTCCATCTATATATATTCCATAAATATAACTGTTATTGATGTAAATAGAGTGGGGCATATAAACTAGCATCCATCGGTAAAGATCTTACTATGTTTGTCGCTAACTTAGGCTTCTTGTTTACAGTCTCTATGGGCACAACTGAGGTTTTAGCATTAGGCTGACTATATGTATTTTTCTGCCTCTAAATTGTAGTCATTCCCTTGTGAATTCAGTTCTACCCCTGAGGTTACATCTTTCATTTTACATTAGCAACTCACCATTTCAAATATTTATATATTCAGGTTATCAGCTGTCTAGGGAAAAATAGTGTACTGTTCACTTACATCTTCTTACCTGCTCCAATTTTTAATTAATTTTTTATTTTTTGAGTCAGTCAGGGCAGGCAGCATAGTCTTCCTCCTGGAAGGAAGGAAGAATGCATTTTTAAAAATCATCCTAAAGAAGAAAGTTAGCCCGATGAACTGATTTTAAGTTTTCATACATGTTAAAAGGGAACTTAAAATATTTTTAAGAGTCATAAGATTCAAAATGGAGAAACTGTGGTAAACTACACAATGAAAAGTATTCCTCTAATTCTTATCTTGCACTTGCTCAGTTTCCACTCCTGCAGGTGGCTACAGTGAAATATGCCCTTATAGAATTCTCTTAATGCATACAAGGTCTCTCCAGAAGGTACCCAGTAATGTAATATGAAAAATAGAGATATCTATTAAAGATGATACAAGAAACATTGTACATAAGACAATGACACCTCATTCTCTTTCAAACAGGCACCTTGGGGCCTCACAGAGTTCACCCAATTACCATCAGCTACCCCATCCTATTTTCCTGAATCTCATCAACAGTCTAAAATCTCTTCCCTTTCAAAGGTGATTTTAGTTTTGGAAAAAGTCGGAAGTCACAGTGCACCAAATCTAGGCTGTAGTGGGGCTTAGTTACCTGGGAGATTTGATGTTTCTCCAATGAACTCTTCATGATACTTGATGCATGAGCAGGTGCGTGGTTGTGATGAAGCTGCCAATCACCAGTTGTTCATAGCTGTGGCCATTTTTGTTGTACTGCATCACTCAACCTACGAAGAACATTGAGGTAGTAGTCCTTATTAATTGTTTGGCTGGAAGGGGTGTACTTGTGATGGACAACACCTTCCCAATCAAAAAATATAGTCAACATGGTCTTGAGGTTGCTGTGACTTTGCTGTACCTTCTTCTCGACCATCTTTGAAACATCTCTACCACACTTTTATTTTCTCTGTACTCGTTACATCATCCCTGAAAGCCTTCTGAATCATCTGAATAGTTTCTGTGTGGAGGAATGTTCAGGTGTAACACAAAATTTGACGCAGATTTGTTGCTCTACTCATCCAGTCATTTTGAAAGTGACAGCCACACAGTTCACATGCTCACTCAATGACATCTACTGCCCCCAATGACTAGTACAGTAAAGTTGTCATTGTTCAAGCATGTACATTCCAGTCCACTCTCCTTGGCTGCCAGGCTACATTGATGTCACACAAACCAATCTTGTTATGTTAACAATGGCTGGACTTTTTCCAGACAGACCTCATCAAATACTTGCTACAAATATAGACATTTGTTTTTTATTATAAAATTGACATAACATTATATACACTATTCTGTATTTATTTAACCTTAGCGATGTATTACTCAGATATTTCCATAACTATTAGAGTACCTTTTCATTCTTTTTCACAGCTACATGTTATTCTACTGTAGTAACATGCAAGTGGCGCAAATGGTCCCCTATTAGTGGATATTTATATTGCTTCCAGTCTTTCATAATTACAGTACACAATGACTTTACTTTCACACACAGTTCACACTTGAGCAATGATATCTGTAAGATAAATTCCAATTAGGATTTACAAATTTTTGATTTTCTTTTTAGGAAACGGGTTAGTTTTACTTAAAGATTCTAACAGATAGGTACCATACCTTCCACCTTTTTGAAACTTAAGCACATGGAATCAGAAATTTTCTGACATTTTAGAAATGTCTGGCCTAATCTTGCAGAATTTTCTTCTATACCTCCTCTAGAGACCATGGGCCTCCCAAAGCACAACCCTTGTCTGGGTCCAGTGGAGTGTCTACATTCTGAAACTATCTTTTTTGTTCAGAGTATTTGCTTCTATGTGTCTCCTTGCATTACCATTTCATTGTTTAAGAACAGGTCTCTTCTAAGCATGAGAGAAAGAGTTCTTTATTCTTTTACTAAATTGGTCAGCCAAAGAACAGCTTTTGGTGAATAAAAGATATTCTCATTTTAGCAAATGAAGGGGAAGTTCTATTCCCTTCAGTCCAATGCAAAATGTTGTTATTCCTTAAAAATGTTCTAAGTGCTCAAATTGCTGGAAACTGTTCAGAACATACCACAGAACCCAGTTCCTCCCTACATTCAAAATGTTTACATTCTAAAAATGACATGAGCGGGAAGGTTGGGAAGGTAGCTAGATCCGGAACAGATGGGCACATATGCCCTCTCTACTTACCAAATGCAGTCCTGTGGATGGCTCAACAGTTAATGTAGATTTCTCTTTACTAAGTTTTATAAGTAACTCTGCTGTGCACAGCCAAATGACTTGAAATGTGAAGATGTATGCCTCTTTGCTGTGCCCTGCTGTTCAAATGTTCTCAGCTTTGACAATTTATTTTGCTGGAAAATGTCTTTAGAATGTCAGTCACTTCAGTTTCTATGCTTGCCATTTGCATGTAGCACACCTGCTGGTGTCTTCAGTTGTGATCTATTGTTATTTTCTGTGGAGGTGGGGAAGGTATAATATTGCATTTGCAGGCTTGGAGTTCTGTTTGTGTGTTGTTCGGAAATGATTCTTTTGAGCCTAGCTATTCTTCTTAACATCAGTATCACCCACAAACAAGTATTTACTGGGTGCCTGGTGGAATTTTAGTGCTACATCAGTCATTTGTGGAGATATTTATAGGTGAATGAAAGGACAAATTCTTCAACTCAAAAGGATTCCGTCCCACAGGAGGATACACATAGATACATAGGCAGACAGACTCACAAAGGAGTACTCGTAATCATGGGTGCAGAGGTTCCAATATCATTTAAATTTAAATGCATTAATAATGGTTGCATCTTATCAGGAGTACAAGATGGGGGACATAAAGGGCAATAACCTCGTGTTATACTTTTTTTAAAAAAATATATTTTATTGATTATGCCATTACAGTTGTCCCATTTCTCCCCTTCATTCCCCTCCCCCCTGCACACCCCTCCCCCCACATTTCCCCCCTTTAGTTCATGTCCATGTGTCACAAGTTCTTTAGTTTCTACATTCCCCATACTATTCTTGCCCTCCCTCCTGTCTATTTTCTACCTACCATCTATGATACTTATTCTCTGTACCTTCTGCCCCCTTCTCCTCCTCCCACTTCCCTGTTGCTAACCCTCCATGTGATTTCCATTTCTATGGTTCTGCTCCTGATCTAGCTGTCTGCTTAGTTTGCTTTTGTTTTAGGTGTGGTGTTAATAACTATGATTTGCTGTCCTTTCACTGTTCATATTTTTTATCTTCTTTTTGTTAGATAAGTCTGTTTAACATTTCATATAATAAGGGCTTGGTGATGATGAACTCCTTGAACTTGACCTTATCTGGAAAGAGCTTTATCTGCCCTTCCATTCTAAATGAAAGCTTTGCTGGATAGAGCAATCTTGAGTGTAGGTCTGTGGATTTCATGACTTGGAATACTTCTTTCCAGCCCCTTCTTGCCTGTAAGGTCTCTTTTGAGAAATCTGCCGACAGTCTGATGGGAACTCCTTTGTAGGTGACTGTCCCCTTATCTCTTGCTGCTTCTAGATTTCTCTCCTTCATTTTAATCTTGGCTAATGTAATTATGATGTGCCTTGGTGTGTCCTTTCTTGGGTCCAACTTCTTTGGGACTCTCTGAGCTTCCTGGATTTCCTGGAAGTCTATTTCCTTTGCCAGACCGGGGAAGTTCTCCTGTATTATTTGTCCAAATAAGTTTTCCACTTGTTGCTCTTCCTCTTCCCTTTCTGGTATCCCTATAAATCAGATGTTGGAACGTTTAAAGATGTTCTTGAGGTTTCTGAGCGTCTCCTCATTTTTTCATCTAATTTGCGACCAAAATCAACCAATTCTGTGAGCATCCTGATCACCAGTATTTTGAACTGTGCATCTGATAGGTTGGCTCTTTGTCGCTTAGAAGTATTGGCTCTGGGGCTTTGAGCTGTTCTTCTGCTTGAGCCATAATGTTTTGGTTTGTTTATGCCTGTTACATCTGAGGGGCGAAAGCTTAGGTATTCACCAGGTGGGTCAACCCAGTTGCTGGGTTGTGACTGGGGGTGGGGTCAGAGAGGGAGCAATGGTGTTCCTCTCTTTCTCAAATTTTGGTCCCCTCTGCCACTTCCTACAAGGAAATTGGGCCCTTCTGGTGCTGGTTTCTGGGTGGGTAGGCTTGTGTGTATTCTGGGACCCTGTGGGTCTCCCCAGCAAACTCTCCTGTGAGGCAGGAGCCTCTCCTGACACCTTAACTCTGGAAAGTTTTTCCAATTCGTGCTTTTAAGCTTTATTTCCTGTCGCTGGGGCCCTGGGTTGTGTGGTCTGTCTCACTGCCCATTTTTTTTTACCTGGCTTATCTGCACGTGAATGTGTGTCTGTGGTCAACCAGCTGCCTTGTGAGCCTTACTGGGTACCAGTCAGCTAACCACTGCCTTTTCCTGCTGGGACGCCTCTCTGCTGGCAGCTGACTCTGCCCCTCTTACCGGTCTGGATGAATGGTTCATTGTTGTCAGACTTTGGTACAGTTCAATTTTCTGTATGTTTTGGTTGTGTTTTTGTTTCTACATCTTTGTTGTCTTTAAATTTTGTTGTGCGAGGAGGTACAGTATTTCCACCTATGCCTCTATCTTGGCCGGAAGACTCTATACTTTTTTTCTATTGTTGTTTTTCAATGAGGACATAATTACTTGTTTAACTAAAAATAAGTAATTTAAAAATAGCAGTAAAATAATTTTACATAACATGGTGTCAGTTAGAATAATTTGGGTTGCATGTGATAGAAAACCCACCTTAAAACTGGCTGAAAAATGAAAGTATTTGTTACCTGACATAAAATCAGAGAAGAATGGTTTCTCGGCTGGTTCCTCCAGTGGAGGAATGTTGGCAGTGATGTCAGCAGTGACTGGATTTCTTTCCCTTTCTCTGCTCTGCTATTGGAAGAGTTGCACTGTCAAGTTCATAGTGATGTGCACAAGCTGGAAATGGTGAAGGGTGCATCTCTTCTGATGTCAGTTCATACCCACATATCTGAAATCTTTTAATTTTAGGAAAGTTGAAGCATACACTCTTCACCCAACTTCAAGAATTTTCAACATATGCCAATCATTTATTCTTTTCCTCTACTTTTAAAATCATTTGCACACTGATCTATATTCAATTTTCCCCAACTATTTAATAAAAAAAGATTCTGAATTAGGTCCATACATTGCATTTGGTTGTTATATTGCTCCAAGTGTCTTTTCATCTATAACAATCCTCTCCATTTGTTTTGTTGAAGAAACAGAGTCATTTATACTGTACACTACCCACAGCCTGGATTTGGCTGATTGCTTCCTTGTTTTTTTTTAAAAAAGATTTTATGTATTTGTTTTTAGAGCTAGTGGGGAGGGAGAGAGAAGGAGAGAAACATCAGTGTGTGATTGTCTCTTGTACATGCCTCATCTGAGGACTGGCCCACAACCCAGGCATGTGCCCTGATTGAGAATTGAAATGTCAACCTTTTGCTTTGTGGGTTGAAGCTCAACCAGCTGAGCTACACTGGTCAGAGTGATTGCTTCCTTATGATACATTTAACTCAGTCTTCTTTCTCTACTTTCAAAGTAGAGAGGGACCTGAATAGATTAAAATTGACTTTTGTTTTGCAAGGATATTTCATAAGTTATACGGTATACTTCAACATTCAAATCAGAGGACAGTTAGTGTTCTGGTTGTTCTACTTTTAGGGATACTAAGATTTATCAGTGGATTCAGAGTTGTCAAAAAAGATAAATTCTTTATGAAGTTCCACATAAACTTCTGCATAATATTTTGGTATTTATTGATGCTTGTTGTCTAGATTCATTATTCTCTTAAGGGTTGCATTTATTAGTTAGAATTCTTGAATAAAGAAGAATTTTTCCTCATTAACTCTCTGGTTACTCAAAGTGTAGGAAATAGAAGAAAAATGCTTGATACTTCCTTTATTTTATTTTATTTTTTCTCTGGTCTTTTAAAAGAGTGATAAAATTTGCCTATCTATCTGTCTTCAGATGTTTCTTCTTACTTCTTATTGGCCACTTTGGCAACACATGTTCATTCCTGAAGTAATCATTTTCAAGAGAAATAGAATTACCATGAGTGACTCAGACCAAGCTTAACTTGGAGTTGAGTAGAAGCCCAGTCTTTTGGGAAGAACATAACTAACTTATATTTAAATGAATTGAGTGCTCTTTGTAATGAAAAAGCAGAGAAGTTGTTAGAGGGTAGGCAGCCACAGCACCCAGTGGAACATTACTGTCTATGTGCATATGATCACCACCTCCCTGTTTTCTGAGTACTAACAAGTTAACTGAATTTACTAAAATAAACCTTACTTTTTACCTATGTACTTTGAGTATGCTTTGTAGTTCCTTTGAATCTTTATTTTTACATCTCAACCAAATTCATTGCAACTTTTAATAGCAAATCTAACTTAATGTGTTATTTCCCTCTCCTTCAACAGCCTGCCATTGTTTTATGATGCCATGGCCTGTTTGATTATTCCCTGGGACCATTTTGAGTACCATAGTATTCTTGCTGCCCAAGGTACCTTATTAGTATTTGGAGCCTCTACATGAATTTAAACATAAAAGAACACTTTCTAGATAATATTTAGCATAGATGAGTTAGATTTTCATTATATTGGGTTTTATCCAAAGTTAGCTATATTGTAGTCCCAAAGGCTTGTGGTTCCACTACCAAGTCAGTGCCTCCTAAGTACTGTGGTCTTTTTTCTTACAGACTTCACAGGGTGAGGTCTTCGATACTTTGGGTGAGATTCTTCACTGCTGTTCTCACATATGTGAAGTCATAAGACATAAGACTAAGAGATTTATTATGGGGACAGTATGTGGGCAGGAAAAAAATTAGGTCCAACCAAAAGCAGTGTTCTAGTGTGGTTTTCTGAAAGATAAAATAAAAAACATAGTTTGGAGGAGAGCCAAGATCATAGTACAGAGATACTGCTGTAAATACAAGCTGAAAGATAAGGGGTGATTATAACAGTAGAATTAGTAACAGTTGTATGCCAGGAGATTAGGGAGAATAATATTCTGTTATTTTTTTATTGAGAATTATGAAGTCCCAAGCCATGTTCTAATCACTCAATATTATTAACTTATGCAATCATACATTACTCTGTGAGGTAGGAAAATTACTTCCATTTTTGTTTAGATAAGTTTTAGGACAAATAGTAAGTAAAGATTCCAAGTATATGACTTTCTGAAAAAGATAAAATTTGGAGATAAAAAGATGGGTGATTGCTGGGGGTTAGGTGGAGGGAAGGATGACTTGGTAAAACACAAGATTTTTAGGGCAGTGAAACTACCTCGTATGACACTATAATGATGGATACATATTATTAAACATTTGCCTAAACCCGTAGAATGTACAACACCAAAAATAAAGCCTCATGAAGTCTCTCCAAAGTTTTCCCCTCCAAAGGCCAGAGTGTTCAGACTTTTTAAAAATTTTATGAATTATCCTTTGTCTTTCCTTAATTACTTTTAATGCTTAAATTATCCAGAGTTGACTTCTATTGCTTGCAACTAAAGATCCCTAACTGCATATCTACCGACACTCATTTATGTTTTATGACTCATTTTTGAAAAAGTGTTTGGCTTACGAATTGCAGTCACATGTTGGCCAAGTTCTAGGAAGCTTTAAGGCTATTCAAAAGCAACTGAAATTTCAGCACACTTTGAACATGACTTTTCAGTGTTACCCAAGTTAAGTTAACTTCACTTTTCACAAACTCAAAACAATAAGCAATAGAAGGAATAAGCAATAAGCAAATATTATAAATATTTGTAGGTAGATATACTGCTGTAGACATACTGCAATTATTGTATATGTAAATTTTGCCTACAAAATGACAATTTTATGTGGCCTTTACTACACACATGAAAAAGAACCAATACTTTTCTTCTTATTTTCATTTCTGTGTTCTCAGGAGCTAGCTGTATAGGCAATAAGATGGATAAAAGGGAACTCATAAAACTATAGGAAAAGAGGAAAGGGTAAAGGTAAGATTTAGATAGGAAGAGGTCAAGAATGCTTGAAGAAATGGCCAAAAGAAGGGTGGAGTGCAAAACAGAGAGAAAAGAGATGTGAAAGTTCAGTATCTTCCAGGTACCCTTGGCCTCTCTGCACTGCAATGCACTGGCTAAGTCTCTTGTGTAGTGATCCACTTCGGCAATGTTCAGTTCTTAAAACTTGCCTATGTACTAATTTCTAAGAGGAAACATATTTTCAAGTGGAATAAAATGTACTGTTTTTTCCTTCTAAATCATTAACAATCAAAATTCCAAAGTCTGCTTTTGATAATAGCATAGTTATATTTACTCCAATTACCTAGAGTCAATGATGAGCTAAGAACTCACTCAATCCTCCCAGCAACCCAGTGTGCTAGGTTTTATTACACTGATTTTACAGATACAAAATCTGTAATTTATAGAGTTTAAATACCTTTCCCTAATCTTTCTGCTGGTTAATAGCTGAGTAGGACTGGAACCCCAGTCTTTGTGTTCACTCCCTCCTCTCTCACTAGTAGCTGTCCAAATAGCTTTTATTTTTGTCCTCTCTTTAAATTCTCTCCCCAAATGACTCCATAATGACTCATGTGTACAGATTTTTAGCTTCTGCCTCTGTGTTCCATAGTCTAAAGATCTACTGAGTAAATCTTAACTTTCCACTGCAAGGGAGGGAATACCCAGGATGCAATGCTAGAATTTTTGGAGTAGTTCAAAGAGGCTATGAATTCTCATACATTAATATGTGTCCTTGTTATGTTGACTTACAGATTTTTCATCATTCTAATCTCTAGTATTTTAAAGTAATGACCTAATTAAACATTTGCCAGTTTATTATTTGTACCTCATTGTCTGTGTTTTCTATATATTTTCCTGTTTTCATTTTTTAAAGTGGTATATAAAATATGTAATTCTATTCTATACTTTCTCAACTTTTTAATGATATCATGAAGTCCTTTTAGCAGCATGCCATCCTAGAATAAATCAAATTGTCATGTATTTATTAAGTGTGCCTGGCTGGCATAGCTCAGTGGATTGAGCGAGGGCCTGTGAACCACACAATCGCGGTTTGATCCCCAGTCAGGGCACATGCCTGGGTTGCAGGCCAGTTCCCAGTAGGGGACACATGAGAGGCAACCACACATTGATATTTCTCTCCTTCTTTCTCCTTCCCTTCCCCTCTAAAGATAAATAAATAAAATCTTTAAAAAAGTGTGAATAATAATGTGCAGTAAGTTTTAAGGGGAGACAGAAGTTATAGAAGATGCGTTTCCTATCCTCTGTAAGCTTGCAAGCTAGCTAGGATTATAAGGACAACATCTATCTGCTGAAGTATGAGGTAGAGATTATAAAAACTGTAGGAGTTTCCAGAAGTGTGAGGTCACTGGGGTGTGGAGTTGCCATGTGGCAAGTGGGGTTTCAGTTGGATCTTTAAGGAAAGAAGCAGTGGGCGGTGGCACACTCGTGGGCAGTGGAACGAAACGCGTGGGCCTGGTGACGGCCGCGGCGGCAGGTGGCAGATGGGAAGCCATTGTCCCTCTTTGACCCCACCCCCACATACAACGTCACAACCCAGCGGCTTAGTTGCCCTGTTCTAGTGAACACTTTAGGGCTCTGATCCTGCTACGGAACAGGCACAAACAGCCCAAAAGATGGTGCAAGAAGAACTCAAAGTCCCAGAGCCAATAACTCTAAGCGACCGAGAAATTGCCAGCCTCTCAGAAGCACAATTCAAGACACTGTTTATCAGGATGCTCACAGAACTGGTTGATTATAGTCACAAATTAGAGGAACATATGAAGGCTAAACTAATTGAAATGAAGGGAGATGCACAGGAAACCAATAGTGATGGAAAGGAAACTGGGACTCAAATCAATGGAATGGACCAGAAGGAAGAACAAAACATCCCACCAGAAAGGAATGAAGAAATGAGAATTCAAAAAAATGAGGAGAGGCTTAGGAACCTCCAGGACATCTTTAAACGTTCCAACATCCGGATTATAGGGGTACCAGAAGGGGGAAAGAAACAGCCACGAGTGGAAAACTTATTTGAACAAATAATAAAGGAGAACTTCCCCAGTCTGGCAAAGGAAATAGACTTCCAGGAAATCCAGGAAGCTCAGAGAGTGCCAAAGAAGTTGGACCCAAGAAGGAACACACCAAGGCACATCATAATTACATTAGCCAAGACTAAAATGAAGGAGAGAATCCTAGAAGCAGCAAGGGATAAGGGGACAGTCACCTACAAAGGAGTACCCATCAGACTGTCAGCGGATTTCTCAAAAGAGACCTTACAGGCAAGAAGGGGCTGGAAAGAAGTATTCCAAGTCATGAAATCCAAAGCCCTACAGCCAAGATTGCTTTATCCAGCAAAGCTTTCATTTAGAATGGAAGGACAGCTAAAGTGCTTCTCAGATAAGGTCAAGTTCAAGGAGTTCATCATCACCAAGCCCTTATTATATGAAATGCTAAAGGGACTTATATAAGAAAAAGAAGATGAAAAATATGAACAGTGAAAGGACAGCAAACACACAGTTCTTAACAACCACACCTAAAACAAAAGCAAACCAAGAGGACAGCTAGATCAGGAGTGGAACCATAGAAATGAAGAACACATGGAGGGTTAGAAACTGGGGAGTGGGAGGGGGAGAAGGGGGGGAAGGCACAGAAAATAGCATAGATGGTAGGTAGAAAATAGGGGGAGGGCAGGAATAATATGGGAAATATAGAAACTAAAGAACTTGTGACACATGGACTTGAACTAAAGGTGGGGAATGTGAGGGGAGGAGGTGTGCAGGGTGGAGGAGAATGAAGGGGGGAAAATGGGACAACTGTAATGGCATAATCAATAAAATATATATTAAAAAAGAGGGTATGACTTAGGTATATGTCACCATCCCAGTTATTTGTTAAGAGTGGTTTGAAATGTTTTCTTTTGTCCTGTGTGTTTGGAGAAGAGAGAAGGTGAGGTGAGGACAAGAAAATATTCTATCACTTGAGAGAAAACCCCTGTAAATCTCCGAGTGTGAGAAGTTTTCAAGTGATAGGAGTCTGCTGGGCTTTGCTTCTTATTTGCTAACACTGCAGTATTGTGACAAGATCCCAGATACCAGAGCAGACCTGTGGGTGGTCTCGCTGGCAAGCACCTCAGATATGTATTCTTCTTGCAATCAAGTCATGAAGTCAAATTTTGTTTGGAAACTGATGGGTTTATATGGCTCCTTGGAAGTAAACATGTCACAGGTATTTATTTCCAGCACAACAGCTTCATCAGCCATAACTAATAAATTCTTTACACTGAGACCAACTTTGCTAAGCACTGGTATGTGTAGGAAGTGCTCCTGGAGTGAAGACATTGCAAAAACATTTTAATACGGTGGCACCATGCAGAGGGCATTAATCTTTCTCATGATTTCCTCTTATTGTAACAATGGAAAAGTCTTCTAATGTGCAAACCTCGTTAAATCAATCATCTTGGGAATTTAGATGCACAGTGTGATAAAGGCAACAACTTTCTCCACCGTAAAGTAATTTCCCATATGTTCTGGAAGTTGGGATTTAGGGAAAATAAGCTCTTTGATGGATTTATGGTTCAGCTTAAAATGTAATATTTGAATTATTTACTTTATTAGTTAAAAGAAATAGAAAGTCTTAAATAGCTAATAAAGTGTGTTTTGTTTTTAGCTAATATTTATTATTTACATGGCTGCTTTGGACACTCCATTTATATTTTTTAAGCTGTAATTACACTGATGGAATATAACAATATTTATTAATTTGGAGCAAGGAGCTGTTTATACTGTTCTTTATTAACTTCAAGTCCTCTGGTATTTTAAAGAATTTAACTGCTATTATTTGATAAAGCAGTTTCATGAAAAAGATTAAAAGTATGAGGAAAATGTTTAAGACAAAATGTCCTAAGAGATACAGATTTTGCCTATACTTAACTTCTTCCTGTTTGTATATAGAAAAGTGCATTGAAGAGCACTGACTTCCAGAATATTTTAAATTTGTCCCAATGTGCACATGGGTGATGCCTACATAACCGCAACATTAGTGCTTGCAGGTGGGGGTGACGAACTTGTAGGAGGTGCTGTGTTAATGCTAGAATGAGATTGGGCAGAGGAAATGAACAATTAAAACATTTGCTTTAAACCTCTGTTGCTATATTAGGGAAAGAAATTGATTCAAAATGTTCACTTTGATTTGATTTTATTAAATGCCATCCATTATTTATCTAACTGCTGGGCTTATCTGAGCATTTCACAGCAAAATGGATAGTATGGGAAGGGCTAAGGGCTCACAGGGGCACATTTGGCAGCATTATTTGTGGACCCATACTTAAAACATCTTGAGATTAATTTGGTCAAAGGTTATATTGCTAGATTTCTAGCGGGGTCTGTGTGAACTATGGGTATGGTGTCCAGGAATGCCTAGATTGGATCTATAGACCAAGTGGAGAACTCTTGCTGTGAACTCAAGGATTCCACAAATCAATTTTATATTGAACCAGTCTTCTCACTGCTCTCCTAGTGTCCCTGGTTTGGTATTTTGGGAAGTTATATTAATGCCTTCGGAGACATTGATGCTATATCTATATGAGTCAAGTGTTTTCCAATTATACCATACTATGTTATCTAGCTTTATTTCAGTATAAATTGTGCTCGTTATGTTTTTAAAATAGATGAAAATTTACTGAAACAAAATAACAATTTAAAATTAATTAATGCTTAGTATTAGAAAATTTAAAATATCAAGAAAATGTATTTCAAAAATTCTATGTTAATATACATACATATATTTGAAACATTCTACAGAACTAAGATTATATTCTGTAGTTTCAGAAAGAGGAATGTAGAGCCATTCAGAAACCATAATTTTATTACTTTGCATCCTGAAGGGTCATTGAATCTGTAATCTGTAAATGGTTATTAAACTCTAGTTTTTCTCAGAAAACCAAGGTTTGATTAAGCACTATAGCCTTGAGAGAGAGGTAGAATATTGTAAGCATTTCTACTTGAAGAGCGTACGTGACATCTAGGTAAACTCACACTCCCTATTAATTGACAGCTTAGATCTTCATGGCTCAGAAGGAAGTGGCAACTGTGGGAGTGAAGTAATCCATTAAGGTAAGTAATGATCTAGGGTCTGTCTGAACAGTGGTCACCTTCCAAGTATACTTATTCTGGAGAGGGGGGTCATATACAGGTAGCATCATATGTATTTGAAAATAAGAATGCCATTTTTCTTTCTTTTCCTCCTCTTTGCCCATTTTTGTCCTTCATCACCTCTCCCATCTTCATACTTGTCTTTAACAGGGTTTGAACATAAAGGTACCCTGGGTAGATTATTCTGTGGCCTTTGTTTGCTGAGAATCCTTTAAAAAATCTCCTTCCAGAATGCTCTATCTACCCAGGCACTTAATTGAAGTTGCTTTCAATGCAGTCTCTCTAGGAGAGCTGGAATGAGGAGGTCTCTATTTATTTACTTGTTCTTGGCATAATTTCTGATATTTGAAAACATGAGTTGATGCTAACTTGGTCCCATTCAGGAAATTTTTCAATGGAAGCTTTGGTTCTATTATGAAATCTTTGAGAAAAGATGAGATAAATGAGCAGAATATGTCCCTGAACACTCAATATCAATGGGGCTAGAGAGGCAAAAAGCATCAGTACCCTCAGTGTACATAGTGGGGGCTTTTGTCTGCAGTGCAGAGAGCAACCGCAGAGCCAGAACTCCACTGGGTGGAAGAAAAAGTACTTTTATTATCCAATCACGTGTGAGAGGACTGGGAGCAACTTAGGGGCTATCCAACAACAGAGGGAAGAAGGTAGTAGTTGCTTTGGTGGAATGCTTGGAGATAAATACCGTTTTATAGTATTAACTATTGTATTATACTCTTTATTAGTCTTTGTTATACTCTATATTATATAGTTTCTGTTATTACATAATAATAAAATACTATACATTATATATTATTTATTATTATAAATATTTTGTCAAAAAGAGTTATGATAAAATACTGTATAGATATAATGGTGGTATTATTATTATTATTGTACTCTTATGCCTTCCCTCTGTTATCATATATACCCAGGAAATTTTTCTACATAATATGGAACATACTTGTCCCATGCATGTGTTCTGATTAAGATAGGTTAAGAACAAATTGTGTAAAAGAATATGCCAATTTATAACAAAATAATTCTAGATTTATTTAAACTTTATTTAAAGTTTCTTAATAAAGCGGTCTTATTTTCTCTCCTCCCTCTACTGGGAGAGCAGAGGCCTTGGCACTTGGTTTTCAATCCCAAGTGCCAAGGCCTCTGTCAATCCCATCCATTGGGATTGTCAATCCCATCCCTTCTATCCTTGTCACCACACTGCTTCGCTGTTGCCCACAGCTCAGCTCCATTTAAGGAAAGGCAGGCCTCCCCTCCTAGTCTGCTCCGTGTGCCTGGTTATCATGGTGTACATGCCCTGCTCACTGCTGCTTGTTTACTCAGATGCTTTTCCAAGATGATAGCTTTCGCATTTTCTTTGATGAGTACTTAAAATGTTTTCCAGAATCTTCCTGAGCTCAATTTGATGTCAGAAACCTTTTTTTCTTCTTTGTGCCTTTGACATTTCAGACCCTTTCCCTTATTAAGATTTTCCACCTACAGGGTCCAGCAGAAGTAAGACCTGCTTGAGTGTGGTTGGTAGGGTAATAATATGGGTGTAATAATTTATAGTTTTCATTTGAACATTTCACCTAAAATGTCATATGGTGTGCTTGAGTGTGATATTGATATGTTACAGAATTACATGCTTATGATTTTGTAATAAAAACTTAAAAAAGGGGGGGGGGGTTTGGCTTTCTTTGTGCCAGACCCTGTATTTCAAAATAAAGCCAATTTAGTCAGCAGTTGGGGGCTTAGGTTTAAAGGCCACCTTGTTTTTGCCATACTTGCAAGATCCTGCATGTGGCCCCAAGTTTTTGAGCTAAAGATAGATGTTCCCAACTCAGGGCATTTCCAAACTCTGTTCTTGAGAGAGTGGCACTTGCTCCTGGGATGTTAGGGATGTAAGAGCCTTAATATTGTGGAATGACTTTGGGCTGATAGAGTAGGATGTCTATTACAGATGAAGGATGGAGTGTTTGGCAGTTTGCTAGAGGGTGATAGAAGCTGAAAAGAACACAGAAGGAAATACGATAAAATTAAACCAGGAATTGGAAAAGGATTATCAAACAGTGTTGAGGCCTGAATAAGGTTGAAAAATGTTCAGAATTGATCCTCACCTAGAAGCAACTAAGGAGTGGGATCACCTGGTTAGGTAGCAGCATTTGAGTAGGTAATAGTGACAGGATACCTTTCAGTGGCTACTATTGAACCTTTGTGTGTGGGAACCAAAGGTGACTAAGACTATCCTCAAAGAGTGAATAATGTTGTAATTTGCACTGAATGAACAACATCAAAAAGCAAAGCCTAGTGTGAATAACTACAGTTCAAAACATGGTTCAAATCCAGTGGGCAGGCAAGAGACAGAATCTACATAAAAAGTTAAAGTGATTAAATATGGACCATTATCAACAAGGCTGCAAGAAGGGTTATGTAAAATGGGGCAGGAGTGACCCCAGAGCTGACCAGAGGACAACTGTGGTTGTTTATTCACTGATGGCTGTTCTTAGGGGAAAAATGTGGTAGAAGTTTGGAGAAGCCAGCCTTCCTGGCTGACACCTTTTAGAAATGGTCTACAGTCTCAGAGTAGAAGAAACAGAAAAGAAGAGCTCAAAATTGTAGGCTTTGGAATTGGAAAAGTGTTTGAGGTGGAGTAATTAAGGAAATTAGTGGACTAGAAAGACCACATTTGACAAAATGAGGTTCTGACTTTCTAGGAGAAACTAATTGCTAGGAAATAATTGTCATGAGGTGGGTAAATGATGTAGGCTGTCATACTATAAATTCTTAAATAAGTTCTAATGAGATACTATCTTCCTCTCATTTGGAATCAGGCCTCCAAAAATCACATTCAAAATAATTTGACCCTTCTTTCTGTTTATATATTATTTTTTCATTTTTTTCTTTTACACTGTAAAAGAAGTTTGCACCATTAACTTTTCATTTACCTTTACAATGTAACATGGCTCTGTGAGAGATTTAAAGATATGACACATGTAAGAAATGTACCTTTACATTATTTATGTAACCATCATGAGCTAGAAGAAACCTTACATTCTTGATACACAGAAAGCTGCATTACTGTAGCAAAAATGGCTAGTCAGTCCAATTTGATGTCTGCTCAGTGACATCCTTGGAGCAGTACATGAATGAGAACCTGGAGTCCTAAATTTATCATCATTGTGATATTAAGGCAAACCATAGAAAATCATATTATATAATTTCACATTCAGTTCAACCACAGCATATAGACATGGGTTATTTTAAATATAAAGAGAATTGTGGAAAATTTCTAGTCTGTGTGCTCATTGTAACTAGCCCATATATATAATCCAGAAATAAAAAATGGACTTGCTAGAAATTGGCTTGTATCAGCTGAATCATTGTTTTCTGATCTCTTCTCCACTTATTCTTCATAATCTAAAACATTAGTCTACCCAAGTAGCATTATTACTGGTATATTTGGTTCAGATGGCCTGGTACTCTGATCTTGTCACAAACTTTTACAGTGCAATTTTGTACTATGACACTGTTATCTTACTGTTGTCAAAACAAGTGTGAGCCATAGATAAACGGACAAACTGCGTATCTAAAATGCCATTTATGAACAAATTTTAAAATTTACTATCTACAGCCTATTTGAAGGACAAATATTGCTTGTGAAAATAATCACTAATTTTTAGAGGTCATTTTCAGTCTCTATCTATTATAAAAACAATATCCCTTAGGTTAGAAAGTGTTAAAGGTGTTAACAGTTTAACATGGTCTTAAGTGGCAAAGGACAAATTTGGACTAAGGTTTATTTATGACTATTAATAGAAACATGAGTTTTATCCATCACCCAAGCAATTAGTGCTCCCCAATTAAGGACAACTCCTCTTGTGTAACCAGCTGAATTCCTCTGCCTACTAGGCCTATATTTTCTGCTTAATGCAGATAGCTGGTAATTCCTTCCCAGGTGCCTGTTCTTTGTGTTTTCTACAGACTTTTCATCCTCAGTGGCCACCTGGTTTATACTCCTTTTGTTTCATTCTAGCTCCCATCTCTCTCAGTTCTGAATGGTTTTGCAGAGATCAGCATATTCTATTTCTTGCTGAATGCCTCCCTTTTTCTGAGTTACATTTTTTGTTTTTGTACTCTCATTTAATCTTTTTTTTGCCTCTTTTCTAATTAACTCCATCGTTGCCTTCTTCATTATGCTTGTAATGAGGTCAAGGAGGTGTTCTGAAATTTTTGCCTTTCCCATCTGCTTCAGGGTTCCAATTAGTTTTCTTTGGAATTCTATTATTATTTATTTATTTTTTTTGCTTAGTAGAAGCTTCCAATAAGGCTAATTCTAGGATGGCCTCTTTTCCTTCATCAGTTCATATGAAAGCTTACAAGATTATTCAAGCTCTCAGTGGTGTAAATGGCATCATTTTCCCTAGCATAGAAATGGAGTTAGAGACAACAACAGTTGAGCTACACAGAAAATTTAAATATCTTTTGAAAGAGTGTGAAGTCTGTTCTTCCAGATTGCAAGTAGATGCAGGTGAGAAATTTCAGAAAGACACTTTTATCCACACTTGGACGTGAAGGGTATGTAGCTAACACAACAAAATGAATTTTAAAGAAAATTTGCAAATAATATATTTTAAGGGAAAAGTTTCTTAACTTTAGTATCTTGCTCTCGGAGCATTATTTTCATATAGAATTTTCAGTTGACTATTGTTTAGCCATTGCTAAGGACTGAATTGTGTTACTCACCCCCTGCCCCCACTTCATAGTTGAAGCCACTGTGACTGTATTTGGGGACAGGTCATATATGGAGGTAATAAAGGTTAAATGAGGTCATAAGGGTGAGGCCCTAACTTGAAGTATTTGTGTACTTATAAGAAGAGGAAGAGAGACCAAATCTTTCTTTCTTCACAGGAGCTCTGAGGAAAGGTCAAATGAGGATATAGTGAAAAGGTGGCCATTTGTGAGCTAGGAAAAGAGTTCTTAGCAGAAACTGAGCTCTGACAAAGCCTTGATCCTGGGCTTTTCAACCAACATAACTGTGAGAAAATAAATTTCTGTTGTTTAAGCTGCCCTATGGAAGCCTGAGCAGACTACTACAGCCCCTAAAAGTAACTCTTTTAGAGAGAGAAGCACTCATGTAGTTTGTAAAGCAGACACAGAATCATATGCCCTAAGACCTTAATTTAAAAAGTGTAGGAGAAATTTGCACTCTTATATGCTGCTAGTGGAAATATAAAATAGCATAGCCACTTTGAAAACAGTTTAGCAGTTGGTCAAGAAGTTAAACATGGAGTTATTGTGTAACCCAGCAATCCTACTCCTTGGTACACCATTGACCCCTGAACAACACAAATTTGAACTGCATGGGTCCACTTCTATGTGGATTTTTTTCAGTAAATACCTGTACTACTTTTTATTTGTGGTCAGTAGTCTCTGGGTGTAGAGAGCCAACTGCATGCACTGATGCATGCTCTTTCACATTGGGGGATTTGGATATCTGGGGGGTCCTGGAACCAATCTCCCATGGATACTGAAGGACAACTAAATGTTGGGGGAGTCAGGTTATATGTGGACCTTTGACTGTGTATGTAGGGGGTTGGTGTCCCGAGACCCTACATTGTTCAAGAGCCAGCTATATATATATAGCTGGTCCCATTCAGGAAATATATATATACTGAACAAAAAATGGAAACATACATGCACATTAACCTTGTATGTGAATGTTCTTAGCAGCATTATTCCTAATAGTCAAAATAGTCCAAATGTCCATCAACTGATGAATGGATAAATGCAATACATAATATGGCCTATCCATACAATAAAATATTATTCAACTGCAAAAAGGTATGAAGGACTGATATATGCCACATGGTAAACTTTGAAAACATTATATTCATTGAGAAGCAGATCACAAAATGAGATATTGTGTGAATCCATTTTTTTCTTATTTTAAGTTTATTTATATTTTTTATTGTCGTTCAATTATAGTTGTCCCCATTTACCCCTGATTACTTTCCTCTGCCCTACCCACCCCCCACATGGCCATCAATAAACGAGTAGAACAAAAAACTGTGGTACATTTATAAAATGGAATACTACATAGCAGAAAGAAAGAAGGAGCTCCTACCCTTCAGGATAGCATGGATGGATCTGAAGAGCATTATGCTAAGAGAAATAAGCCAGGCAGTGAAAGACAAATACCGTATGATCTCACCTATAAGTCAAACCTAGTCAGCAAAACAAACACGTGAGCAAAATAGAACCAGAGACATTGAAATAAAGAACAAACTGGCAATCACCAGAGGGGAAGCAGGAGGGTGGGTAACAGGGGAAAGATAGGAAAGGGTCAACAAAGAACATGTGAAAAGGAGGACTGATGTATGAAGCCATTTATATGAAATGCCCAGAACAGGCAAATCCAGAGACAGAAATTAGATAAGTGGTTGCCTGGAGATGGGAGTTGGCCACTGGTTGGAAGTGGGAGTGGTTGCTAACTAAATGGTAAGGGGTATGCTTCTTTTGGGGAGAATAAGATGTTCTAAAATTAGATTGTGGGGATTGTTGTACCACCCTTTGAATGTACTAGAAAACATGAATTGTACATTTTAAATGAGTGAATTTTATGGTAAATGAATTATATCTCAATAAAGTTGTTGAAAAGTATATATACCTATACATAAACACATGTGCAGAAGCATACTATAAGGAAATGCATCAAAATATTAATACAATTTTCATATGGATTTTCAGCTGATTTTCACTTGATTCATTCTAATATCTTTTAAAAATTTTCTAAGGTTGTTCTTAGATGTTTCCTAATCAATAACAAATTCCCTAAAATTCTCCTTTCTACTTTTCATTAAATGTTTACTATATGCAGTGTTCTCTGCTGCATGCTGGAAAGACAAGCCAACTGAAGTGTTTGAGCTTCTTGAGGACAGGGAATGCATTCACCACTGTAAATCAAGCTCTCAACTTGGTCTATGAGTGAAAAAAAGAAATGAATGAAGTAATCATCGGATCTTTGTTTATGGGTGCCGCAGTCTAGCTCGGGAGGCAAATATTAAACAGGCAATGGGTACAGCGTGATTAGCATAGGAAAGGGGTAGTTGGAACATTTAGGTGGGGTGAAAAATGTGGGGTAAGGTACTTAGCAACAGGCTCCTTGTGGAAGGTGATTTCTCATCTGAGTCCTGAAGAACAAGTTGAGGGAGAGAACAAATTCTAGGCAAAGAGAGTAGGTAGCATGTATATACCAAGACCAAAGGTGAACTGGAGCATTGTTCATTCAGGCAACTCCCAAAACCTATGGTTAAGTTTGCAGTTTTGAGTGAATGGGAGTTGTAATGAGAGGTGACGGTAAAGGTAATGGAGAGTACAGATCTTAAAAGGCCCTATAGGGAGCACTGAGAAGCTTCACATTTATCTTCAGGCCATGGTGAATCATTAGTAGGGCTTTAGATAGGGAAGGTGACTCTGTTATAGTTATACTCCTCTTGGTATGGAAGAGTTCTCTGTTTAGATTTTGTTGTTATAGTAGGTATTTACCTAGAGGCTAGGCAGGAGCAATTGAAAATAAAAGAAGAATGAGGTTTGGCGTTCCTTAAGTGGTCACTTTATTCCTTCTCTCTCTTTTCCAGCCCTCACTTCTTGCCCTTTTGAACTGGAAGTTGGAATCCTGGTTCAAAAGGAAACGGAGATAGCCATTCTCACCGGTGTAAAGTGGTATCTCATTGTAGTTTTAATTTGCATCTCTCTGATAGCTAGCGATATTGAGCATCTCTTCATGTGTCTCTGGATCCTCTGTATGTCCTCCTTGCAGAAGTGTCTGTTCAAGTCCTTTCCCCATTTTTTAATTGGGTTAGTTGTCTTCTTAGAGTGAAGTCGTGTGAGTTCTTTGTATATTTTGGAGATTAAACCTTTGTCTGAGGTATCATTGGCAAATATGTTTTCCCATACAGTTGGTTGTCTTTTTATTTTAATGCTGTCTTCTTTAGCTGCGCAGAAGCTTTTTATTTTGATGAGACCCCATTTGTTTATTCTTTCCTTTATAGTCCTTGCTCTAGGGGACGTATCAGTAAAAATGTTGCTGCGTGAAATATCTGAGATTTTCCTGCCAATGTTCTCCTCTAGGACTTTAATGGTGTCACGGCTTATATTTAAGTCTTTTATCCACCTTGAATTTATTTTGGTGAATGATGTAAGTTGGTGCTCGAGTTTCATTTTTTTGCATGTAGCTGTCCAGTTCTCCCAACATCATTTGGTGAAGAGGCTATCTTTACCCCATTTTATGTTACTGCCCCCTTTGTCGAATATTAATTGACTGAAGAGAGTTGGGTTTATTTCTGGGTTCTCTATTCTGTTCCATTGGTCTATGTGCCTGTTTTTATGCCAGTACCAGACTGTTTTGATTACAGTGGTCTTGTAATACATTTTGATATCAGGTATTGTGATCCCTCCTACTTTGTTCTTCTTTCTTAACATTGCAGCTGCAGACTGGTACAACCATTATGGAAAACAGTATGGAATTTTCTCAGAAAACTAAAATTGGACTTGCCTTTTGACCCAGCAATTCCACTGCTAGGATTGTATCCTAAGAACCCTAAAACACCAATCCCAAAGAACCTGTGCACCCCAATGTTCATAGCAGGACAATTTACAATAGCCAAGAGTTGGAAGCAACCTAGGTGCCCGTCAGTAAATGAATGGATCAAAAAACTATGGTACATATACACAAAGGAATTTTATGCTGCAGAAAGAAAGAAGGAGCTCCTACCTTTTGCAACATCATGGATGGAACTGGAAAGCATTATGCTGAGTGAAATAAGCCAGGTGTTGATGGACAAATACCATATGATCTCACCTTTAACAGGAAGCTAAACAACAAAACAAACAAGCAAGCAAAATATAACCAAAGACACTGAAATAGAGAACATGCGGACAGTGACCAGAGGGGAGAGGGGAGGGAATTTCAGGGGAAAAAGGGAGGGATTTAGAGGAACCTATATAAAGGATACATGGACAACAACTGAGAAGGGTGGAAATGGGAGGGAGGGGGGAGCATGGGAGGTGGGATGGGATGGGAGTAACAGACAGAAAACTGTACTTGAAAAATAATTAAATAAAACAATTGGAGGAAAAAACAACAACAAAAACAAAAGGAAACAGAGACACTTGGGTTAGGGTTCTGGACTTGGCTGGCAGAGCTGTGACTCTCATGGACCTTCACTCTGGACAGATTTTACTGAAAACTGGCTTAACTTGCAATGGCCAGAAGATCCAGCTAGGATTTCCAGGCTTCTCTAGATCTTCCACCGGGCAGGTATGGTTTTGTCTTCCCTACTAGATGCAGCAACCCTATCTGAGCTTTTGATACTTTGAAGCTCTGACCTGATAGCTGGCCCTTAGTTAAAGTTATAATTGATTACTCTGGATAATATTTTAATTCCACCTTGTATTTAAAACATATGATATTTAAACCCTGTCTACCCTTCTCTTAGGTAACAGTGACGCTGTATTTTCTATATATTTTCACCACTATAAATAACTTCTGACTTTTAATCTTAAAATCTTCACAAAATATGTCATACCCCAAACCCACCTTATACACAACTAAGCTGAGGTGGAGTCCCTAAATGTTTTCATGTGGGAAGGAGAGGTTTCAGGATGAAGAATGGATTTGAAGGACTTATTGCAATGACCTATATGAGGGACATTAGTGGCCCGATCTGACCTGAAATGTTGGCAAAAAGGAGGAAATAGTGGATATATAGGTGGTAAACATGTTGATACTAAATGATGATAATGATCATCGAGAACACTTACAAGCTGCTTTGTCTTGTGCAAGGTGGCATTGTACTACATGCATTACCAAGATCATCCCATTTAATTTCTTTAATCCTCACAATAGACTTTGGGAGTTAGAACTCCATCACTGATTTAGATACATTTGCTCTTGACTTGCAGCACACTCCAGCTTACTTTCTGAGTGAATTTTCATCAGCATCTTGTTTTCTGTCAGTTCCATCAACATGCTTGTTCCTCCTGACTTAGGACCTGTGTATTCTGTTCTCTCTGTCGGGAATGTCCTGCACACCCATCCCTACAACTCCCAACACAAGCACTTACTTAGTAAACAGGTACTATTAGGTCTCAGTTCAAATATTCCTTCCTCAGAGAGGCCTTTCTTGATCCAAAATCTAGGTGAGATCCAATTATTTCATAATCTTATAGCACTATGTACTCCTCTTTTCAACAATCATCTCAGTTATAAATTTGTGTATGTGTGTGTTTGACTCCTTGTTATTTCCTACATTAGTTTATGAATTTATGAGAATAGGAACACTGACTAGCTTTCAATTTCCTGTATTTATTTATTTTTTATCATCATTATCTTCCCAGAACATAGCACATTGCATGTCATATAGAAGCCATTCAATTAATATTGTTTAGATAATGTGTGAACTTGGAGACTTTTACTTCCCCCTGTTTACTTTTGAGAATCCATCAGTTCACCATTCTTCTCTCACTACACCTCTGTGACCCCTTCCCAGTACTTAGAGTGACCAGGAGCCCTGCAACAACTTATGGCACTCAGGGTTCTTCCCGCACGATGAGAGTCTAAGAGTCATCATCAGACGGCTGTGACTTCCATCTTCCATCTGCCTGTTCACTCCTCTCTCTGTTACTAGCATTGCTCCAATAACAACAAAGGCACTTAGTTTTGTAGATTCATGATCAGATAGAGAGATGACATACTTTTAGTTGACCACTATTCAGTTCAAAACCTGCAGCAGTTGTTTTTGAGACAAAGAGAGGGGAAATGATCAAAGGCTGGAAGATTTTAGTACAAATGAGGGTTGGTTTGTGCATTTTAAAGGCATGGTATTCATAATATCAAAGCGCAGGGTAAAATCGCTGATGTAGAGACTGCAGTTCAAGAAGATAGTAAAACTTTCAGCTTCAAAGTTAGGGGAGACTTGCAATTTGATAGCATCTTTCTGTCTGCTTGGGAGATTTTTAAAAAGAAGACATTTCTCAATTGGGTGTTCCAAAAGTCAAGAAATTACAAAATCGAATGTACTTTAGGATTTTTAAAAAGATTTTATTCATTTATCTTCAGAGGGGAAGGGAAGGAGAGAGGGAGAGAAATCTCAATGTATGGTTGCCTCTCGTGCATCCCCTGCTGGGAACTGGCCTGCAACCCAGGCATGTGTCCTGATGGGGAATCAAACCGAGATCCTTTGGTTCACAGGCCCGTGCTCAATCCACTGAGCTACACCAGCTAGGCCTATTTTAGGATTTTTATTATGGAAACATATTCTATGTGTATAAAAGGGAAATTAAAAAATGAAATTGTTTTTGAGGTAACAAGATTTTAGATGATTTTTTTCTTTTATTTCATTTTGATTTACATCGGCGTTGTCAAATACAACATACAACATATTACTTTTCAAGAAACTCCAACTCTTCTCTAAAGTTCCAAATTATAATTACTGTGTATCTACTATGTGCTATGTTCCCTATGACATCATTTTAGTTATTCCCAGTGACACCTCTGGGAGGAAGATGGTGAACAGGCTGACAAGAAAAGCAGACATTCGCTCCAGGTCTTGCACCTTGTGAGAAGTAGAGCTGGGATTTCCGCCCCGCTGCATCTGGCTCCAAGCTTGGTTCTGACCCATTTGTCCTACTTTACCTCTTTGCAGAGTCATTTGACACAATCTCCTCACTGTCTAAACTGCCTGACACTGTTGAAAGTATTTCTTTTGCTGATACTTTACTACAACTCACTAGTTATTTTAATAAATAGTAAACAATTTCTATAGGCTTTGGCTATTCTGGATGAACGGACGTGAACACAATGGACAAGATCCTTACTCGCAGGTTATTCTAGTAGAAAAAAGATAACCTCTCAAAGTAGTAAATAAAAGAGCTATGAGATCACAGTAAGTGGTATGTAGTGAATGAATGATAGTTATCCGATAGTAACTAATTACTGGACCCAAGCTGTTTATTAAATGACATAATGTGAAACTTCTCTGAGGAAGAAACATTGAAGCTGAAATGGAAATGTCAAGAATGCTTTCAGCAGACGAGTGAGATTTCACAAAAGCCCTGTGCCAGAAACCAGCGTGTATGTTCAAGTCATGGAAAGAGAAGACCGGTGTTGCCGGAGCATACAGGGTAGGGAGAAACGTGGTTGGTGGAGGTTGTTGTTGAGTCTTGTGTAAATGCGTAAGACAGAGTGAAGAAAATAAATTTTAGTTTAATGGATTCGGAAGTCATGGGAAGATTTCTGGTCAAATAATATTTCTGCTGTTGTGTGGAAAACGGGTGAGAGGGGAGTAGGAGCAGAAGCCAGGAGATGGGTTGGAAGGCAGCTACATAGGTTTCTTCTGCTATCTGAAAGAAGAGTGTTCCTACGAAATCTCTCATTAGCTGAAATGACATAACGTGAAAAAAATTACTATTAATTTATGTGCACAAAGTTTTGAGCATTCGGAGAACCCCCAAATGACCTACCAAATCATATCAAATGTGCTTAATCATGCCCAGTTCTATGCTAAATGAAACACCCTTTTTAGCTCCCTTAGGCTTTTCTAGTACATTAGGATACATCTTGCTAACAGATGCACAAAATAAATCGAGATAAAGCACAGATGCTCACAGACACAGTTCAAAGCTGTGGGGTCTTGATGCTGAGATGCTGAGTGTAGTTCTCCGGGAATGAGTTTGGTGGGGCCGCTCTCGGATGCTGGGGCGGACGTGCCACCTCCACGGCGGCTCCCTGCAAAGCAAACACTGAGAGCTGTTTTTGCCTCTTTTGTAAAAGTGAAAATCTTTGGAAGTCTTTTGGTTAGTGAAATCAGGTACTAATGAAGGTCCTTGTAAAAGTGGCATAAAGTGAGCTTTCAAAAAGCAGGGGGAAACTATATTCCCACACACTGTTGCTGAGAGATGACAGAAGATTTGACACCGGTTTTCAGACTGAAGTGTTTTCTGGAATCATCTGGAGGGCTTGTTAAAACACAGATTGATGGAGCCTCCTCTTCACCCCTCCATCAAGTATCCAATATGGTACATGTGGGATGGGTCCTGACCTGTCTAACAAGCATCCTGGTGATGCTGATGCTGACTCTGCAAAGGACAAAGGCATTAATCATGCAGATAGAAGGGAAAAGATTCAGAATTTATTTTAAAGTTGGAATTGTAGAATTTGCTAATGAATTGAATATAGGGAGCAGAAAAATAAAAGAATCAACATGTAGGGGAATTTGGGGAAAGTATGGGAGAAGTTATCATTGAGATGAGGAGGTCTCAGGAAAGAACAGCTTTTGGTAGGATAGGAGTAAGGGAAGAGTCAAGACACAATTAAATTAAAGGGAAAATTATGAGGACATTACATTTTATACATTTACACTGGGTTGTATTAAGTATAATTTTCTATAATTGATTATGGTTCTCTAAATCCTTTTACTGGGGCAGGGGACAGGGATGATGGTGTTGGAGCAGGGGACATAGCTAGCTTGGCCAGGTCCCAGCCGAGCACTGAGGGCCAGAATGGGGGCCGGAGCTATAGAGGGCACAGTGAGGCTGTTGAGGGCCAGGTGTGTGATTCAAGTCAGGTGAAGTGACTGAACCAAAATGACCTCAGAAATAAGTATGGATGATTCCATATTGCAGGATTGGCTGGTACTTTTGTCTAGGGTAAATAGGCTGTAAAGTGTTTTGATAAACCAGGGGAATTTACAGGATGACTGGCAAGAGAGGAAACCCTTTACTAATAAATATAAAATAAATACACATGACAGTAATGACAACTAACCCTCAGTGAATGCATAGTATATGGTAGGCATTGCTACATGTGTTACATAGTTTGTCTAATTTAACTTCTACAGTGTCCTGTACAAGGAAGACTGCTTGCTTCCTCTACTCTTACAGCATTTCTGACACCAAATGTATGGGTTTCTCCACATCAAGAAGTTCCTTGTTTCCTGGAGGACACCAATGGGGTATCCTACAATTTAACCCAATTCTGACACTAACTGGAGTTAGTGCAGACCTCACTAGTTTAAGGGCTCAACCCACAGGAGTGTCCCCACAACAGACACCGATAGCAAGTTCCAGGTGATTATATGAGTTGTGGTTCTGTCTGACCTACTATAATTTGGGGGTTCCCACAACCTCCTTGAAGCTCTCTGAACTCCTTTGATATGCTTTCATGGAGATTTTATTATGTAGGTAGGATTGATTAAATCATTGGCCATTACTGACTACCTAAACTTTAATCCTTTTCTCCTCCACCCCAATGCAGGGAGGGGTGGGCTGAAATTTTCAAACCTCTAATCAAATTGTTGGTTTCCCTAGCAATAAACCCTCCCATACTTAGGGCTTTCCAACAGTTATCTCATTAACATGAACTTTGGTGTAGTTGGAAGAAGCTTGTTGTGAATATCAAAAGATACTTCTTTTGCCTTTATCACTCTTGAGCTATTTCAGGGGCCAGGATCAAAAACCAAATATTGTAACAAAAGATGCTCCTTTTACTTTATTCACTTAGGAAATTGCAAGGGTTTTTAGGAGCCTTTGAAGCAGATCAAAATGTATATTGCTTATTATGTCACAACTTCACACCCTCTGAGAAAAAGTATCACTATTTCCCAATTTTTACAGATGATGAAACTGAGTTTGATGATAACTTGAAGTCACAGAGCTAGAAATGATTGAGCTGGGATTCATACTTGGGTGCTGTTGGATTTCAATATAAAAATATATTGATCAAATATATTGAAAGTTTTAATCTCTGTAAGTTTAAAACAAACATTTTATTGGGGTGATTAAATAGCTCTTGGTCCCTAGTCTGTAAAATGTTTAACGTCAGGCTTTAGTTAGGGAGATACTTCCTCCCACCCCCTTATGGCATTACTTCTATTGAAAAATCTAGGTCTAGATATATCATTTCAGTTGATAGCTCTTCTTCCAGGAATGCAATTCGTTATAAGCTTGAGGACTGTTTGCATCATCTGTGCCTGAAAACAGTAACTTTAGCACAGAATTAGCCAGAGTTTTTATCACTATAGTTTTTTTTGGTGTGTTAATACATTATATATATATGAAAGTGTTAAATTTCCTTGAGAAGACTTATTTTTTTTGCTTCCCAGGAAAGGGAAAATCCTCACATTCTGAGATGCCAGGCTGTTTACTTCCCTTCCTTTTCCCTTTTCCTTCCCTTTCATCTCCTCTTCTCTTTCTCACATCCTCACCTTCCAAAAGGATGGGAACACAGGAAGAGGAAAAAGAGCTCCAGTATGTGACCCCTTACAGATAGGTGTGCCTTTATCTTCTGCACTTGCTCCAAATGTCTCCCTCTGCTTATGACACATCACTCTCCTGAATCTTGGCTGCTGGCAAGTCCCTGATTGTCTCTTACACAGATAAGCAGGAGACTTTGGTGGGCTTGCTTAGGGAACTACAGAGATAAGAACGATATTTTCTTAACATACTATATTTCTTTTTTTATTGTTGTTCAATTACAGATGTTCCAACTTTTTTCTCATTGCTCTCCCCCACTCCCTCACCCCTGCTCCCACAGTCATGCCTACCCTGTTATCTATGTCCATGGGTTTTTATACATGTTCCTTGACTAGGTCCATCCCCTTCTTTCCCCTGTTATCCCCTTCTCCCTCCTCTCTGGTGTCTGTTCATTTGTTCTTTATTTCCATGACTCTGATTCTATTTTGCTCATTTGTTTGTTTTATTCATTAGGTTACATTTATAGGTGAGATCATATGGTATTTATCTTTCACCTCCTGGCTTATTTTACTTAGCATAATGTTCTCCAGTTCCATCCATGCTATTGTGAACAGTAGAAGTTCCATCTTTCTTTTGCTGTGTAGTTTTCCATTATATATATGCACCACAGTTTTTTGATCCACTCATTTTCTGATGGGCACTTAGGCTATTTCCAGCACTTGGTTATTGTGAAGAGTGCTGATATGAATATTGGGGTGCATAGGTTTTTTCAATTGGTGTTTCAAGACTCTTAGGGTATAATCCCAGCAGAGGAATTATTGGGTCCAAAGGCAATTCCATTTTTAGTGTTTTGAGGAAATTCCACCCTGTTTCCCACAATGGCTGCACCAGTCTGCTTTCCTACCAACAATGTATTATGGTTCCCTTTCTCTGAAACCTTGCCAGCCCTTGTTTGTTGCTTTGTTTGTGATGGCCGTTCTGACTGGTGTGAAGTGGCATCTCCTTGTGGTTTTGATTTGCAGCTATCTGATGGCTAGTGATGCTGAGTATTCTTTCATATTTCTCTGGGTCCTCTGTATGTCCTTCTTGGAGAAGTGTCTATTCAAGTCCTTTGCTCATTTTTAATTGGATTATTTGTCTTTCTGGTATTGAGTTATATGAGTTCTTTGTATATTTTGGAGATCAAACTCTTGTTCAAGACATCAGGGACAAAAATGTTTTCCCATATGGTTGGTTCTCTTTTCGTTTTGCTGGTGTTTTCTTTAGCTGTTAAGAAGCTTTTTGCTTTAATGTAGTCCCATTTCTCTATTTTTCTTATATTCTTTCCCCTAGGAGATAGATCAGTAAAATATTGCTGGGTGGAATACCTGAAATATTTCTGCCTATGTTTTTCTAGGACTTTTATGGTGTCATGACTTATATTTAAAGTCTTTTATCCATCTTGAGTTTATTTTGGTGTATGGTGTAAGTTGGTGGTCTAGATCCATTTTTTTTTGCATGTACCTGTCCAGATTTCCCATTACCATTTATTGAAGAGGCTATTTTTACTCCACTTCATGCTCCTGTCCACTTTGTTGAATATTAATTGACCATGGAGATTTAGGTTTATTCTTTGGTTCTCTATTCTATTCCATCGATCTATGTGTTTTTTCTTATGTCAGTACCAGATTGTTTGACTACCATGCCTTATAATATAGTTTGATATCAGGTATTGTGACGTCTCCTACTTTATTATTTCTCAAAATTGCTGCGGCTATTTGGGGCCATTTATGGTTCCATATAAATTTTTGAAATGTTTGTTCTATATCTGTGAAATATGTCATTGGCATTTTAATAGAGATTGTATTAAATATATAGATTGCTTTGGGTAATATGGGCATATTAATGATGTTAATTCTACTGATCCATGAACATGGTAAATGCTTCCATTTATTTGTGTCTTCCTTATTTTCTTCAGAGTTCTGTAGTTTTCTGAGTACAGGTCTTTTACTTCTGTGGTTAAGCTCATTCTCAGGTACTTTATTTTTCTTGTTGCTATATCAAATGGGATTTTCCCCCTGACTTCTGTTTCCGATATTTCATTGTTGGTGTACAAAAATGCCTTTGATTTCTGGATATTGACTTTGTATCCCACTGTTCTGCCAAATTCACTTATTAACTCAAGTAGTTTTTTGGTGGAGCCTTCAGGGTTTTCTCTATACCACAGGTGGCAAGCACAAGGCCTACAGGCCAAATCTGGCCCTCCACCTTATTTTTTTTTCTGGCCGGGCACCTTGTTTTTACCTAGTGGCAGTGCCAAGCTCCTTGCCCCTAGTTAAGGAGTAGTTACATTTATGCAGTTCTAAAATTACATTCAGCCATTTGAGGGCCACCATGAGGTTGATGTGGCCCCCAGTGAAATTGAATTTGACATCCCTGCTATATACAATATCATGTCATTTACATCAATGACAGTTTTACTTCCTCCTTTCCAATTTGGATGGCTTATTTCTTTTCTTTTCTGATCATGGTGGCTAGAACTTTCAATACTATATTGAATAGGAATGACGAAAGTGGATATGTTTCTCTGGTTCCTGATCTTACGGGGAAAGCCCGTTGAGTATGATGTTGGCTGTAGGTTTCTCATATATGACTTTTATTAAGGTATATTCCCTCTACCCCCACTTTGCTGAGTGTTTTTGTCATAAATGGCTGCCATACTTTATCAATGCTTTTTCAGCATTTATTGATATGATCAGGTGATTTCTGTCCTTCTTTTTATTTATGTGGTATATTACATTTACTGATTTGCTAATATTGTACCATCCTTGTATCCCTGGAATGAATCCCACTTGATCATGGTGTATAATTTAAAAAAATATATTGCTGGATCTGTTTTGCCAATATTTTGTTGCAGATTTTAGCATCTATGTTCATCAATGGTATAGGCCTATAGTTTTCTTTCTTTGTTGTTTCTTTACCTGGTTTTGGAATTAGGATAATGCTAGCCTCATAAAAAGAGTTTGGGAATTTTCCCTCTTCTTGAATTTTTTGGAATAGTTTGAGAGGGATAGGAGTTAGCTCTTCTCCTATCCTTAAAATTCACCTGTGAAGCTGTCTAGTCCAGGGCTTTGAGTGCTAGGAGTTCTTTGATTACTGTTTCAATGTCACTAGCTATTATCAGTCTATTTAGGCTTTCTGCTTCTTCTTGTTTCAGTTTTTTAAGACTATATGATTCTAGAAATTTGTCCATTTCACTTCATGGGATTTTTTTTTTTCCTGCCCAGTGAAGATTTCCAGGGCTGTTCACTTGCTATTTTCCCCAAGTTTCTAAGTGAGTTACAAATTTGAAAATTTGAGAAACTGAGCAAAGAGGGGAATACTGATGCATCCATTAAATGAATACAGGGTCTTTGAGGTTAGGGAGATAGGTTTTATTAAAGAGATAGATTGTTTTATAGTAATATGTTATACTAGTAATTTAGTAAATATTAAGTTGTTTGAATTTCATAGAAACCTCTTGCAGACTGTGCAGCAAAGACCACAGATATATAATGTTTTATCTCCTATTGGCTGGCCTGCTTTATTTCCTGTAGAAAGGACTTTCAAAAAACCTCATATTTATAGTTTTAAAAGTGCTTCCAAAAGTCAGACTTTAATGTATGAGTTTTGTGTTTTGAAATAGTGTTATGGAAAGGTAAACATAAGACAAAACATGTTTTTATTGGGTATTAATTTGAAATTAATACCCAATTTGATTGGGTATTAAGTGGAAAACAAAAACGTGAGCTGGTTGAGTAAATAAACAGAAATATGATAGGATTGGGGGTTGAAGAGGTGCTTGGCAGAAGTTCTTGTTTCTAAACAGTTCTCTAACAGTACAGATAGGTTCCCAATATGTTGCCATTAGCTGGGAGGAGTCCCTAGTTTAAATGTAATTTCCTGAGAGTAGTGTCAGGTTGTTAACAATTAATGTTGGAAACAGTATTTGATATCTAACCAATTAAGAATAAGTAATGCAAATGAGGTTTCTGGTAAGTTGGAGCAGAAATGGAGTTAAAGATTTTCACGGAGCCAGCTTTTCATGGAGATGGACTGAAAGGAGAGAAAAAGAAAAAAGAAAGACTGCACCAGTGGGGCATACTGGTTCTCCCATTCTGAAGGGGACTCTCTTGCCCTCCTGATGTGGAAGGTGTGGGGATTTTAACTATACTGTATGACCCAGCCTTTCTTCTCTGGCTAAAACAGTTAGTTTATCTTGGATGAGGAGCTGGATAAGGTGTGGCGACTCTGAAACTGGGCCGTTCCATAGAGGATCCAATGACCTAGGGCAGAGTGTAAGACCACAAGATGAATTGGACTAATTAGACTCCCCCTTTTGGTTATTTGAAATAAATTAGTAGAAGTACATGCTGAAAGGATGCTGTGGTGTGAAGTTGGCACCATGGCAGTCCATAAGGCTACCAAAATTTCTAGGAAGCTTACATTTTGAATAAGCAAAGTCAGGCAGTAATTAAGACCACCTAGTCCAGGGAACCTGATGCTGAGAGTAACTGGTTATTTAATCCTATGGATACACTCACAATAAACTTCTCTTTTTTTAAAGAAGGTCTATAAGGGCCTCTGTTGCAGTCAAAGGAGCCCAGCTAAACTATTGTCTGATTACCAGCATCAAAATGAAAAGGGAGCAAACTGTAAGTGAGAACGTATTTGTTGATGAGACACTGGACGAATGTTTAATCTCCAAAATGGTTAAAGTACTCATAGGACTCAGCAACAGGAAGACAAGCAATCCAATTAAAAAATGGGCAAAGGACCTAAATAGATACTTCTCTAAGGAGGACATACAGAGGGCTTGTAAATATAGATACTCAGCATCACTAGCCATCAGAGAGACGCAAATTAAAAACGCAATGAGATACCACTTTACACTGGCCATCATAAACAAATCAACAAACACAAGTGTTGGTGAAGATACAGAAAACAAGGAACCCTAGTGCACTGTTGGTGGGAATGCAGACTGGTACAGCCACTATGGAACACAGTACCAAGTTTCCTCAAAAAATTAAAAACTGAATTGCCTTTTGACCTGGCAATTCCACTCCTGTGAATTACCCTAAGAATCCTGAAACACCAATTCAAGAGAACTCATGCACCCCTGTGTTCACAGCAGTGCTGTTTATAATAACTTAGATTTGGAAACAGCCTAAGGGCCCATCAGTAAATGAGTGGATCAAAAAACTGTGGTGCATTCACACAATGGGATACAATACAACATAAAAAAGAAGAAATTTTTGCCTTTTGCAAGAGTGTGGATGAAACTGGAAACTTATTATTAAGTGAAATAAGACAATTGGTGAAAGACAAATATGATCTCACTTCTAAGGGGAATTTAATGAACAAAATAAACTAATGAGCAAAATAGAACCATAAGCATGGAATCAGACTGACAGCTGTAAGAGAGGTGGGGGCTGCCTGAAAGAAGGTGAAGGAGTACTCAAGGAACATACATGAAGAACCCATGGACATGGATGACGGTGTGGGCATTGACTATGGAAGTGGGGGGCCAGCTGGGTGGTAGGAGGCAAAGGGGAAAAATGGGACAACTATAATGGCACAAATAAGAAAACACTAAACAAATAAATTTACCCTATGTAGGACAAAAATAAATAAAATAAAATATAATAAAATAAAAATAAAATAAAATCCTGTCTGATTAACTTTTGTTTGGATTGATATTGACAGCAAATACTAAAGTATGTGACAGTTTTGCCGCTAAACTTCTGGTATTTAGAAATATTTAGATATAAGAGGCAGACAGTGCTATTTAAAAAGAGTGCATTAAATCTGACATGTTCAATGGCCATCTAATTTGAAAACCTCTCAGCCCATTGGAATTCTCAGTGCACTTCCTTCTATGATCTAAGCTTGCATTAACAGGGGTTCTGAGACTATACATAGGTTATAAAAAAGAATGACTACTTTCTACCTAGAGCAGTAATTTTCAATCTTTTTCAGCTCATGGGACACAAATGAAAGGGGACTCAAAAGCCCAGAATTTATTTATAAAAACATGTATATTTATTCTTACATGTTTAAACTTCGGTCACCTTTAAAATAGTCTCCACTCGATGCAATACACCTAATGAAACATTTTTTTCACTGCTCAAAACACTTTTTGAACTTGTTGATTTTGATGCTTTTTATTGCTTCTACCATTTTTGTTTCACCTCTCCCACAACAGCAAAACGTTCCCCTTTGAGGATTTTTTTCATCTAGGAAAACGCAAAAAAGTCTATGGGGGTGAGTAGCGCAGGTGAGGCACTGAGGTCATGCTGTTTTCTTTGGTCAAAAACTGCCGAACACTCAGCATGGTGTGGGCAGGTGTGCTCATAAATCACCCAATATGAAATGGGCAAGAATGCTGAAAGAGTCTTAAAAACGTTTACCTAAAGCTAAAGGCAGCCTCTCACACAAAGCCAGCTGGTACATTGATACAGATGAGTTCTTAGAACACACACCTACCAGGGGAAGCCTGTAGTACAAGGGGCCCACCCTCCAGAAGATAATTCTGGTTGTCTTGGGGTCCCCCATCTTAAACTAATTGTTAAAATCCTGCAGCACCTTTTGCCCCCTAGCTGTTTGAAGATCAGCTACCATCATGAACAGCACAGTGACTATCCAGACCAAGAAGTTCGTGACCAAAAGAATACTTCAATGGAAACAAATGGTCATTGACACCATTCACCCTGGAAAGGCAACATTACCCAGTACAGAAATTCAGGAAAAACTAGCCAAGTTGTGTAAGACCACCAGATATCATCTTTGTGTTTGGATTCAGAACCCATTTTAGTCGGTAAGACAACAAGACAACTGGCTTTGGCATGACTTATGATTCTTTGCATTATGCAAAGAAAAATAAACCCAAACATAGACTTGCATGACGAGGCCTATACGAGAGGAAGACCTCAAGACAACAGAGAAAGGAACAGAACATGATAAAGACAGTCAAGAGGACTGCAAAGGCCAATGTTGGTGCTGGGAAAAAGTGAGCTGGAGATTGAACAATAAATGGAGTAAAGCTTCTTTAGTGATTTTATCTGTGGTGATTATCCAGACCTTTTAATGAGAGGGTTAATAAACTAACAACTTTTATGTGTAAAAAAAATCCTGCAGTGCACCCCAAAATATCTTTAGCCCATCTGACAAATAGATATAATTTTGATATATTCACACTGTGTGGCTATTGTTGCTTTGGCTATTGTCATTTTTTTAATTTGATAGTCTAAAAGAAAAGAGGTTAGTGCTCCTGATAAATAGTCAGGTATTGCACATTTTAAAAATTCTTATGGGACACTGGTTGAAATTCCTTGATTTAAAAGGATGTTAGTAAGCATAGGGAGACAACTATGAAATTATCTATAATGCTTGATCTCATCAAATAGATATGAATGAAATTTTACCCCAATTTAGGTCATTACCATTCAGTGACACAGAGTTTTCCCAAACTGAGTTTAAAGACATTTTCTTTTTGGATTGATCTATTTTTAAAAGTATATCCTATGGAAAAGTGTGCCATGATATCATTTCTAACATTTTGGTTCCCACAAATGATTAGCTCTACCATTGGATATGAAGCATAAATAAGAGCAAAACATCATAAAATGAGACCACATTGTCCAAACATGCTATGTATGCCTTGGCAAAGAGAATGTGTATAATCATATGTAACTTGCCAGAGAACTGAATTAAGGTTGGCACAGAAAAGACTCCTGTTGAACAGATCAGTCAAGGAAGGTTAACAGTGATCCCCTTGAAGTAAGGAGACCATATAGTTTATCATCCAAATTGGGACTCCTTTGAGAGTAGAAGGGACACTACTAATAATTACACTAGGCTAATAGATGTGGACTAGGAGTCTTTCAGAAAACTGGATGTATCGTTCGTTGCCTTATAAAGGATACACCGTTTCCTCTGTAAAATTTCTTTAAAAATAAAAAGACATTATATGGTTGTAAATACTTTGAACTCATATGTAATAACTTCTTTGCTTTTAAAATAGTCATTTGGGGGAGATAGATGTATTAACTATTTGTATTCATGATTATAAAAGGGCCAATTGATCATATTTTTATACTTTTTATTCTAAGATATCAGGTGAAAACATTCTCTACCTTATCCTTTATCAAGAGAATTTAGAATATTTTTTGACTTTCCATTATTGTGGCATTTATTTTGCAAAACAATTTAACTTTCCACTTATGCTCCTAAGCAACATACCTTTATTGATTAAATAAGACAATTACAATTGTAAATTGTAAATTTACTTAAAACTTTTTTTTCCTTATCCGTTTTCATTAGTTTTTGTGTGGCTCAAGACAACTCTTCTTCCAGTGTGGCCCAGAGATGCCAAAAGTTTGGACACTCTTGAATATTTCAGGAGTAGCTTAGCAAAGTACCCTTGCAACCAGTAACAGTGCTTAACCGGGGAGCTGATGTGAATTGGGGTGATGATCACGTGGGACTATGGAGTTCTCTGTAATGCTTGTAATTTGATGCAAATCCATAAATGTGTCATTTGGGAAATTAAAAAAGAAACGAATTTGAGAACTTATCTTCTAGGTTCATTTCATTAATTATGATTTTGCTTTATTAAATTTTAAATGTTTGCTGTGTTATAAAACTAGTATATAAATAATAATAATAATAATTCAAAATCATAATTAATGAAATGATCAGAGGCAATGGCAGTGAGAGGAATGAACTAATTAGCAAGGGTAGCTCATGTTTTATACAGACAGAAAATGTGTAGCACACACTGCAAACCTTGTTGGAGGTCAGCACTTTGGTCAGATAATTAATTTTTATCATTTTAGAGATCCATGCTAGTCATATTGTGTGTGGGTCTGTGTGTATGCCTGTGTGTTTTCATATCTCTTTATTATTTGATAGGATCAACAGTAGAATGCAGATTATAATTTGTTCAAGATTTTTTTTTAGTTTTGTTCCAACACCACCATTGTAAACTTTGAGGTCTGAACATGATACTTGGTGTTCAATGTTGGAAGGAGAATGGTTACCAAAGAAAAATCACCCTGAAGTAACTGCCTCTTTTGACTGGGAAAGAAATAAAAATAACCAGGAAGAGAGAACAACAGCAGAGGGGCAGCATCTGTTTTACTTTTTTAGGAACCTCTTCTGGTGGACCCAGTCATTAAAATTCCAGTGTGCCTGTGCTGGATTTCTGCAAAGCTGCATTTAACCCTATTAGACTTGGAGTAGATCAAAAGAGAGCAGGAGAGAAGGAAGGAGAGTGTCCCCATTATAAATGTTTGACATCTCCTACATTAGCAAATACCTACTATAGGACTGTAAACTTCCAGGCGCGGTGATATTATGAGTATTTTTGAACATCTTAGATACTACACACTGAAAACATCATGAAATAAAAATAATCTCTTCACACTTCCCAACTGGCTGTTCATCAACTTTCTCTTTTCCCACATTTATGCATGAAGTGTCCCTTCACAGCCAGAAACCCTGTGGTGTTGGGTTTTTTTTTTTTTTTTTTGGCTCTGATTTGGACAGTAACTTGCTTATTTTCAGAGTTACCGGCAGAAAGCAAAGAAAATGTAGTCCATTAGTGTGTTANTTCCAGGCGCGGTGATATTATGAGTATTTTTGAACATCTTAGATACTACACACTGAAAACATCATGAAATAAAAATAATCTCTTCACACTTCCCAACTGGCTGTTCATCAACTTTCTCTTTTCCCACATTTATGCATGAAGTGTCCCTTCACAGCCAGAAACCCTGTGGTGTTGGTTTTTTTTTTTTTTTTTTTGGCTCTGATTTGGACAGTAACTTGCTTATTTTCAGAGTTAACGGCAGAAAGCAAAGAAAATGTAGTCCATTAGTGTGTTACATTATGTAAAGAAAACAAGATTGCTAAATACTGCCATTCAGTATACTTTCCAAGCATTTATTTAATCCTTTTTATATCAAATCAAACAGCCCCTGAATAATAGAGTTGGAAAAAGTTAAGTTTCAGTATGTCTTAGCAGGGCTGACCCACTTGTCTAGACTTTCTGTAAACCCATGCTTTATCAAGAAACTTTCAAGGGGAAATTATATATATATATATAATCACAGCAGATATTTAATATTAACTCTCCTATTTTTCTTTCCTCTTCCTCCTCTAAGGGAAAATCAGTGTAGGGTTTAATTTTCCTCAAGGCTGTGTATATGAGTGTGTGCGTGTGTGCATGTAAATGTGTGTGTTGCAGATTTAACAAACAGTGACAATAAAAACAAGTAAAATGGGTTTCTGGACCAAAACACTATGTGATCCAGAAAGTTGCTTTGAAGTTCATCAGGTGCAAGTTTTATAATGGACACAGGTGTGAATCGCATTGCTAGTTTTTAGGTGAGACTGAAGCCTGTTGTCATCAGAGGGCTCTAAAGGACCTGCCAGGACTAAGGAAGACTTTTCTTTCTTAGCTAAGGGATGCTCTTGCTAGTATGCTATTTCAAAAGCAGGATTAATGCTAGCTTCCAGGATGATCATTCCAAAGAAAGGTTTTATTTTGCTCAGCACAATTAATCAAATTATGCCATTCTAGAATTAAAGGGCATCTTCTCTCTGTTCATGTAAAATCAAACAAATAATATATGCTGATGCACTAAATATATGTGTGTATATATATTTATATGCAGTTATACACTTATTCTATACTTCTTTATAAATGCATACAGGGGTGTCCAACCACGGCCCGCATGGCTATGATGGCTATGAATGTTGGCCCAACACGAAATCGTAAATTTACTTAAAACTTTTTTTCCTTATCCGTTTTCGTTAGTTTTTGTGTGGCTCAAGACAACTCTTCTTCCAGTGTGGCCCAGAGATGCCAAAAGTTTGGACACTCTTGAATATTTCAGGAGTAGCTTAGCAAAGTACCCTTGCAACCAGTAACAGTGCTTAACCGGGGAGCTGATGTGAATTGGGGTGATGATCACGTGGGACTATGGAGTTCTCTGTAATGCTTGTAATTTGATGCAAATCCATAAATGTGTCATTTGGGAAATTAAAAAAGAAACGAATTTGAGAACTTATCTTATAGGTTCTTGCCCTTCAATAGAATATGAAATTATTTAAAAGAGCCTGTTATTTTTTCATTCAAAAGTTTTTCTTGATAGAAAGTTTTATTCCTGGTTATGGCAGTATTTTTTAAATCTCAGGGCAGAATTTTTTCATTTGTCTCTAAGTTAAATTAAGAGAACATAGTATCTCACAGTATTTCTTTTAGTTCTGTTTCCGTTGTAAAGGTAAGTGTAAGTGAAGAACGCTGGGCAACATATCATGAAACAATAGGGGGTTGTTGAACATTTCTAAGAAGTAATGACAGCATTCAGGACAATCTGCTTATCAGCATCCATGATAACCCTGGTTTATTTATGGAGTAAAGTGCAAGAGCACTAGTAGGTTGTGTATATACTAGATTTTGTGTATATAAAGGCATTAGTTGTAAATATCATAATCCAAAAGGCTACGTTTGCAGGTGAAAAATGCAAAATGTATCAAGAGTTGTACAATGAGGTTTTTCACTTCCATCTACATACGAGTAGCAGTCACCTTCCCTAGTGGTATTTTTAAAATAGAAGACACAGCCGTACAATGCAGTACTTACAGAATTGGAATAACCCAATCCCCAGGCTCTTCATGCAAGGGCAGTTACTTAGCTTTTCTCCTACTGTAAGTTAAATTAAGACGAATCAAGACTGCATGTGCCAGATTGGCTACAAGTACAGTATTGCATACTTGGTGGGGGGGCAATTAGTTTTCTGGATAGTTCAAGAATTTTAGGGATTATGCCAACCAAAAGGAAGCCCTTCTTCAGCAACACTCCCAGGTACAGATGAACTCTGCATCAGCTTTGGGCCCTTGACTGCTATCAGTCTGCTTTTGACTGACATGTTCTGCTGTTCTTTTTTAAAAGATTTTATTTATTTATTTTCAGAGAGAGGGGAAGTGAGGGAGAGAGGGAGAGAAACATCAATCTGTGATTGCCCTTCATGGATCCCCTACTGGGGACCTGGCCTGCAACCCAGGCATGTGCTCTGACTGGAAATCGAACCGGCAACACTTTAATTCACAGGCCAGCACTCAATCCACTGGGCTATACTAACTGGGGCTGTTGTTCTTGCACTCTGTTCTTCTTCTACCTGCTAGTCCATGCAACAGCAAACTTTGTTGGGGCTCACTCATGTTGTATTTCAAAGGAAGATGACTCTGGGTCGTTAGAGGCACGTAGCTCTAGGTGTTCCTCAGTGGGTTCTCAGTGCCCAGCCTTTTTATTCACACACAGCTCTTCTCCTTTGAGGCCCTGCTGGTAGGCTCAGAGTTGTTTCAGTGTCTGCCCAACTGAAAATCCAACTGTTAACTTTCTCACTCCTCCCTCCCATTGGACAAGGGTGTTAGCTTCTGCCTTGGAGTTTATTTTCCTGGTCAGACCTTGCTTCAGTCTTTGCTAGGGCCCCTTCATTTATTAGGCTATGGCTCCTTCTCTTCTCTTTTGACTACTACCTTGCTTTCCCTTATATTTACTGACAAGCCCTATCACACTCCTGATTCCTATATACTTGCTTGCCTCGTTTACTTCCTGTGTAGGCTCTCTGACAACTACCACCCTTTGTCCAGTAGAACACGCAAAGACCTTGCTACTGTATTAACATAATGTTTAACAAGAGGAGCATCTTGACNCCTTGGAGTTTATTTTCCTGGTCAGACCTTGCTTCAGTCTTTGCTAGGGCCCCTTCATTTATTAGGCTATGGCTCCTTCTCTTCTCTTTTGACTACTACCTTGCTTTCCCTTATATTTACTGACAAGCCCTATCACACTCCTGATTCCTATATACTTGCTTGCCTCGTTTACTTCCTGTGTAGGCTCTCTGACAACTACCACCCTTCGTCCAGTAGAACACGCAAAGACCTCGATACTGTATTAACATAATGTTTAACAAGAGGAGCATCTTGACTTTCTATTGAGAATTCTAAGGATTGTTGATTCTGTCTCCTGAAATAAATAATTACTAAGAAAAATAAGATCATTAAGTTGTATAACAAAATAGATAAAGAGTTGATTCATGGTGAAAGGGAGTTTTGTATAAAAACACAATTTAACTACCTTCAACATTTTTATTTTGAAATTCTGACCATGTCAGTAGGAAAAATCCCATTTATTATAAGCCTCACTTATACCATGATCATCACTAGCTATGATATTAACATGACCACATCATAGTATGAGCAGACCATCACATCCTTCTTCAGAAAAAAGTACAAATTACAAATATGCTGACAAACCAAAGGCCATGTTTTTGGTTTACACACCCTAACTATGTAATACTGAAATGTCCATATTATTTTAGAAACTCTGATATAACCTCACAATAAATGAACATATAAAGGAGCAACAGTTATGGGTGTGTGTGTGTGTGCGTGTGTGTATGGTAAATGACTTCATCCAAGACATACCAACACTGTTTATTGAGAGGATATTAGCATCAACGTACACCTGGTAGTATTGCTTCCCCTTTGTCTCCCTCTCTTGTCTGCTTAACTGGCTGGGGTATGCCTGAATAGCAATTAAGCCTCTCCATTCAGAAAGCTTGATATCATGGCCACCATTCCTGATAGCCATCTTGTTTGGATCAATGTTTTTACCTAGAGTAATCTTCTTGTAAGTCTTAATCTCATCTTCTGTTTCCATAGGCTTTAGGTAATCTCAGGTTATCTTAACTTGAATCTACATAGTGCTTTATTCATGGCACAATATCTTGTGGCCCAAATCTCTCTTGGAAAAGCTGCTAAAACCAAGAAATAAGTGGAAATGGCAATTATTAGTTGGCCATGGCACTTATTTTCCTTTTCAAACCTTTGAATTACGTGTCTTTAGCAGATCTATGATAACAGGGCTGTTAAGGCTTGCAGAGATGTGGTTTAAACTCAAGTACTTTTGTCAAATTTTATTTTTTTATGAAATATATTTCACTTTTGACATTTTAAAGACTGCAGCTTTGAAAAATTCACATAGACCTTCTGCAACCATTGTATTTGCTAATGAACTAAAATTGATCTCTGTATTTGAAAGATAATACTAAACATATTATTTGATCTTAGTGACTAAATACCAAATGAAATTCTACATAATCCTGGATATACTATGAATGCTTTAGCTTCATTATGAAATTACATTGTATAGCTTCTTGAAATTGTTTAATTCTTAAATAAAACAAATCAGATAAAATGAGTAGTGGGGAGGATGCTGGACTGAGTGAGCGTCTGCAGACTGGAGTTTAAAGTGGACTCTGCAAAACCTCAGGCAAGTCAATTTCCTTGGGACTCAGTTTCCCACCTATCAACCTGATAGAGTAAGGTTATTTAAGGTCTCTTACAGCTTTTCCATCTCTAGAATCAGAATCCCACCAAACTGCTTTTTCATAGTCAGTAAAACATCTGAACAAAGCTGAACTGTGAAATATTTGACAAGCATTAACAGCATTGAATATATTTCAGTCGTTCTGTATTCTGTAGAAGAAAAGAACATTTAAGAACTACCCCCACCCCTACACTAACCACCACAAAACTTGTATTTCTTTAAATTCAAAATGTTGTGCAGTTACTCTAAGCTGGTTGCATACTTTTTCTGGGTAAGGACAGAGAGAAAATGCCCCAACCTTAATTTCAGAGGGCCTGTTGTGCTTTATAAACTCAGTAATACAGTGGGTTGGGCTGGGGTTCTGGATCTGCTTAGGTGGTATGTAGCCCAAACTATACTAGATTTATCCTTGATAAACAGGATCATGATTCTTACTGAGATTGTTTTCCCTTGGGGGTAGGAAAAAAAGAGAGAGAGAGAAAGCAAAACTGCCTGCAATACCAGAGCACCTGCTTTATTAAAAAACCACAGGGAGGTTCATTATTAAACTCTGAAATACAAGATCTTACTATAAGTGAAAGATAGGAAACTGTGCTTTCTTCATTTGTGACATCCTTATTTTATTGATATCAGGTCACACAAAAAATATACTTCTTTGTAGAATTTTATGGGTGGATTCAGAGTATTACATTGTACAGAGAATGTTCACACAGTCATTAATAAAGACTCCTCCATCAGGCAAATGGAGGAGTCAATTAAAAAATGTGTTCAATTTTATTGCCTTTTTATTTCTAGAGTCTGTGTAAAGTAACTGCCTTAAAAATGCCAGAAAAGACTATAGAAACAGGTAAAACTGACTTGCTTAATACACCAGAAAATATCTACCTCTATTTTCACTGAAGGATAAAAATAGTATATGTGCATATATTTTAAAATAAGAAGGTATAAATAAAAATACAGTTGTAGAGCAGATAACTTGAATTAATAATTACAATTTATCTGCCTTAGTATTTACATGAGGCTAGCTATTAGCCACTTACATTAATAAACCTTTCGCCAAATGACCTCTGAGTTACAGTACTTGATCTCACTTAATAATTTTTTAAAGGACAAATATGTTTTGAAGAAATAAGCATTTTATTGTTTTATAAAGAAGAATATTCTCATAGCCTTTCTTTCTGAATAAACAAATTTTTCTGACCTCTCATGATATTATTTTTTTTAATATCGATGATTGGAATACTAATAATTCAGTTTAATTTACACGGGGGAAAATAAAACTATTGCTACAATCCAGACATTTCAAAGCATTCAAGGATTGTGGTAGGCAGAATGTATATTTTATCTAAACCTGAAAAAGAAATGAGAAGGGGAGCATGTAGAGCAGGGAAGATGTTGGAACTACAGGTCTGTTATGAAGTCCTTGCTGAAATGACAGGGAGCATGAAGTGTTCACTTAGGCATGTGGTGAGCCTGGTGACACCCTGCACGCACCTGCGGTCATGATAGGCCTATGCACAGGCTTGCCTGAAAAATGGGGACAACTGTAGAAAAGTAACTATGAGGCAGAAACACAGTGAAAGCTGCTTGGAAGCCATTCATATTTGAAAATTATTTTGAAATGTAAAGGTTATTTTTTTAGTAGTGTAAGTAAAATACTAAAGCAGATTTTAGAGAATAACTTACTACAGAATCCCAGAGACAGGAATGTTATATATATATTTTTTGGGGGGGTACTTCCCATATTCAGGAAAATGCTATTTTACTTATGGTATTAATTGAAATCAAACTTATTCCATGAAGTAAAATTTTTCTAGAAAAATGATAGAAGACAACCTATTAATTTTATGAGAAAAGAATTTTACCCCAGTTGAAATGGGAGAAATAACACAAAAACACCAAGGCTTATATATATGATTAAAATAGTTTGTCACCATCAGTCACTTTCATTTTCCAACCAACACTATTTTAGAAACAATAAAAATAACCCATTTTATTTTACTTGGGTAATTACCTTCATCACAGTCATTCCCTAAACCGGGGGGGAAAGGCAGTGATATTACAGCTGTGAGACCGGCGTAAGGGACTGGTTGGTTGAATTCTGTGCAGTAGGCGAAGGAACCAGCAGATGCCTAGGTGGAAGTTCTGTGCTCCTGTTCTGAGCTGCTTCTTCAAGCACAGGTAATTTCAAGTTCAGGTATGCAGGGGCTCTTTCTTTCTAGTTCTTGTGACCTAAAGTTGCTAATACTATATAGGCAATGATGCATTTTGATTCATTAGGTCTGTGGATGATATTTTATTTTAAAGACTGAAAAGAGGATAAACTTTTGTGTTGGCCTAAATATTGATAGCTGGTGAGGGCAGGCAGCAAATGATAAAGTCATTTTCCCTATATTTGGCTGCTAACTAGATTCTGTTATGACTTTAGAAAATTGTGGCTCAGAGCTTATTTTCCAGTCACAAAATAGGCAGGTGGTCATAGTAAGAGATAATGAAAAAGGGCAGCTTGGTAATGATCGAGGTGAAGCTGTCTCAAGTACGACTTGATAGATCCACCAGGAAATGCTTAGGGCGTAAGTGAGATACAGGCTTCTGTGGATGGAGAGAGAGGGAGAGGAAGAAGGAGGAGCAGGAGGGAGGGAAGGAGAGGGAGAGAGAGAGGGAGTCAGAGAGAGAGAGAGAGAGAGAGAAATGAACACACCTTAAAGCTTTGTTTGTCTCCTCTATACTGGGTATGATTTAATATTGCTGATACATTGGGTTAGGATAGAGATTCACCTCAGTAGCCATAACCTTTGTAGTGTTTAGTGCCCCTAAATGCTTAATCTGGCTCTGGGTACATTGCTTTTGTTTTGTTCTATTTTCTTTAATTTTTTTCTATGGCATTCTAGACTTTTCACACTGTAGGTACCACCCCAACTGTTTATTAGAGGGACGACAGCAAAGAGATGTGGTATTAACTTGAGTTTGGTTTGCTCATCATGATGAGAAGAGTTAATAGGAATAAGACAACAGCAGTTTACAAAAATCAGTATAGAGACCAGTAGTTCTCCAAGTGCTGTCCCTGGGCCAGTAAGGAGAGAACAGCAGTATTAACTGGATTTTGCCAAAAATGAACCCCCTAGCACTGAGTCAGAAATTCTGGGAGTGGGCCCAGAAGTCCCTTTGGGCAAGCCCTCCTGGTGATTTTGGTATGTGCTAACATTTAAGAAGGACTGTCTAGGGACCAGGGTTTTTTTCTTTTCTTGGTTCTTTGTAGTCTTTAGGTCTTGGTAAATTTGCTAAACTTTTCTGAGTTTCTGATTCTCATGTCTATAAAATGAAAGATGATCAAAAATAGCACTTCCAGCTCTAACATTCTGTGACTCCTGGATTCTAATTACTTGGTGAACGAGAATATGTTAAGGACAAGCAATGCCCAGACATCCAGCTATAGAGATAAATCTCATATATTGCTCAGTTTCATGCTCCTTCCATATATTTAATGTACAGTGATCCTTCTCAATCTTCATTAGTTCTGTATTTTTCTTATAGCAGTTACAGTAAAATAAAATGAGCCTGCTAAATAACTCAAGACCAACTCCATTGTAACTAAATAGAATACATTATATTGATCTTACTTTTAATTGTTGAAGATGACACAAAACATCAATGACATTATGAAATGGAATTTAAAAGTACACAACTTTTGGTGGGATGAGTTTCCTTAAATTCACCATAAACTGAGCACTCAGAAAGTACATAATTAAGTCTAGAAGTAATAATAATATGGCATAACATCTTGTTTACATTGTATTCAATATAAACTTGTTCAAAGTTTAGAAAGCAATTAATGTAATTATTCATAAAGATCTGCTAATGCATACTCTGTAGCCCAGTGGACACTAGTTAGTTCAAATGGCCAAAGGGCATATGTTTTCCTTGTGAATTTTCTATTCTCCTTGTAAGAACTTTCAAATGGTAACCTTCTTTTCAGTTTATTCTAAGGCATGTTACATGGTTTGGAAAGCTATAGCTTCTACAGAAAAATGCTAAAATGGATGTTTTTAAAAATGCTAGAGATAATCGTCAATATTTATACCAATCACTGAGATCTGGGTCTGCTCTAAGACCATAGATACTGGCAAGTGCAGGTGTGTACATTCTGTATATTCGGGTTATGACAGTCCTAAAGACAAAGTGACCTTTCTTATCCCATTATTGAATAAATCTGAGTATTATTTGTATTTAAAGACAAAACGTGCTAATTTTTAAAAGGCGCATGAGTGATACATCTGCCTTGATTAACTTGAAGTAATTAGGCAGAGGATTCCTTATGTTAAAAAGTTAGTCCCTCAGACACGTGTGGCCGAGGTATGATCTGACTTGCCTTGCCTCTGCCTATTCATAACCTCGTTCAACCACGTTGGAAACAATATATACTCGGTTGCTTTGTTTAAAAGGCTCTGTCTATGTATATGCATGCTTTTTTCTTTATAAAATTGAGTGCTAGTAATTGTAATCTACTTTATGATTCCATAGAAGCAATTTCAATATGAGAGTGTTTTATTGTTTTTTCTTATGTTCTTTTTATATATAAATCAAGAAATTATTTTTTAAAAGATACATGTAAACGAGGTCTTTCAGTAGCTGCATATAAAATTGCGTAACTGACGTTAATTGAGGGTGACTTCTGCATTTTTGTAGAAAATTATCGTACACTCTCCTATACAATGAAGGATACCAAGTTAGCTTCTTTTGGCTTTTTGTGGACATTGAAATTCTTTCCATCAAAACCTGTTGTTAAAAATGTAAAACGAAGACAATAAATGGTCAGGTTTTCTTTTAGCGTGGCAATGCCATTTGTCCAGGAGGGGGAGCTCTCAGTCTGCATGCGGCAGAGCTAACCACTCCAGTTTGTATCTTATCTGCTGCCTAGAAATTGTCTGACAGGAAAATATCAACACAAACCATACGATTTGCCGCTGGAGCACGCTGGACCTCATCTGCTTAAAAAGATGCATGGATATAGTCATCACAGTTCATAATTTAATAAACTGCTAAAAAACCCACACATTTTCATTTTATCGACTTGGGTCTCACAACTAAATTCACATAGCTACATAGACATTTGAATTTTGCACTAATATGTCATGAGCACTGCATCCATTGCAAATTAATGAGTCTCTGAATAGCAGTGTGTATTTGTCATTTGAATTTATGCTAATGCAATGAGGTCTCCTGGTGATGCTGATAGTCCATAGCAGCTGCTCGAACACAGAATATGTGGGCATTTCCCTTCCACTTTATATCGCTCCCTCTTTTCTGAGCTTTTCTGGCCTGTCACTGAGGCAGTAATCCTTTAGTGGGTTATTGATAGGGCTGCTAATTATCTTTGACTTTACACCATTGGCCTGACCCCCAACACTGAGCAGAAGTAATGTATCAATGTTGAGAGAATTATGTACATCACACTGTGGCAGCCTCAGACCAGGAGGTCAGAAGGAGTTCATTGAGAGCCAGTGGTATTTACAACGGATGTTGGTATGGAAATTGGTAATATTTTTCAGTGATATGGTGTAATGTACATCAATAGGTCATTCTAAGAAAGTGACTGTAATTTTTGTGATCATAACAGCATTTATATGTACGTGAAAAAACAGTGGGTAGTACTTCTGGTTTTTTCCTCTTTTACTCATTTTATTGCAATCTAAGAAAATGGTCATGGCAATACTTCTGGGTTATCGGGGCACCTGAGTCTTCATAGTGCTTGTGCACATTGCCTGTTGGTCAAAGAGATGTGGTAAAGCTATTGGATCTAGCTTATACCAAAGCTATTGTTGGTATAGGGAGCAAATGTGTGGGAGGGAGGTGCACAAATAACCATTTTCATGGCCTGCAAGTCTGTGTTATTTTGTTCCCAAGTCTTAATTGTGAAGTTAACATTTTTTGTCTTAGACTAGTGTTTCCAACTGACCTGCTTCTGGAACAATGAAAGAAAGTATGTGGAGTTCATTCTCATAGATTCTGGAAATTAGATTTGGTATTTAGAAGTGTTGTGGAAAAATTAAGCTAAAAAACCAAAGTATACATTACATTATACACCTTTTGAAAACTGTTACTGAATTTAAGAAGTGTTCTTTTTATTTTTCCTTTGGGGACACAAAAAGCATGCACACTTTTTCTTTCAAATAAAAAACATTTTTTAAAAAGGGTCAAAGAAACAAATACATACCCTCGTTAAAATGGAGCATTGTTAGCATTCATTCCTAGTTTGTAAAAGAAGCTTAGCTAAGTAGGAGTCAATTCCTGAATTACCGCCATGGGGTGAGAAACATTCCAAGGCAGATAGATATAATTGTTTATTAAGTGATATCAAGAGGCATGGAGCATAGAAGTAAAAGTAACCTATTAATCTCAAATAGTGCCCAAGAGCAAGAAGGCTCTTTTCTTATGAAACTCATAAAAGGAAGGGGATTTTTTATCCTGACTCCACAGCCTAGTAAGCTGCTCAGAGTACAATCCCCAGGAGATACAGGCCCTTCTGTTTTGCTCTACTGGACAGCGCCAACCTAAGGGTTAAAGGGCATCTCTGGAGAAAGAAGCTTGCCTGAGGAGGCAGGCTGCAGATCAGTAGGCTCTTTACTGCAGCACCTTCGGTTCCGTCAAGGCAGGGAGACGGTTTTCACTCTTCTTGGAAAAACTTTGAAATGTAAACTGTTTCGATTGATGGCTCCTTCTGGCCCTGGCAACTCTTTTTGGTAGCTGGTGCTCTTTCTGTATTACTTGTTAAAAATGTCTCTGTAGCAAAGTTGTTTTTATGTGATTTTTTTTTTTTAAGTCAGCGCATGTGTGAGTACAGACAGGCTCTCATCTTGCACTGCGGAGACTGGCAGGTGAACACCTACTCCTGTTGTCCTTATTCATTTGCAATACTTTATAAGATTAGTCTCTTTGAAAGCTGTTTTCAGTCTAAACTGTCAATCCTTTTCAAATGTGGTCCCTTTAATAAGGAGTGACTTCTTGGCATTCCTGAGAAATGCTGTGGCCTGAGAGTCCCTTTCTTAGACCAGAGATGCACCCATGTGTCTCTCACAACCTGCACCCAAATCTTCTGCAACAAGGCTGTGTGGGGCCAGCTTTCAAAGACAAATGCACATCTAACTCATCCTACATTTCAGACCAATCTTTACGGACACAACTTCCACCATCATTCACAGTCCTGTGTTGGAAATTCTATTTTTGCTCAATCATCTATAAAATGACCGCATGTGATTTTTTACATTGTTGTAATATTCTTAAACTATATTCACATGGAAAGAATTTAGGTGGTAAAATTGATCAATCTAATTATAGGGATTGATTTAGATAGTGAAATAGGCCAAACTGTACAAATTAGTGTGAAAAATAACCAATTTAGTCTAAATGATGACTGCTTATATTGATCTGATTTTAAATTATTTCTTTATCCTGTGCCATATAGAATCAGGTTTAGACATTACATATTCGTGTTTGTTGGGAGCTTATTTTTCCTTTGATCATTTTGGATATTGTGCGGTTCTCGGTTTGCTGTGTTTGCTCCTCTGAAAGGTTATGCTCCCCTGAGTGCCCAGGAAGAGGAGGGCCCTGGGACCTGATTCTGGCAGGAGTCCCTCTCTCTCCCAGTGGTTTGCACTTGGAGTTCTCCCACTGGATGGACAGTCTCCCCACCAACATCACATTCTGAGGCAGCCAGGATGCAAATCAGTAGAGCTTTGACTTGCAAGTGCTAAGGCAGGCACTAATTAAATGTATGATCTCAAGGGTGAGATGACATGCTAGCTGCAGTTTTCTTCAGCCACAGGCTACCCAAGTGCTCAGAGGTGCTTCTTTCCCTCCATTCTCATTCTCTCTCTCAGTTTCTCTGTCTGTCTGCCCCCCCCTCTCTCTCACACACACACACCCATTATATATATACACACAAGGTTAGACTGAAATTACTATACTCTGCTTATTTTTAGTTTTTAATGTTAAGTAAACAAGAAATGTATAAGGTTATCAAAAAATTCTCAAACACATTTCTTTAGCAAGTCATTTTTTTACATTCAATATTATTTTGTATTAGTTTCAGCATAGTGGTTAGATAATCATACACTTTGCAAAGTGCCCCCCCCCGATATTTCTTGATCCATTCATTGTTTAATAGCATATTATTCAATCTCCATGATTGAATAATACCCACCTGGCCCATAGTAACTACCATATTATTGACTATATTCTCTATGTTGTACTTTACATCCCTGTGAGTATTTCGTAACTACCAATTTTTACTTTTTTATTCCTTTACCTTTCTCATCCAGTCCTTCAACCCCTTCCTCTCTGACAACCATCAGTCTTAAACACATTTTAATATTATCTACTGAAATGCAGGTACATTAATCCCTTCTGAATCAATATAAAATATTTTAAATTCTTCTTACAACACTGGAATTTTAGGTTGTGACTGTTCCTATTTCATCTCAGCATTTGAATACGTATGTACTTGGTGTATTATGATTCCTGAGCAGTGCATACAAGTCCTACATCAAGGTTCCTGCCTTCAAGATGCTTATAATCTAGTGTGGAAACAAAGAAACAATATAAGTAAACATAACAGATGTAAACAATATAAAATTATTCTTTTGTATCAAAGTAAAAAGTGCTAGATAATTTTTACTTTTTAGAACAACATTCTACATTTCTTACATATAACTCTTATATTCTTTATTTTTTAGAATATGTGGGAAAAAAGCAAATCAGAAAATAAATGACAGAATGGTCTACAAGGTCAGTGATTAGCTCGCTTCTCTTTCCCCTACCTTCTTTTTCTGCGGCTGCCCGCAGCAGCAAGGGTGGTCGCGAGGTGAGGCGAGGGACTTAAAAGAATGGAGAGGACCATAAGCTCTGCTGGCAAATGGCAACTTTATTCAAGGAACTGCTGGCTTATATGCAGAACTGCAGTGGCCTGAAGCAAGGCCGCAAGGAAATGAGAACAATGTTGTTTTACAAAAGTTTGTACACTCCCGAAAGCTATCAAGAGGGCAAGATGTTCTCATATCCTGAGAACATTAGCCCGAAGATAACAATGTCCTCATGACTGTCACTTCCTTGGAACATGACGCATATGCCAAGATCTTGTTCTTTCCTTCAAGGCTGAGAAGGAGAAGGTCCAGAAGATGTCAAGATACCCGCCGGCTCCAGGGACCAGAAACCAAGTCCCTCCACCATTTTCACAGTGGGGGACTCTGTCCTTGGTCCCCTGAGGCCTGGTGGGCTCCCACATCTCCCCCTTTTTTATTTTATATAATGCACTGGCTCCACATTCTTTGTCATGTTCAGCATATGTTTCTTGAGGTCTACGTATAAGCCACCGATTTGTTTAAGAAAAAACCGAATGATGCAAGGTATACACAACAAAAGTAGAATAACGAAGATACCAAAACCTATCCAACTATAAAGAACATGTCCAAAAGAGGGAAACTGCTTGGATAAAGCAGACAAGAAATTCTGAGCATCTCGAGCAGTATCTATGTTTAAAGGAGGGGCATTTATCAAATCTTGAATCTCTCTATGTAACGTAACAAGGTCTAAAGAAGAATTGCAATTATGCCAAATCCCTAACAAATGATTACGAATCTTTTCCCATGGAAACTTAGTTGAATTATAAGAAAAGGGGGTGACACATATATGGGAAAACATGAAATGACATTTTAAAGAAGATTGAACCTCAAGCGAGTTTAACTCTTAGTATTGTTAACATAAACAGGGACAAAGTCATTATCGTTCCAGGTCACAGGATGCATCATGGGAGGATTAGGGACAAAAGTCCAATATTCTTCAGTCTTCACTTGAATCCTCAGCATCCACAAAAGGCTCAGCAAAATCGCCAGACGTTGGAGTCTTCTCCGAGCTCGCTCTGGGTGGTTGAGGCGAGGTTGTATTGTCAGTCATGCTAGCCGTCTCCGCAGCCGGTTCATCTTGCTTCTGGGCATGTCGGACACAGCGTTCAGGAAGCCAACGAGGGGCTTATGCGTCTGTTGGAAAAACACAAACATGCCCCCTGCCCCAAACTAAAACTGGGTCAGGTCCATGACGAGACCAATCTATGAGGTCTCTCCAATACACCAACGGGTAATGTCGCATACGTGGCCCCCAATGCCGATCAGCTGCGGAGCGTCCCTCTACATCCAAAGTTAAAAAATTAAGAACAAATAAGGAATGTGACACTAACAGTTTAGGAGAATGAGGATCATACCATCTCCCCCCTTTTAATTTAGAGAACTGATGTTTGAGGGAAAGATGAGTACGTTCAATGATACCTTGTCCTTGTGGGTTGTGAGGCATACCTGTTTTATGTAGAATCTGGAATGAAGCACAGAAAGAGGCGAAACTTTTGCTGAATAGGGACTTGAACCCTGGACCCTCAGATTAAAAGTCTGATGCTCTACCGACTGAGCTATCCGGGCTCGTAATCTCGCCACTGCTGGCCTTGGTTCTGCTGTTGGATGACAGGGAAAATATGAGGGATAGAGGAAAATCCTTCTATGGATTCGCCCTCATGAAATGCCTGCCGCATCGCCATCTGTAATGGGGATGCGCTCACATCATTGGGAGGAGGGTTCGGGCGAAATCCCACTCGAGCTATTAATGGGGTGTTAGGGTTGTCTGGAAACATGGGATCCTCAGAAGGAAGAGCCATTGGGACTGTATCCTGAACTGGTTCCTCCTTAGTTTCATAAGTCTGCCTTTTTAAAGCCTGAAGAAGATGAAGGAGGTCTTTAAACTTAAAATCCAGTTCTGTCTCCTTTGGATTCTCATTTGCTTTCTTTATATTAAGAAAAGCCCCATGGGAGGGGTCATAGGCGGCCGCTTGATCTGCTAGATCTCCCCAGTCTACTTCACTGGGGCCCAGCGGCCCTGACTTGTTGGCCTCTACCTTAAGATCTGGGTTTTCATACCGTGGCGCCTCCCGAGTTGGAGGAGGCAGATCAGTTGGCAGTGGAGGTGAGCGAGAAAGATCCTCTGCTGAACGAGTGGCTCGCAAACTGCCACGAGTCCCACGTTCCCATTTTTCAAACTCGGAATCTCCCTTAAGACAATCTCTAACTAATGTCCATAAAGAAAATGCATCAACAGGGGTTTTCTGTGGACCGTGAGCACGGTAGTGTTCACGAATACGTTCCCCTACCTTTTTCCAAATTTCCATATTGATGGTACCTTCTTCCGGAAACCAAGGGCACACTTGTTGAATAAAATCTACAAAATGATGTATTTGACCCTTGGAGGTGGCAATGCCTCGCCCCTTCAATAAGGAGCAGAGGACTTTTTCAAAAAGTCCTCGATCTGATGAGTGGGAAATTCCCATGATTATAAACTCTCCAACACCACTCCCTGCTACTTTTACTTTTAACTTACCGGGCGCCCGTAGCAGCGGTCCTCTTGGGCTCCTCTATCCTCGCGATTAGGACTCTTCAGGTCCCCCCAGACCCCCTGTTTCTGGGTCCCTGTTCAGGCGCCACTCTGTCGCTGCCCGCAGAAGCAAGGGTGGTCGCGAGGTGAGGCGAGGGACTTAAAAGAATGGAGAGGACCATAAGCTCTGCTGGCAAATGGCAACTTTATTCAAGGAACTGCTGGCTTATATGCAGAACTGCAGTGGCCTGAAGCAAGGCCGCAAGGAAATGAGAACAATGTTGTTTTACAAAAGTTTGTACACTCCCGAAAGCTATCAAGAGGGCAAGATGTTCTCATATCCTGAGAACATTAGCCCGAAGATAACAATGTCCTCATGACTGTCACTTCCTTGGAACATGACGCATATGCCAAGATCTTGTTCTTTCCTTCAAGGCTGAGAAGGAGAAGGTCCGGAAGATGTCAAGATACCCGCCGGCTCCAGGGACCAGAAACCAAGTCCCTCCACCATTTTCACAGTGGGGGACTCTGTCTTTGGTCCCCTGCAGCCTGGCAGGCTCCCACATTTTTCCTTTTTTCTTCTTCTTGGTCCTATTAGGGACATCAGAGATACATTGAGACCTTATTCCCATTGCCATGGCCAATAGCTGAGCCAAGAAACCAAACAAAGGGTGAGACAAAAGGGCAGAAGTCCTAGGATCACTGGCTTTTCCAAAAAAGGTTAGTTTTTTAAAAAATTTATTTAATTGTTGTTCAAGTACAGTTTTCTGTCTTTTACTCCCATCCCAGCCCGCCCCTCTAGTGCTCCCCACCTCCCTCCCATTTCCCACCCCCCTGCCTTAGTTTTTGTTCATGTGTCCTTTATACTAGTTCCAGTAAATCCTTCCCCTTTTCCCCTGAAATTCCTTCCCCTCTCCCCTCTGGCCACTGTCCACCTGTTCTCTATTTCTCTGTCTTTGGTTATATTCTGCTTGCTTGTTTGTTGTTTAGGATCTTGTTAAAGGTGAGATCATATGGTATTTGTCTTTTACCACCTGGCTTATTTCACTCAGCATAATGCTTTCCAATTTCATCCATGCTGTTACAAAGGGTAAGAGCTCCTTCTTTCTTTCTGCTGCATAGAATTCCATTGTGTAAATGTACCATAGTTTTGGGATCCATTCATTTACCAATGGGCACCTAGGTTGCTTCCAAATCTTGGCTATTGTAAATTGTGCTGCTATAAACATTGGGGTGCATGGGTTCTTTTGGATAGGTGTTTCAGGGTTCTTAGAATATAATCCTAGCAGTGGAATTGCTGAGTCAAAAGGCCTATTCATTTTTAGTTTTCTGAGAAAATTCCATACTGTTTTCCAGAGTGGCTGTACTAGTCTACAATCCCACCAATAGTGAACTAGGTTTCCCTTTTCCCCACAACCTCTCCAACACTTGTTGTTTGTTGCTTTGTTTATGATGATCATTCTGACTGGTATAAAGTGGTATTTCATTGTGGTTTTAATTTGCATCTCTCTGATAGCTAGCGATATTGAGCATCTTTTCATGTGTCTCTGGGTCTTCTGTATGTCCTCCTTGGAGAAATGTCTGTTCAAGTCCTTTGCCCACTTTTTAATTGGGTTGCTTGTCTTCTTAGAGTGCAGTTGTGTAAGTTCTTTGTATATTTTGGAGATTAAAACCTTGTCTGAGGTATCATTGGCAAATATGTTTTCTCATATAATTCGTTCTCTTTTTATTTTAATACTGTTTTCTTTAGCCATGCAAAAGCTTTCAATTTTGATAAAATCCCATTCATTTATTATTTCCTTTATGTTTCTCACTCTAGGGGACATATCAGTAAAAATATTGCTGTGTGAAATATCTGAGATTTTCTTGCCAATATTCTCCTGTAGGACTTTAATGGTGTTGCCACTTATATTTAAGTCTTTTATCCACCATGAATTTATTTTGGTGTGTGGGGTAAGTTGGTGCTCAAGTTTCATTTTTTTGCATGTAGCTGTCCAGTTCTCCCAACACCATTTGTTGAAGAGGCTATTTTTACTCCATTTTATGTTGCTGCCCCCTTTGTCGAATATTAATTGACCATAGAGAGTTAGGTTTATTTATGGGCTCTCTATTCTGTTCCTGTTCTGGTAAATGTATCTGTTTGTATGCTAGTACCAGGCTGTTTTGATTACAGTGGCCTTGTAATACAGTTTGGTATCAGGTATTGTGATCCCTCCTACTTTGTTCTTATTTCTCAAAATTGCAGCAGCTATTTGGGGTCATTTATGGTTCCATACAAATTTTTGAAGTGTTTGTTCTATGTCTGTGAAATATGCCATTGGTACTTTAATCGGTATTGCATTGAATCTGTAAATTGCTTTGGGTAGTATGGACATTTTGATGATGTTAATTCTTCCAATCCATGAACATGGTATATGTTTCCATTTGTGTGTGTCTTTCTTGATTTCTTTCTTCAGTGTTGTGTAGTTTTCTGCATACAGGTCTTTTACCTCCTTGGTTAGGTTTATTCCCAGATATTTTATTTTTGTTTTTGCTATATTGAATGGGATTTTTTTCTTGATTTCCGCTTCTGCTGTTTCATTGTTTGTGTACAAAAATGCCTTTGATTTCTGGATATTGACTTTGTATCCCACTGTTTTGCCACATTCATTTATTAGTTCGAGCAGTTTTTGGGTACAGGCTATAGGATTTTCTATGTACACTATCATGTGATCTGCAAACAATGACAGTTTTGTTTCCTCCTTTCCGATTTGGATGCCTTTTATTTCCTTTTCTTGTCTGATTGCTGTGGCTAAAACTTCCAATACTATATTAAATACAAGTGGTGAAAGTGGACAACCTTGTCTTGTTCCTGATCTTAGTGGAAAAGACTTTAGTTTTTGCCCATTGAGTATTATGTTGGCTAGGTCTCTCATATATGGCCTTTATTATATTGAGGAATGCTCCCTCTATTTTCACTTTGCTGAGTTTTTATCATAAATGGGTGTTGCACCTTATCAAAAGCTCTTTTCCACATCTATTGATATGGTCATGTTATTTTTGTCTTTGCTTTTGTTTATGTGATGTATTACATTTACTGATTTGCAAATATTGAACCATCCTTGCATCCCTGGGATGAATCCCATTTGGTTGTGGTGTATGATCTTTTTGATGTATTGTTGGATGCAATTTGCCAATATTTTATTGAGGATTTTAGTGTCTATGTTCATCAGTGATACTGGCCTGAAGTTTTCTTTCTTCGTTGTGTGTTTATCTGATTTTGGAATTAGGATGGTGTTGGGTTCATATGAAGAGTTTGGGAGTTTTCCATCATTTTGTATATTTTGGAATAGTCTGTGAAGAGTAGGGGTTAGCTCTTCCTTAAAAGCTTTGTAGAATTCTCCTGTGAAACCATCTGGACCAGGGATTTTGTGTGTCAGGGTATTTTTGATTACTGCTTCAATTTCATCTGCTGTTATTGGTCTGTTCAGGCTTTCTGCTTCTTCTTCATTGAGTTTTGGAAGATTATATTTTTCTAGAAATTTGTCCATTTCACCTAGGTTTTCAAATTTCTTGCCATACAGTTCTTCATAGTAGTTTCTTACAGTGCTTTGTATTTCTGTGGTTCAGTTGTAAAGTCTCCTGTTTCATTTCTGATTGTGCTTATTTGGGTCCTCTCTCTTTTTTTTTTTTTCCTGATGAGCCTATGTAAAGGCTTGCTGATTTTGTTTATCTTTTCAAAAAACCAACTCCTGGATTCATTGATCCTTAGAATTGTGCTTTTAGTCTCTATGTCATTTAGTTCTGCTCTGATCTTGGTTATTTCCTTCCTTCTACTTGCTCTGGGCTGTCTTTGTTGTTGTCCCTTGAGTTCTTGTAGGCATAGGGTTAGGATGGTTGTTTGAAATGTTTCTATCTTTTTAAGTAGGCCTGTATTGCTATGAACTTTCCTCTCAGGACTGCCTTCGCTGTGTCCCATAAGTTTTGGGTTGTCGTGAGTTCATTGTCATTTGTTTCCAGAAACTTTTTGATTTCTTCCCTAATTTCATTCTTGATCTATTCATTGTTTAATAGCATATTATTCAATCTCCATGATTTTGAGTGTTTTGGGTCTTTTCTCTTAGGATTTGTTTCCAGTTTCAGTCCTTTGTGGTTGGAGAAAATACTTGGGATGATTTCAATGTTCTTAAATTTGTTGAGGCTTGTTTTGTGTACTATCATGTGGTCTATCTTTTTTTCCCTAGCCATTTGCTTGGAAAATGTATTTCCAGCCCTTCACTTTTAGTCTCTATTGGTCTTTTGTCCTGAGGTGGGTCTCTTGTAGGCAGCATATGCATGGGTCATGCTTTCTTATCCATACAGCTATTCTATATCTTTTGATTGGAGTATTTACTCCATTTACGTTTAAGGTTATTATTGATAGGTACTTATTCACTGCCATTTTTGTACCTGTGTTACTCTCTGTCTCTCTCTTTTTATTCCTTTCCTTAAAGGAGTCCTTTTTAGCATCTCATGTAGAGCTGGTTTGGTGAAAGCATATTCTTTTAGACTTATTTTTGTCATGAAAGCTCTTTATTTGGCCTTCTATCTTGATTGAGAGTCTTGCTGGGTAAAGTAGCCTTGGTTGCAGGCCTCTGGTTCTCATTACTTGGAATATTTCCATCATTATTTTGTCAAATAGGTTTTCTATCCCTTGTTCTTCTTTTTCTCCTTCTGGTATCCCTATTATTCAAATATTATTATGTTTCATATTGTTTTGCATTTCTCTTAATCCATCTACATTCTTTCTGAGCCTCGTCTCCTTTTCTTGCTCTTTCTGGATGCTTTTTCCTACTTTGTCCTCCAACTCGCCGATCTGATCTTCTGCTTCATCGATCCTGCTTTTGATTCCTTCCACTGTGTTCTTCAGTTTAGAAATTGTATTCTTCATTTCCTCTTGGCCCTTGCTGATAGTTTTTATTTCTTTTTGCATGTTGATATAGTTTGTGGTGAGTTCATTGTAGCTCCCCTGTAGTTTCTGGTAGCTCATTGTGAGTTCTTTAGACTTCCTGATAACCAGTGCTTTGAGTTCACTATCTGGTCATTGACTCGCCTCTATGTCATCTAGCATTCTTTCTGAGGCTTCCTCCTTTCCTTTTGTTTGGGGATTGTTTCTTTGTCTTCTTGTTTGTGAGACTCTTCTTGTTAGCTTCAGCTTCTTAAATTGATTTGTTCTTGCTTCCTGGGTTTATGGTGTGAACTTCTGTGGTATAATACCTGTGAGATGCAGTGGTATAGTCTCCATTATCTCCCCAGCTCACTGGTCTTGGGCTGTTCTTTACATTGGCTCTGAGTTTGTCTTTGGGTTTTGGTTGTTTTGGGGTCTTTCTCTTGTGGGTCCTTCCCACCAACTGGTGAACTGATTGTCCCTCTGTCCACCACCCACTTTAATTTATTGTGCTGGTGAGGGCAGGTTGTGTTGAAGCTAGTTCTTCTGTGTGTACAAGGTTTTGAGGATTCTCTTTTGCTCTTGTTCATTTTTTTGCACTGGGTAGCTTCTCCACTGTTTAGTTGTATTTCCAGACAGTTCTTGGATTGAGGTTTGTGTGGTTTCCACTCTCTCCTTCACCTTCTTCTGTTGTTATCTGTTGGTGGTTCCATTGTTATTGGGTTTCCTCTTCCAGTGGGTATCCTGGTGTTCACCGCTTCCACCTACCCTTTTTTTGGTGATCAGTTGGAGGGGGAGGCAAAATGGTTTATGATAGCAGAAGAGTATTCTATGATATTTACAGTAGCAGCCGGTATGGAAGAGATAGGAGACCCTTTGGGTATGTATAGTGATAACTGTAATATTCAACCCAACTAGCCACTTTTTAGAAAGGATGGAAGGAAGATAAGGCTCTTGTTGGGGAGGGAAGGTTTATGAGTTGGATCTAGAAAGCAGTGAGATTGTGGGAGGTCAGATTCTGAGGTAAGGTGAGAGTAAAGAATAGTAAATAGGTGTAGTTTGAGAGAGAATGGAGTTATTCACTACAGTATTATAGTTCTGGAAACAATTAAGTGGGCTAAGATCTGGGAGGGGTGTTGTGTAGTATTTATAATAGTATGGAACAGCTATTATTTACAATAATATTAGAGCAACAATCATGTGACAGAATCTTTGAGATACCAGGAATAGGGAGTATTGGACCTTCAATAGTGTGCTAATGGAGCACAGGTGAAGTAAGGGACAGAAAATTAGCAATACACTATGAATGAGGGGACAGGGGAAATCTGTCAAATGATGCAATATATCCAGCCAAGGCAAAGAAGACTATACAGAAAGAGGAGTAATACAAAGATACTATTAAAATACAAGATGTAAGAATAATGAAAAGATAATAATAATACAAATACGCAGTAACTTGTAGTTCCTCTGCTATCGCAAAGTGAAGTTGGTCTCTCTATCTCTACTGTTGGGATGCTCCCTCTTTGGGTCCAACTCTGGTCTTTTCGCGGTTCCAGGTTTTTTGTCTCACTTGTGGAGAGGGCAGCAGAAGGGAGGAAAAAGTGATAAGTTTGGAAAGTAAGGAAGAAGGAATAAAACAAGAAAGAAGAAAAGAGAGGGAAAAGGTGTTGAGAGATAAAATAATAATAAAGTTAAAGAATGAAAGATTACTTAAATAAAATAATAAAAAAATAAATGAAAATTAAAAAAAACACCCACCTCTTGTTGGTTACCAGCTGGCCAAACTGGTTTTTCTGGTTTCACTGGCTGCCCCAGGCTGAGGGGTGATTGGTGTGGCCTTTCTTCCTTCTCCGTTACTCAGCCATTCTCACAGGCACTCTCCCAAGATCCAGACCAGTGCCTCTCCCCAGTGCCCCACTCAGGGCATCCAGGTCCTCTTCAGAGCCACCTTTTCCCGGGAGTCACCGAAGTGGGCTGGGGTTTGGGCACAGGTGCGTGTGCTGGCCAGGCTTCCCTGGTCCTGCAGGCTTGGGCGTGAACCTTTCCCAGTGCATCTGGAGTTTCAGTGTCTGCTACAGTTTCTGGACTCCTATTTTTCTAGATGCTGGGGCACTGTTGGCTATTTGCTGTGTTCCTCTGCAGATTGGCCAGGTTTTCCTCCCATGTGTGGGGGGAAGCGGAATCCTCTCCATCCTACTCCACCACCATCTTCCAAAAAGGATAGTTTTCAGTAGATTCTTGTCCTTACAAAGTCTTCTTTCTTTATAATGATGGCTTTTAAATTTATTTAAAAGGAGTATGGCAATTTACTTTCAGGGAACATTTAATGTTCTCATTAAAGTGAAGATAAATTTGTAAAAATTTATAAACAATTAGATGACATCTAAGAAACCATTTGAAGAAAAAAATGATCTTTTCTATGCTTCCAAATGACAGGGTCATAGAGTTCCAATTTTGAGTACTTTAGGGTCCTGGAGACTAATGCATAGCAAATCAAATCCCTAGCAGTACTTAAATTGAAATATATTTTGAGTTTGCTTAAAACATAGTGGAAATAAAATAATTAATTCAACTTGGTATAATTTTTATTTTAGGAATTGAAAATATATCTAAGAAAAAAACAATGACAGAGAAGAGGGAGTGAGAAAATGCAGGGGTTGGGGGAGAAAAAGGAAATAAGAAATTTACAAATTATTATTGACATTATTATTGTAAGAACACTTAACATGGGATCTACCCACTTAACATATTTTTCAGTGTAACATACAGTACTGTTAACTACTGTAGGCAATATGTTGTACACCAGACCCCTAGAACTTGTTCATCTTGCATGGGGACTCAAAAAGAGCCAGAATTGTCTTCTGGAGGATGGGCCTATTGTAGTACAGGCTTCCCCGATTAGATGAGTGTTCTAGGAACCCATCTGTATCAGTGTACCAGCTGGCAGTGTTGTGAAAGGTTGCATTTGGCTTCAGTGAATTTTTTTGAAGACTCTTTCAACACATCTGTCCATTTCATAGTGGGTGATTTACCTGTGCACCTGCCCACACCACACAGTGTTCAGCAGTTTTTGACCCAAAACAGCATGACCCCCATGCTCTCACCCCAAGAAACTTTTCTTTGTTTCCCTGGAGGGAAAATGTCCTCAAAGGGAAGTGTTTTGCCAATGTGGAAGAGGTGAAACAAAAAATGGCAGAAGCACTAAAAGGCATCAAAATCCATGAATTCAAAAACTGTTTTGAGCAGTGGAAAGAATGTCTTGATGGGTGTATTGCATCAAATGGAGAATATTTTGAAGATGACTGAACTTTAAACATGTAAGAATGGATACACAATTTTTTATAAATAAATTCTATTTGGGGGGTCCTCCCTCATAACTGAAACTGCAAACCAGTTGAACCCCTCAGTTCTCCCTCCACTCAGCCCCTGGCAATCACCAGCCCACTCTCCTTTTACTATATAACCTGAAAAAAGAAAGAATCTTGCCATTTGTGACAACATGGATGAACATGAAGGACATTAGGTGAAGTGAAATAAGCCACAGAAGGACAAGTTCTACGTGATTCTACTTACACATGGTGTGTAAAGTAATCAAATTCATAGAAGCAGAGTCTGAGAAATGTTTTAGGGAGTCAAGGTGAGTGGCAGTGGAAAGAGAAATTGTGTATAAATCACTTCTCTTAAGTACCTCAATGAATCTCTGGTATCATCTTCCAAGCTTGTTAGCTAGGTTTTCTTTCACTGAATTACTCACCTTTCTGCTATAGACACTGTGATGTAAAATTAAGATTCTTGAACTCTAATGGTACAGAATGAGCATGCATCATCCCAGTTATGTATACTACATAAGGGGATGGGCAAAGATATTTTAAAACTTAGTGATATTTCTATCACTTATAAGATAGAAATTACTGAAGTGAGGAAATGTGAGACTACCATCTAGCATTTATTTAAGGTCACTGGAGAGAGGTTTTTAAGTCATAAACGAGAAAGGGAAAATAAAATGTTGCGAATATTATTTGAACAATGTCTGCACAGTGTAANCATCATCCCAGTTATGTATACTACATAAGGGGATGGGCAAAGATATTTTAAAACTTAGTGATATTTCTATCACTTATAAGATAGAAATTACTGAAGTGAGGAAATGTGAGACTACCATCTAGCATTTATTTAAGGTCACTGGAGAGAGGTTTTTAAGTCATAAACGAGAAAGGGAAAATAAAATGTTGCGAATATTATTTGAACAATGTCCGCACAGTATAATGACAGGGCATTTGTGGGGCCTGGTCCAATTCGTTAGGGGAGAGTAAATTCTGACACTCTTTTTAAAATCTAAAAAAACCCCCCACAAAATGGTGTTACATGTGAAACAAGGCCCTATAAGGGAATGCAGCTGATTCTAAAAACATGATTTAAGGCCCTTAATTTTTGGTTGTGTGGCTAGCGAACTTCAAATCTGCAAACCTGCAAAGCCCATGTTGCATTCCTGCCTTCTATTTACTCCTGGAGGCCCAGTTTAAGAATATGGTGTCCACAGGCCAGGCAAGTAGGAAGTGCTTGCCAAGTGATTTATTTTGCTAAAATAAGTGAATCAGCTTAGTAGGACTTGGTAGCTTAAAAAAACATAAACAGCATTGGAAAGATGCCTATGTTTCTGCATCTTCCAAAAAGCCTTCAGAGTTCTCATCAGGCACATGAAAATAGACAGAAGATTCTTTCCCTTCCTCCTTCCACCCCCCATTGAAATCAACTAACTAAGAAAAATGAACTAGAATGGAATGGTTAACTCATTAATTTAATTACTGTCACACTTGTGAATCTCGACTTGTACCAGAGTTATGGGGTTAATGAAGTCAAATACAGGGCCCGGCACAAATAATAACACCCCTTTCTAATTACAAAATCATGAGCATGTAATTCTGTAATGTAACAATATCACACTCAAGTATACCAGATGACATTTTAGGTGAAATGTTCAAATTAAAACTATAAATTATTTCACCCATATTATTACCCTACCAACCACACTCAAGCAGGCCTTACTTCTACCGATCCCTGTATATCATCAAAACTGCCTGAAAGAGGAAAATTTTTTGGTTTGGTAGTTCATATGCTTAGAAGTTAGAACTCAGCTGTGATAAAGTTTGACATCAAAATAAGTTACTGAAATTTTACAGAAAATGGCAACTAGGAAAACATAAGAATTTCTTTTTGTCATGGGTGCCAACATCACTGCTACCTTCAATGCCACTGCCCCCGGTATCATCACAACCTTCTAACTGATTTTTCATCTGGGTAGCAGGTATTGATTTGCCAGGGCATAAGGTGGTCCACACACAGGGATATTTGAGATTCCCTAGAGTTATCTTTGGCCATCTCTTATTATTAAGAATCTTTTACAGCAATTTTATGTCTAATATATGCTAACATTTTCTAAAATTATGTCTCCTGCCCAGCTCTCTTGGAGCCCATTACCTACTGCATTATCCAACACATGTAACAGGCACTGGGCTAGGTGCAGTGAATCCAGTGGTCAGCAGGACAAACACAGCTCCTGTCCCAGCAGTGCTTACAACCTGGGGAGATACAATTGATAAAGGATACAAATAAATATCAAATTATGAATTGCAACTAGTATTCAGTAAAGTACAGGAGATAAGAGATTAGCATCTCGCATGATGGGACCTGATTTAGATTTAGGAGGCTTCTCTAAGGAAGTAGAGATTGTGTTGGAACCTGAAGAATGGATCAGGAGTGGCCTAGTGAAAAGTTGGGTGGAAGAGAATTCCAGGCAAACATACAAGCGCCTGCAAATGTCTGAAAACTGGAGAAGACCCATGTGCCTGCAGGCTAGCGAGAGGACGGGTAATGTAAAAGGAGACTGCAGGGGAAGGCAGGAGAAGGCCATGCAGATACATTGCTCCCCTGGATTTAGGGTTTTATTCTAAGAGAAATAGAAAACCATTGAGACATTTTAGAAGGGCTGACACAATCAGAGTTTTGTTTAAAGAAGATCACTACGGTTATTTGTGAAAGATATACTGGAGGAGGGAACACAGTGGGAACGTGAGAATAATGGTCTAGCCAAGTGAGGATGGCACCTCAGAAAAGAAGGAAGATGGAGAGAAGGACATGGATTCAAGGTAAAATTTGAATTGATTGATAGGTTATTGATATTGAATGGATAGGTAGAAAGATGGATTAGATGACTTTGAAAAATGTATGGTACAGAAGGGGTTGGGAAGAGGTCTCATTTGCCAGAGATTTCCCATTCCACTAATTATCCACAAAAAGGTATTATAATTCCATCCTCAAAGAAGTACTGAATAGGGCAGCCATTGGTATGACTACAGGGGACCATCACAACCTTTTCATGTACATGGTGTCCCCTGGAGTTGTGCAATAATGCAACGGCCCCAGGGCTGTGGAACATTGAACATGTTTTGTTGTCAGTAAAGATTATAAAATTGGGTGCTTTTTGTGTTAAGGTTCTCCCTGTATGGATACGCTCTCCCCAGAGGCTGACTGGGAAGTGGAAAGTGAACCTTGGCATGGGATTATATGGCACCCTTTACTAGTTGGTCTACCTCAAGCAAGGAAACATTTAATAATTCACTGTTGAAAGTGTTGCTGTTTCTGTAATTTATATCCTTGAAAAAGTGATCTAATTAGGTATTAGTAGTAGCCTTGTTTCCATTAGTCAGATATTATATGTATACAATGTCACCTCTTGAAACGATTCAAGATGATGGTAGACAGGGCATTAGCAAAATGTTTATTCATTGGAATGAAATAGACATCAAAGGAAAATTGTGTGGGGTAGTAAAAAGGAGTCATCTGTCAAGCCAGGGAAATTTGGAGTCCAAAGCTTCTGGCTATCATTTTCATAAGCAAGCCACTTCTATACATCATCACAGACTGCTTTAACCTTGGAATTCTAGGTCAAGTGTCCCTAGTACACTCATATGTTCACAAGCACAGATCATTCTTACCACTTATAAGAGACTCCTTCCTTTGCTAATGGGAAATAAACCAACAGGGCAAGTGAACTCAGAATATTCTTCTCCTTCCCTTTCCCTATGTTCTCCAAGTCTAAAGGGTGCACAAGTTTAGACGTCCAAAGGCTATTATTTTTACTCTTTTATTCGTGAGTTTGATAGGTCTTTTTCTCTTTTATTTCTGAGTTTGATAGTAAAGAGTGAAGGAATCTTGCTTAAACCTTTAAAATTCAAAGCAATTCAGATCTTTGACTTTGGGTCCCAGCAATTCCCAGCAGAATAGAGTATCTATGTTACCCCATAACTCTTCTACCAATTGTGTTTATTACTGCGGCAAATGCAACACCACCAAGCCACTTGCCTAAATCAGAACTGGACATTGTTAAAGTTTCTCTGTCCCCCTTTTTCTTCTCGCCCTTGGATGGTCCCTATGGCCCAGCTCTTGAGTCATCCTCCCTCCATGTCCATCGCCCAATTATAGCAGTTAGAGTAATTTTCCTTAAATGCGTATTTGATCAGTTTATTCTCTTGCTTAAAATTCTTCAGTGACATTTTATTATCTTCAAATAGAACTTAAATGTATTGGTAAGTCAAAGTCTTTAATAACAACTTATGCCTCTCAACTACCTCCTTGTTTCTTTTCATCTCCTGCCATTCCCAGTTCAGCTACACCGAACTGTAGATTCCCACAGACACTTGCTCTTTCACGACTCTGTGACTTTTCAAGTTCTCTTTCCTCTTCCTGGTTCTCCCTGTCATCCTCAATCTTCTGGCTCACTCCAAATCATTCCTTGAAATTCAGATCAAATGTTACCTCTGAGAAGCACTGAAATAGCCTTTGTCCCTATCTCAGGCACCCACTTCCAAGATGGTGTTGGGGCTTTTTCTTGCATTCTGTGCTTGACTGCATCATATGATTTTACTGTATTGTCTCCATTGGTTCACTTTTTTGTGTGTAGCTCATGTGTGTAGAATAGTGGTGAGGAATGTGGGCTTTGGAATTATAAAGACCTTCTAATCAAATATGTGACAGGCAAGCTTTGGTTTCTACATCTATTATGATGGATTATTGATTAAAAGATAATACAAGTAAAATGCATAACTGTGCATGGTGCATACTGTGTGTGTAGCAAATGTCGTTTCTTGCTATATTGTGTCCTCCATATACTCCTATATGGTGTCCATAGGAGTAGTGTCTCAAATCCTTAGTTTCTAACAGGGTGTGTGTTAGTAGATACTCAGTAAATTTTGTTTGATTGAATAAATAGATCTATACCAAGGAAGCTTGGCTTGTAAAATCTTGAGGACAACTTGAAGCTCTTACAAGAAAATTATCTGAGGTTCAAAGCAGTCTGGATACCTAACCATTTTCACATTGTATTGTCACGGATATGAACGTGGAGTGCTCTAGGTTTCATAACGGCCACTTGATTTGCAGGGTTGGGGAACAAAGTATAGGTTTCCTTTAAAATTATAAAGCATAAATTTCCTTTAATTGAAATTGTTGCTGTCACCTGGAAGAATTTTAACACACCATATAATTACAGGTGATATAAAGAAGATTTTTGAGAAACACTTTTGGAAGTGCATGGCGGAAGGGTATTTCCACTAGACTGAAGGTTCCATACCCTGAACTCCCAAATCTACAATTTCTATACCAAGCTTTTTATTCCCTTTCCTGCATGAACCAGCTGATATCATGGATATTTAAAGGCTGTCTTTCTTTTTTAACTATGTATGTGTAATTAATGATCATTAGCATATCTAATTAGATAAGATTATATTTAGAGCAAATTATTTCTTATTTATAAGTGTTATTCATAATAATCAATATAACTAAGTCTGGGTTATATACATGAATCAAACAGGTTAGAGACATTAACAATCCTCTAAAATAAATGTTTCTACTATAGAAATTTGTAAAATGCTTTTATATGATTTGAATATTAAGTATAAATATTTGGACATAGAAAAGAATAAAATGCAAAGAATAAAAATACACTTCAAATAACAGGTAGGACTCAAGTGTGCAGAGAACTATGCACTGGTTTGCACTGAATTTAGGCATCTAGACTTTGAGGATTGGAAGGGACCTTAGAGGTGGTTGAGTCCAACTTTCTACATAAAGGATGATTCTCTCTAAGCCCTATGCCATAAATTATCTGGTATCTTTTTGGCCATTTCCAGTTTTGGACCCTGCTAGCTCATGAGGCTTTAACTAGGTCTAATGAGTGTTTTAACTTCTTTTGAGCAAAACACTATTTTCCTGCAACTTCCATCTATTTGTCTTATTCTCTGTGAAATTATTCTGAATACTGATTTTACTTGATGAAAAGTCACTTAAAACAATACTTCACATCAAAAAGGGTCACTTTACAAGGTAGAATAAAACATATCTACTGGGAATTCTAGAATTTCAAATATAAAAATCAAGAATTCTGTGATTGGAGAAAAATTAGGTTATTCTAAACGTTTTAATCACATTCCTCTTTGAGAAAGATTTTTTTTTCTTTTAGCAAAGCAAAGAATTGGGGCATTTTAGGGTGAAAAGATAGTTCCTAGGATGTGGTCTGTAAGGTGGCTCAGTTGGTCTGCATAAGAAAATGTGTTTTCAATGGCTTCAAAGAGGGAAAGGGTAATAGGCAAATGAGAGGGGAGAAACCAGTAGCTGTAAGTCAGGAGGGGAAAGAGAGTGACATGAAACTGCTGGAAGCCAGGGCCACAGAGAATATATGGCCTGTGGGAAAAAAAACTGATGTGGTGGGGGTAACAAAATCACTTAGAGAGTATGGACGTCTGGAATGTATTTTTAATTTTTTGGTTTACATTATACTTTCATGTATTATTGCCTTCTATCTTCAGACACATTATACTTAACCTGTAGTTAAAATCTACTCTACACACGGCTTTTTATTCTCTAGTACCTTTTATTCTTGATACTCAGGAAGAATTGATGGAAAAAAGGGCCATGCAGTTGGCCCTCCATATCCACTGGTTCTGCATTTGCAGATTCAGCCAACTGTATGCAACATTTATGTATACACTACACCATTTTATATAAGGGACTTAAGCATCAGTGGATTTTGGTATCTATTTTGGTATCTATTTTGGTATCTGAGGAGTCCTAGACCCAATCTCCCACAGACAATGAGGGACAACTGTATTTCACAACTGGGTCAGTTGTGTGAACAGGGGGATGATAGTGCAGCAGAGATCTTTGATGGTACTTGGGGAGTGTGGTTGACACTGGATTTTCTATTCACTATATTGAAATTGAGGTTTTAAAAAAATTTATAAATGTAAGGGAGATTGACCCAAGAAAGTTAGAAGAGTTGAAGATACCTAGCTATGAGCACAAGGCTTTGCTTCAAAAACCTGAAATCTTATCGTTGCAGTGGGCCACTGTGAATGCTTTGGGCTATATTTGGGTGTGAAATGGAAGGATTATCTGACCTTCCTTTTCTATTAACATTGTTTCAATTGTTTTAGAAAAAGCACTGCTTATATTCTGTCAATATATTTCTTGAAAATTGGTTTCTTGAACTGAATGTCACACCTTGGACGTTTTCTTTTTTTTGTTTTCAACAAAGATAAAATGCAATAGATGATTGTCACCCTACTTTAGACTTCCATGTTTTAAAATAATATGAAAGCATATTGTTTGACAAGAAAAGATCTAAGTATTATATTTTCTCTTTACATTTTTCTCTTTACATTTTATATTTTCTCTTTATATTTTCTCTATTTTCTCTTAAAAGATCTAAGTATTATATTTTCTCAGGGCCTTCTCTCTTCCATAGTTGCAGAATCATTTGGTCAAATCTTAATCCACATTGGTCGATGGTTCTAACTAAAGCCTTGCTATAGCGGATATACACTAAACTTGCAGTTGGAACATCCTGCCTTCTGTACTAGCTTTGTCAATCATAACTATACGAATGCTTGGAATGTTACAAATTCTGAGTCTAAAGTTTATTATCTAAAATTTTGAATAAACAATGACTTTTCTATGTCCCTTAAAGAATTGTGGTGATTGTCAAATGCCATGATGAGAAAACATCTTATGAATCCAAAACCCTGTACAAATATAAAATGATACAATTTTATTTTTTAATAAATATTCCTTAAGGAAAGGACAAGAGCACACTAGAGATGCTTTTGAAATCTCCTGTTTAAAAAATAACCAATTGACAGAAACAAAGTTAATATCTTTGCCTAGTCAATGAAATAGTTATTTTGCCTCTATGACTTCATAACTAACTCTGATAGAGTGAACTATCCAAATGACTAATTCCTTTACTAGTTAATTCACATGTTCAGTCAACTAACTTCTTAAGATAAATTGTGTATCCTTTAAAACAAATTGTTAATCATTCTATACATTTACTGCTTTAGCAAAGTGGCTATTCAAAGTGGTGGGTAACTTTTTTTTTCTATGGAGGGCCAGTAATCACTAGCCAAAAAAAGAAAGAAAAAAACCCCAACCCTCCTCTCCAAATTCCTAAACCCAATTAGGTTAATCTGTTTTCTGCTGGGAGTTGTAAATATAAATTTCATAAGTCATAGAAAACTGTAGTTTTATATTATGGTCAGTCAAAGAATGAAAGACACAGAGAAGAAAGAGAAAAGGGAAGAGTATAAGAACAGAATCATTCATTCTTGTGTTTTGAACCCATATTTCCTTGTTCTCCCATCTACGTTCTGACTTTCCCTTCCAAAGGCTTGGAAAAACATCTTTGTCCTACCAAGCAGCTATCAAAACACATGCCCATCATTTCATCATTTCATGCCAATCATCAATTGTAGAGTGGCCAGTATTTCTCTTCTGGCCACTCTACAATTGTTACAACCCATGCCTCTGCCTCTCTCCCCAGATCACCTTCACTTGAAGGCCACAGTCTTTCCAGGGCCTGTGGTGAGAATGTGGGATTGAGCATCTCCTTAAACCTTCTTCCTCCTGGTTATTTAAGTCCTGTTGCCTCTGCAGGGTTCATGTTTTCTCCTTACACCCACACCTAACTGCTGAAACAAACTACTTGAGATATATGTGCCCTTTTTCTGAGAGTCTCAGAGACATGTATTAAACATGATGTGAGGACTTCAACCAAACAGTTAGAATTCTATTTTGGACATTTCCACAACTGGATGACCTTATCACTCAAGAACGGGATGTTGGGTAGGTAATTAATAAGGAACCTTGCCAGGGGCTTAATGAAATGAGGTTCATGACTGGTTTCATTTTATTGTCTGGTTCCCCTTCACCAGTCTAATTAAAGCACAGATTGGAAAGTGAGGGGGTGGGGGGAGAGTTGAACATTACCTGAATTAATTTTCATGCTGATAAGACAAATTGTTTTCTTACCTTTTCTGGGCTTTTAAGTCCATAGTAATTTGCCACATACAGAACAACTGCCTAAATGATGAGTCATTTCCAAGAAAATAAACTCCTAGAAAGCCCAGTGATGGTTTGTCTACCTGTAGAGAACTTCAGATGATGTCATCAAATTGAAGGGCTTACCTGTGCCTTAGTTGGGCCCAGACCTCGATGAATGCCAAGGGCCAGCACAATGTCTGTGTAGTGACTGTTGCCAACTCCATTACCCAGGCTGCTGGAGTTGAAGCAAATTCCATTGGAAATAGGCCAGTTTCGTCTGTGTCTCCTGAGGGACTCTAGAATTTTATACTGTAGGTTTATATGTGTATAATCAGCACATTTTCTAATTAAGTGGCAGTTAGTGTGTTTTATTAAGTATAGTTGAAATTATTGCCTTTAAAGACTAAACTAGATTATAAAATATAACTTCCAAAATTATGTGTAATAATAATATATCATATAGTGCTTACTATGTGTAAACACTTTTAATTGCTTAACCTATATTTGTTCATTTAATCTTCACTATTGTATGAGATTAATTTTCTCTTATTAACTTCAGTTTACATGTAAGGATATTAAGTCAAAAAAGAGGTTATGTGATTTGCCTAAATTACACAAAAACTCAAGGTTAGACAAAAACCTTTTCTTCTGGGAGAATCTGACATAAAATTGAACAGAACTCCATGTAGGCTGATGTTTACAGGTTTTAGTGTTAGAAGAGACAAAAACATGAGGAGGTGGTGCCTGATCGAGAGACTCATTGGGTTGAGTTTTACTTACCAGGACGGAGGACTGGCAGACTCAAGACAGCAGCGCAGAGGGCAGCATAGAAAGTGTAGGAGCGTCAGGGGATTCAAGATACACGGAATATATGTTTTGAAATTTTATGGGGCTAATCAATTGATAAAACAGTGAGTAATGATGTAAAATCAAATATTTGGGGAAAAGCAAGGAAGGTTAATTGAGGGAAATTGCGTGGACAGAGTACAGTCCTGATGCTGATCCATGCTTGAGTTGTTCAAAGAAGACACTTTTGATGTTTGGTAGAAGGGTCTACTGAAACTGTGACAAGAAAGATCAGGTTGCACCAGTGACCACAGAAACCCTACACAAGTGATTCTGTTCTTGGGTTGGCGGAGGTGTGGATAGGAACAAATGGTTGAGGAATTCACCCAGGCACATGTACAGCAGTCAATAACTATACCTGTTAAGACTGGCTAGAAACATTGCTCATTTTAATTCATATCTCAATCTAAACGAATTGTCTGAAAAACGAAGAAGTGATCAAGTGTATGCAAAGATAATACCTTCTTTTAAAATGCCAACATTTAAAAATGCTTACAGAAATTTGATGGGGTATAGTGAGTACATCCCTTCAGAGGTTAATCCTCTCTGAGCTAAAGTTCTCTTTTTACAATACAGATTTGGGGATGTCACCTGTACTTTCCTGATAATATAAAACCAATAATGCTACCACTTTTATATAAAGGAAAAATAAATGAAAAGATTAATACTAAAATGTTATGTATTTCCACATGTTAATATTTGGGCAAAATAATGCTAAAAGACATAAGGTAGTCAGATGTGTCCCCTTATTTGAAAAGATCCTGTGGATTGGATGGTACAAATGCAAAATGACACAGGTGTGTTATACCAGCAGCCAAACACCACGAGTGGTGTCCCTATCAGTGGTGTGATTTTCCAGAATGATAGGTACACTTTCAAGTGAAGTAAACTACCACCTTCTCTCCCTTCCATAGTGATAGTTACTTTCCTCAAA
>NW_028093985.1:11744939-11755570 GCF_014824575.4 Sturnira hondurensis | reverse complement strand
GGGGGGGGGTCCCTCCTTGGCTGCACCCTGTATCAATCCCTCCTTTCAGATTTACACCCACTTTATAATCGTATAAAGGAAAATGGACGAAGGTCTCATCTTCTCGTAACTGCTTCCAGCTGGACATGGATGTCGTCCTACCTACCCCTGGGTCAGGGGTGCCCTGAAAGGAGGGTGGTGCAGCACGGAGGGAGTCCTTCCTGTGAGGGGAAGGACCTTACAGGATCCTGGTCAGGTGGCTGTCACCAGGAAGTTGCAGGCTTGGTGTCCAAAGGCTGGCACTACTGGATCGTTGGCATTCTGGTCAGGTCATATTCTGGAGGGTACAGATTAGTCAAGAAATTGGAAGCACAAGTAGATCATAACCATTAAATAACAAAGGCAGGGACTTCAGTAAAGAATAGCTTATCTGGAGGAAGGTGTACAAGGCATGCTACACCTATCCAAGACTCCTGTGGTCCACTATACTTCACTCGGGCTGAGGGGAATACGTTAAGATTTCCCTCCTTCCAGATTTCTGAGCCCTTTCTGTCCAAGCCATCAAGACAGAAAAGGGAAATTCAGTTCTAAAGTGAAACCCACAGACTGCCCCAGCCCTTCACCAACCCAACTACTTAGTTCAGCCAAACCGTTGAGTCTCAGGGGGTGATGACGGAGATGGGCTCCTTAAATGAGGCCTATATTGCAACCAATCACTCAGGCATAGACAGGTCATAGGCATACGCCCTATGAAAACAGAAGAACACACAGGTTAATTCACAGAACAATCCCCAAACCAGTCTCTGCGCCTGTGAGACTGTCTTTTGGGAAGACGTTACATTGCAAGGTCCTTCCTGCAATGACATTTAACAGTGGCAATTGGACAGGTCCTTTGCACCTGTAAATTGTACATCTTCAGTGACATCACAAACCTGGTTTCAACTCGTAAATGACAACAAACTTTCAAGACATTTAGCTGTGCCATTCTGATGTCTAATACTGAGCATTATGATTTTCCTTGAGCTATAATTTTTCTCCTTAAGATTACCCTCACTGTTATTACAGGAACTAATTTGGGTTCCACTTTTGATTTTGACTGTTTGTTTGCATAAACACACTAAGAGCAATCTGGATCACTTATGATCCTTAAGTCCGCTTTGCTGGAACTCACACAGGGAACCTTCAGATTGACTTCTCTGTCTGCCCCTCAGGGCACAGATGCAGAGCCACACATCTGCCATCTGGCTTCGCCTGTACTAGTCCTTTCACTCAAATCCTTGAGCCTCCATTGTGCCTACAGGTTCCTTTTAGCCATCTTTCAGGAAGACAACCTTCGCTTCTTCCCGGGAAAGACTGGCATGGACCGCACAACCAACCAAAGTACCAGGCTTTTCTCGTGGTCTTTCGCTAGCTTCGCAAGTCAATCCCAGTTCCTCAGGGCCTTCTGGTGACGACCAGAACCCATACATGCCTCCTATAGGCATGACATTCCAGTCAAAGTCCTGGTTAACAAAACCACTGTTAATGACTGGTCTTATTGGTTTTATGCAAAGAAACCTTATGTCGTTATTCATTCCTTCAGAGTGCCAAATTCTGGAGGGATCAGGTAGGGAGAAAAATACAAAGCATAATGGAAAATCTTTTTCCTTATTCACTTTCTTACAGAGTATGAAGTTTCAACCTTTTCTGGAATCCTCAATTTCCTTTTCAGAGCAGATACAGAGCAAAATCTGGAACACAGAGTTTCGGAACAATATACAGGTAGAGGCATTCTCTTGCACCAATGTGTCCACTGGTGCCTCACAGAGACATACTCCTTCAGGCCCGGTCTCTTGGCAGAGATATGCTGCTTTGCCTCAGGCTGATATACTTATCAGCCCCAAATGACCCTTCCTGGGTCCCAGGTGGCAAAGGCATTCTCTCCAACCGGCTACAGGTGACCTTTCTTAGGTCTTCAGGTACACAGAGTTTCTGATCAGAAGAAAAACCAATGGCAGAGACTTGCTCTCTTCCAATCCGGTCTCACGGCAGAGACATGCTGCTTTGCCTCAGGCTGAAGCACTTGTCAGCCCCAATTGACCCTTCCTGGGTCCCAGGTGGCAAAGGCATCCTCCCCAACCGGATACAGGTGACCTTCACTAGGTCTTCAGGTATGGAGACATGCTCCTTCAGGTCCGGTCTCATGGCAGAGACATGGCTTTGCCTCAGGCTGAAACACTTATCAGCCCCAAATGACCCTTCCTGGGTCCTGGGTGGCAAAGGCATTCTTCCCAACCAGCTACAGGTGACCTTTCCTAGGTCATCAGGTACAGAGACATGCTCCTTCAGGTCCGGTCTCATGGCAGAGACATGCTCCTTCGCTTCAGGCTGATACACCTATCAGTCCCAAATGACCCTTCCTGGGTCCTGGCTGGCAAAGCATTCTCCCCAACCGGATACAGGTGACCTTCACTAGGTCTTCAGGTATACAGGGTTTCTGATCAGAAGAAAAACGAATGGTAGAGACTTACTCTCTTCCCATCCGGTCTCATGGCAGAGACATGCTCCTTCGCTTCAGGCTGATACACCTATCAGCCCCAATTGGCCCTCCCTGGGTCCTGGGTGGCAAAGGCATCCTCCCCAACCGGATACAGGTGACCTTCACTAGGTCTTACAATACAGGTTTCTGATCAGAAACAGAACACATGTGAGAAATTTGCTCTCTTCCCACCAAACCAGAAAACAAGTAGTTGAGGTTTCCTTTACTCCAGGTTTAAAACTTTCACATCCTTTATACATATTTCTACTCATTTAGATTTAACCACCATTCTCTTTTAATCTTGGTTCCTTCCCCACACGGGAAGAACTATACTTAAACTCAGTACTTAAACTCAGTATGTGGCAGCTAAAAGTCCCTAGCACTACAGGTACCTTCCACTGAAAGTCCCTAGATTCGCAGGGACATTTTGCATCTTTCTGAAGTTCAGACCTTGCAAACACCCTATAAATCAGATGGTCACTCTCAGACCACAGTTCATTACCTTCAAAACCAGAGCCATTACTATCAGAACCTGTTACACAGAAAACCTGATTGCTGCAGTGCCCACACGGCAACAGCATACAAGCCTATAATCTGAAGAGAAGCCTTAGCCAGTTCCAAGATGGTGGAGCCCATGCACGTGGGATCATTCAACATGGCGGCACCCATGCATGCGGGGGTCATCCACGATGGCGACACCCATGCATGCTCTGTCCTCCATGGTGGGGCACTCACGTGGCTCATCCATTTTACCCAAAATGGCAGCACCTGGACTCTGGTTCCTCCCAACTGCAAAGGTCCCAGGACTCCGGTTTCAGGAGTCCCGAAAGCTCCCAAGGCCCCTTCCACCATGGGTGTGGGGGCACCACAAAGCCGCCCTCCACCCATTGGGAGTGATGCACTGAAGCTGCCATCACCAATGCAGGTGGAAAGCAGGCTTCGCCCACCTGTGAAGGTGGGGGCTCTGCTGCTCCGTTTTCAGGAGCCAAGGTGGCCCCTGCCAACCCCTGGTGCGATGGGTGTGCAGAGCCCACTTGCAGAGGCTGTGAATCCATGGTGGAGACTTCTCCCACTTGCAGGGCGGGAGAAGCCGTAGTAGGCCTCACCTACCCAGAAGGCAGCGTCACAACAGGAGTTCCCACCCTCTCGGGTCCCTCATTCCCCAGGTTCAGAGCCTTAATGAGGTTTCTTTCCTCATCATCTTTCTCCTCCATCTTTCTCCTGATCTACTATCAGGGAGGGGTTCTGAGACCCCTTTCTCCTCCTGGACCACTACATACTCCTCTGTAGAACTACTCACACAGTTCCAACAAAGCAAACAAAGGTTCAGAGCAAAAAGAATACAGACGCCGTAAAGACCAGGTATTTCCCCTGCTATTGCCCACAATTCCAGCACCATTATTGCAAAAGAGCAGTCAGAAACCAAGTTTTCAACCCCAAACACTTTCACATCTCTGCTCCCTCCCTGCCTTGTTTCCTTTTCACCTTTCCAGGGGTGATTAGGCGGCTGATGCCCTCAAGAGCGCAGAGAATTCCTCAGAGACTGGGAAAATTCCAAAGCCTCACTTTCTTGCACCTGAGGGGGTCGGTCTGCCACGGACAATTACTCTCCTGGCTGGCTCGCCAAAAACTGTTACCGAACAAGGGTCCGAGGGGGGGGCAATACTTGGCCCACCCAGGGATGCCAAAAACTGCTACAGAAAACAGGGGCCCCTCCCAAGGACGATACACTAATATCTATAGGGCTCTTCTGTCCGCCGCCAATTGGAAACACATCTCTCAATGTCAGAGATTTGTGAAAAGGAAACAAAATGTTTATTTAATGCTATTCAGGCCTAATGCCTTCTTTAAAATATTAAAGTCTTTAAGGGTATACACCTACACACACACATACAGCACTCCCTTCTCCCACTGTCCCAACTCCGGGTACCGTAAATCAGGAAAAGAGCACACGTCCGTTTTTCTCCCCAGGCCGCTGGCACTTGAGCTGTGTCGTCTGTCTGTCCAGGCAGGATCTCCAATTAATCCAAAGTCATGTGGCACCTTTCACTGGCAAGAGTTCTTTGTACCAAGTTCCAGTCAAAGTCTCTCCTGCTTTCCAGGCCACTCAGCCAAAGGGAGCACGCCAAAGCTGCGTGGGCCTCTTCTACCAAAGCCACACTCCACCAAAAGTGCGCGTCTTTCTTCTTCACCTGGCCACAGGGATCTCCATTCTGGCAAAGCTGCATGGTCTTCCCTTTCACCTGGCCAAGAGGGGGGTCTGCACCCTGCTGAGACCCGTGTGGCTCTCTCTCTCTCCTAATGGCTACAGGGGGTCCTCACTCTGCTGAAACCTCGTGTCTCTCCTGCAGGCACTCTCTCTCAGAGAAGCAGCCCCAGTTCCAGCCTGGTTTCCCCCCACTCTGCTAAAGCCACATGGCTCTCAAGCAGGCACTCTCTCTGAGAAGCCGCTCCCAATTCCAGCCTGGTTAGCTACTCACTTCTCCCTGGCCCAAAACTTGGCCACAGCTCTTTAATATATCTATGAAACCAGTTAAAGGTTATACATATGTTAAATAACCATTCCAGAGGTTAGCTGCAAAACTGTTGCTATGCAAAACAGCTCTCAATGGCCCTGCTCCATTCATCCCTCCCCCCAACTGACACCTGGGGGGGGGGTGAGGACATCCTAATATTTCCTCCAATATTCCTGTACACTTTGAGTTCTGGACACCATTCTAAATCTTTTCTGGGCCCCCCCTTGGCTGCACCCTGTATCAAGACAATACAATAATTATAAAGGGAGACATCAACTGCTCTTTCTACTGTATTGTGCTTTGTTTTTTATCTACTAAACTATGAGCTACTCTAAGGTAAGAACAATTACTTCCTATATGCAATGGCGATATAATGAAATTTTTAAATTCACCTTATTATCCTCAGCACCTGCTGCGTAGGTGCCTAATAATATGTTGAACTGAGCTGTTCTGCTTCTTTTTCCCTATCACATCTCTTCATAACTGTAATAATGATAATAATAATAATAAAAAGAAGAAGAAGAAAAAGAAGAAGAAGAGAAGGAGGACGAGGAAGTTTTCAACCCATTGTTATCTTAGGAATATTTTAACAGCATTTTAATAAAAAATTTCCTATCTGGCTTTATTAATTTCATTTGAAGTGCAAAGTGCTTGTGTTTTTATAAGTCTAATGGGTCCTCATTGTTAATTTATTGGAATTATGTTTTATTTCCCTTTTACACAATTTTAAAGCTGTTATTTATCATTTCCCTCTCCCTCCCTCTCAACATTGAAGACATTTTGTATTTTATGTGATTATATTCATGGTCACACTGCTATCTGTGGAGTCGGTTAATGTAACACCAGTAATATGTATTTTTATTGACTTTCTTTTCCTGGCAGCCAAGCCAGAGTGACTCTAAGGAAACAAAAAGCAGAAAAATAAAAATAAGATTGAGATAGCAAAAAAATAATTAAAATTTCCTTTAAAGAGCATGAGAATAGCCCATTCTTTTAGCAATTTTATACAAGCTAATATAATTTATATGTAATTATACACATGAAAGTGTACATTTATAATTGCTAAAATGCTTAAATAGTGTTTTGCCAATATAGTGTTTTTGTTCACTTGACTTGCTTTTATTAAGAAGAAATAAATATTCAATCGCTTCTTGTTCATGCTCATTTATGGCAATTAGAGCTTGGAAACTTTATTGTTGATTAGTAAAAATATCTCTATGCAATAGCAACAGTATATATAGTTACATGTATGTGTAATATTCATATACATATAGTTTACACCACTTACAATTGTTACATAAAAGAGCCAAATGGCCATTGTGTGGTGGCCTCTATGCTGTTTATTTCTTCACTGCAGGTTGAGACATGTTGGCTCAAAACCCAGTGGTGCCAAACTCAAATTTTCACACATCAAATTATTTTAAAGTAGCCCAGCCAGATTTTTAGCATTTAAAGCCTGGCTGCTTTGCACACCCTGAGAAACTATACCCTATTTATCCTGGCCATTCATAAGATAGAATCTTGTTGTTGTAAGATCCCACATTGCTATGACCCTTTGAAGGCCTCTGACCCACAGTCTCCCAGACATGCTGCTGAGTGGCATCACCTAGCCTCCTTTCTATCTCCCTTGCCCCAAAGTTTCCCCTGTCCTCCTTGTTATATGCTTCTGGGTGATCTTATGCTGTAAGGGATCAGCCCTCTTATGCAAATCTGTCTGATTCCAACCCTATAAAGCTGATGTGTGCTACATTGTATCATTTTCCTAGGTCAGTCCCCCAAATCCTTTCACCTCTCAATAATTATAACACTTATATATATGTGTGTGTGTTCTATGAGAGGTTTTCTTAGGCTCCACCGAGAAAGAAATGCCAATCAGCCATAAAGTAGGCAATAAAGAGCTTTATTGGGGTTTGCACACCCGGGTGAGCAAACGGTCTGCAGGATGAGGCCATGGAAGTCACACCCGAGCAGGGAATGTAGTGGGGTTTTATTTTCGTTGGCTCCCTGTGGGAGCTGGGGATTGGTGCCCTCTGAACAAAGAAGCAGTACAGCATTGGTGGTCTCTTCCTCGGACTCAGGTTACTCTGAGGATGTCCGTCTGGACAAAGTCCAGCCGGAGCTTCCTCCTATCCCCGCCCACCCTAACATTATAACACACACACACACACACATATATAAAGGTTATGCAACCTACACAGTCTCCTGATAACTTTATTTTAATAAAAATTGGGGTTACAAACCGTGTTTTTTTAAGATTTTATTTATTTATCTTTAGAGGGGAAGGGAAGGAGAGAGGGAGAGAAATATCAATGTATGGTTTCCTCTTGTGTGTCCCTTGCTGGGAACTGGCCTGCAACCCAAGCATGTGCCCTGACTGAGAATTGAACCACGATCCTTTGGTTCTCAGGCCCGCGATTTGTTCACTGAGCTACACCAGCCAGGTACAAACCATGTTTTAAAAACAAATATATAAGTAACTTTTTAAAATAAAATGATTCATAGTCAGCTTTGTACTGTTCTTTAAATAAATACAGGAGAATCCTTCTTATATTACATAGTTATGACCCGTAATTGCTTGAATAACCAAAAAATGTTGAGTCTGCAGTTAAACTGATATTCATACTATTAATCATTTTATTTTAACTTAAAACATATAAACTTATATTTAAATGTATAGTTGAGACTCCTTTTTTAGTGTATTTCTTTTCATTGCAGTTCTACTCTTTTCTTACATATGCTGCATTTTTAAAACAGCATCAGTGATTTTTAGTATTTTGTATATTCAAGTGGAGTGAGAACTTGGACTCTTGGGAGTAAATTGTGGGTAGAATCCTTCTGAATGTTTTATTATTTATTTATTTTTCATAGGGTGAATATCACATTTTATTGATATGTATGCATTGCCTCAAATGCTGCAGTTTTATCATAATTTACCGTTAACATAAAATAATCATTTAAGTGGCTGAGCAATAACATCAACTGTTTTTTTATAAAATTCAGATTCAAGAGGCAACATTCACATTTTATATATTCTTAAAGCTGATATATTTCTGCTATCCTTTCATTAGAAATAGATTTTCATATATACAATATTCTATTGCTAGTACACTTCAGAAATATGTATTATATTTTTTACAGTACAAGAAAGAAAAAACCTCTCATTTTTATTATCTTTTATATCTGTTTATGCAGGGCGTGCAGTTGAACAGAATACTTTCTTTCATTTTATATGTGTTATCTTTTTTCCTTTTTATTGAATTTATTGGGGTGACACTTGTTAACAAAATTAATAGGTTTCAGGTGCAGAATTCTATAACACATCATCCGTACATTGTACTGTGTGTTCAAGACCCCAAGTCAAGTCTCCATCCATCACCTTTTATCTCCCCACATCCTCCTCCAACCCCCTCCCCCTCCCCCAGCATCACCACAGTGTTTTAACTTTTACTTTCATTGTTTTCTAGTCACCTCAGCCACACTAATTAATTGGAAAACAATGTTGTTCTGTGCTTTCCTTTAACTCTTTCCAAATATTATAATTGATCATACTCTTTAGATTTTCAAACTCCTATTTCATTGGTTTTATAATATTTAGATAAATTATTTCATTACTAATTATAAGTGGCATAAAACAATTTAAAAATTACCATAGCTGGTTCTTAGTTGAGCAATTTACCACTTATACTGTAGGGCCAAAATTAGAGATGACTTGTAGCCCTAGGGGTAAGCCTTATCAATAAGCATTAAGAATTCACATTGCACAGAGGGAATTGAGAGTAGCTTGTTGGTTTATGAATACTATTATGGAGTAAATTGTGTCTCCCTCAAATTAATACATAGAAAGAAGCCCTAACCCCCAATGAGACTGTATTTGGAGGCAGAAAAGTTTAAGGAGGTAATTAAGGTTAAATGAGAGAAAGACGGGGAGTTAATCCAATAGGACTAGAGTCTTTATTGGAAGAAGAGACCAAGAGTAGGGAGAAAAGGCCAGGTGAGGACACAGTGAGAAGGTGACCATCAGAAAACCAGGGAAATGCCTCACCAAAAACCAAAACCTGCTGGCACCTTGATCTTGGACTTCCAGCCATCAGAACTGTGAGAAAATAAATTGCTGCTATTTAAGCCACTCAGGCTATAGTGTTTTGTTATGGCAGTTCTAGAAGACTAATACAAATACTGAGGATCAGAATGGTTTTCACAGGAATGAAGGCCCCTAGTAATTTAGTTGAGTTCAATTAAGAGAGTTTCTATTGCACTAATAAGTATCCCAGTATGGCCACTGGTTGTCACTGTTCACTGCCATTCCTTTGTAGGCATGGGCTTCTCACTTCTGGATTTTTATTCTTTGATTCATATGGTAGGAAACTGCATCTGTGAAATGTTTTCTGTACTCTTTTATATCCAGTGTCTTTCTGCTGCCTTTATACATGAATTGACAGCACCCTGGAAAAATAACTCATGGACTTTTCCAAAGTTTAATAAATATTGCCTGACTGTCCCCTGGCATTTAGTGCGGAAGAGCAATCTGCGCCAATTGTATGATATTTCTTTGTACGTTATTGTTTTTCCCTAGATGGCTGTAGGATTCTTTCTTTACTTTTTAATAGTGACAGTTCCACTAGATATATGTTTTTAAATTGTTTTCTTTTCATTGATTTCCTGAAATATGGCACATACTCTCAGATTGAGAATAAAGTTTTATTGCATGAAGCAGGTTGTCATTATTTATTTGATTACTCATTCTGCTCCATTTATTTTTATATGCTTTGATTAAACTTTGGCAATTTGCTTTCTATGTGGCTTATGTTTAATATTTTTTCAATAATTCTTTTATTTATTTTTATTCTTATTTTTTATTTCTTTTTTTGTGTTTTAGAAGTTCTTATATTTTTTGCACATCATTAATTTGATTTTCTATATCTAATATGCTTTCCACTATATATTATTATTTATAAAATTCAGAAAATATAATTTATTTATTTTTTATTTTATTTATTTATTTATTTTTATTTTTAACATATTTTATTGATTATACCATTACAGTTGTTGTTCTATTCCCCCCTTCATTCTCCTCCACCCTACACACCCCCCCACAACTCCCCCCTTTAGTTTATGACCACGTGTCTCAAGTTCATTAGATTCTATATTTCCCCTACTATTCTTGCCCTCCTGCCGCAGCCCGCTGCAGCAAGCGTGGTCACGAGGTGAGGCGGGGAACTTAAAAAATGGAGAGGACCATAAGCTCCGCTGGCAAATGGCAAATTTATTCAAGGAACAGCTGTCTTATATACAAACTGTTAATGCCTAAAGCAAGACTGCAGGGAACTAGAAACAATGTTGTTTTTCAAAGTTCGTGCACTCCCTTAAGCTATCAAAAGGGCAAGAAGTTCTCATAACCATCTGGGAACATGACACCTGCGCCAGAGTCTTGTTGTGTCCTTCAAGGCTGGGAACTAGAAGGTTAGGAAAGTGTCAAGGTACCCGCCGGCTCCAGGGACCAGAAACCAAGCTCATCCACCATTCTCACAGTGGAGAACTCTGTCCTTGGTCCCCTTATGGCCTGGCGGGCCCCCACATTTCCCCCTTTTTTATTTTATATAGCGCACTGGCTCTACATC